>NC_091117.1:148105187-148465187 GCF_040183065.1 Periplaneta americana
ACTGGGGTCTAACATGTGAAGGACGATGATGATGATGATGATGATGATGATGGTGAAAGGGGAAATTTGGAAAGACCACAAAAAACGCTGGAATGAGACCATAACGGATCGACTAGGATCTAACATGTGAAGGACGATGATGATGATGATGAAAGGAGAAATTTGGAAAGACCACAAAAACGCTGGAATGAGACCATAACGGATCCACTAGGATCTAACATGTGAAGGACGATGATGATGATGATGATGATGTGATGATGATGATGATGATGATGATGATGATGATGATGATGATGAAAGGAGAAATTTGGAAAGACCACAAAAACGCTGGAATGAGACCATAACGGATCCACTAGGGTCTAACATGTGAAGGATGATGATGATGATGATGATGATGATGATGATGATGATGATGATGAAAGGAGAAATTTGGAAAGGCCACAAAATTGCTGGAATGAGACCGTAAGTGATCCACTAGGGTCTAACACGTGAAGGACGATGATGATGATGATGATGATCCTTTTAAAGAAATAAAATTTTGTAAAGTCTAAATTAGGATTTTAATTTGATCGATTGAAATAAGTTATTTCAGGTAATTATTTTAAATTTGTTGAAGAAATATGGAGACAATGAAAAAACGATAAGAAAGGAAATATTAACATTCAAATTATAGTACCTAACAAGAAAGAATATGTAATTAACTGTAAGTTGTCGAAAGGAATAAAATTGCAGATATATTTGAAATCTTTCGTAAATAATTACATATCTCTTTGCCTTTTCTGAATCTCAACATGCTGTGGTTAACGATACAGAATAATATCGTAGAATAGTTCCTTGCAAAATCTTCGATATGTATATCCATAAATTCACATTTGTATGACCGGAAGACTTGAGTCTCCTGTTGTGTAGCACACTTATTAAAATTTAACACTGAAACTTGAGACGTTTTCCGTGCAAAGACTTGCAAACTTATCGCTCACTGCCCTTCCCTCTTCTTTCCTTCTCTCTATGCTAAAGCTTTCCTTTACCTCTTCTCCGTTCTTGGTTATAAAACCAAGCTTTTGAAAAAGTCTCGTCCTTCTTCATTGAATGCGAATACATTCTCTGGCTCATGGCACATTTATGTCTTTCTCAGGAAAGAGAATTCTATAGAAAAATATGGCAGTCCAGGTCTGGACTGGAATTATATTCATTGGATTATTTGTATTCACATCATTCTTATCAGTTCACTAAAATTACAGAGGTTGTTTCAAGGCGTTTTTTTCACTATAGATAAGAACAATATTCAAATGAGAATGACACGAGAAACAGAAGTAGTACGAGAAAACTTGTTTCACGTCTTTATGACTTGCCGGGATCGAATTTCTGCCAAGTGTGCTTAAATACGACAGGCTCATGTCAGTAGAATTACTGACGTGCAAAAGAACCCCTGCGGGACAAAATTCCGGCACATCGGCGACGCTGATATAACCTCTGCTGTTGCGAGCGTCGTTAAAAAAACATAACATTTTTAAATCGAATTTCTGCCTCTTCGTAAGAAGTCACCTGCTGAAAAGCTACATTTTAAGTAGGCCTATAGTTTTGGTAACGGATCAATAGGTAGGCCTATGTATAACCCGGTTCCCTTTTCGTATCTTCCATGATAATGTAGTCGGCATGTAGCTATGAAATGTTGGTTGTTTTCTACATCTAATAAGTTACCCAAAACCTCGCACCAAGCTACAACTGCGTTTGATGAATTATCTGTAGACTACACTGAAGCAACTAATAGCCTAGTCAATCAGTAGGTTCAACTTGAAGAATGGAATCTGCTGACTTACTCATGTTTTCATTAATTATAGCTATTTTGAATCTTTCGTACACTACTTTTAACAATTGAATATAAATACTTGATTAAATGGCGATCTTACTCGTGTTAATTATGTAAGCATGTGCGGCTTACAGCTGTTTCGGTGCTACTTGACACCATCCTCAGAGCCTTCTGTGTCTCGGCGTCATCTCAACTTCGCTGCCTGTTGTGTGGGTGCGTTCGTGTGATGAAAAGTTGTTTCAAATTGTGTGTTCTGAAATCGATTTGTGTGTTGAGTATTTGATTAGGGTGTGTTCTAGTGTGTCTGTATATTTGATATCGTTCTAGTGTGTTGATTACATATGCCGAACACATAACTAATGCCAACCACACATAAAATAACATAAATACAGACATGGAAATCCTACACATACAACCCAAAAACTAAAAACTCAACACACGGGAACATTTGCCCCCTGGAGGATGGGTGCTCCGTCCTCTTCCCAGACTAAGATGGTCGACAATGTCTCCCACGCCGCCCTGGAGACCGTTGAAATCTTCGCACGTATCCCTGTGCAGGGAGACTCAATATACTCTGAGACTCTGGGTTTTAAAGTATTGTGGTCAAATTTAAGTAATCATTGTGGATAATTGTAAAACTCACGGTCTACGGTTTGCATAGTGGAATAGGAAGTAGTTAGTGAAATTATTCAATATTGATTTCTAAATACTAATAAAAGACTATTTACACAAAATTAAGAAAGAACTAATATCTGTACTGTAAGCATAGACTTGCAGCAATTGCTATTACTTGTATATATTTAGTAGTTATTCAAACCACTCAATCTGTATGAATGCTATTCATAACTGTACTTATTCTTATTCTATTAATAAACACGCATATGAGGCGTTTAGTTGCAAAATCAGATACATCACTAAAACATAATTTTTGGTATGAAGGAAAAACGTATATCTGCTATACACCAATGTTAATACTTTGAGGATACGTTTGTTATGGAATATTCCAATGTTCCATGACGTATGGCAGTGACATTATTGCATAATTAGTAGATAATAGAGAATATGTATGTGATGTATCTGGTTTTGAAAATTGTTCTGTGATCTATCTGGGTTTGCAAATGAATAAAAGGACTTACCTTGGTTTGAAAGCAAAAAACCATTCTGTTATATATTATTTTAAACCTACTGTTTCATCACAAAAGAAATTAAATTATTATTAAACAACCTGTTTCACCGGCATGGTCACACACATTTTCTTCTTAATTCTTAGAGGAAATCTCATTTTCATACAAGCTTTCCACTCTGTTAAAAATACGTGCATAGTAGCTAACGTTTGAAGTGATTTCCAGTCATTACCAAAATGTTTTCTCAGCAAACCAGTTACATCATATATTTTTAATTGTAGCACTAATTGTACTCCTGGTAGCATTATGCTTGGTGGTGCAATATTTATTATTTTTTTGTTCTTGTAACAAATGCTGTTCTATTGACCAGACTCACTTCTGTAGTGAACTTCATCCTTTACTAGGACGTCATCTTTCTTCTTGTTCGACTGAAAGAAAAATGTTTTACATGGAAAGTTCCACTGAGCTGGTGGCCGCACTATATTGGAAACAGTTTTTTTCAGTCATGTTTTATCTGACAAAGTTACGGCTGTTCCAAAATTAGAGAAAATATCTGTTTACTCATCAGGGCTAATGTTGACATCTTGCCGTTTTTCTTTCAGCTGTTTCTGCGCAGGAACTATACTGATGCGCAATGAACGTGTGCGCAAATTCTTGATGTATCTGGTTTTGAAAACAAACTCACATGACTTATCTGGATTTGCAACCAATACTATTCTTTCATCATACAAATCCATGTGATGTATCTGGTTTTAGAGCATAATAGTGCTATAGCAGTTGTAGAATCTTATGAAGATATTAAATATAAAATTAACTCGTTTTCGAAAAAAAAAAAAGTGATGTATCTGATTTTGCAACTACACGCCTCATATGATCTAATACAACTTTTATTATAGGAATTTAAAATTTGTTTTAATTCTCCTAAGGCAAGTAAATAGCTAACAATTGAGAAGTCCAGAATTGAATTCTATATTTTTGTTATATAATTTCACACTTAAACAACAAATGGACAATAATTATTTAAGAACTGAATATTCACACTCAGTAACAATCAAGGGGTGGTGTGATGAAAAAATCCACCACGATATCTTAAACACAAGGCAAGTCAGACAACTCAGTGACTAAAATAACTATTTTTAGTTTCTGTCAAGATTACAATTCGCATTTACTAGTTAAATACCCGAAAATATAGCCAACATTCGCAGAAGATCCTCTGATTGAGGTTCTGGTTCATACGTTCATCTATTATCAGACAGTACTTGACGATATGTGTTAGAGGAAGAAAAATTGTATGCATCTGAAGTGTGACTAGTGTAATATGTAGCTAGTCAGCGATGTAAGCAATTGAGGAGGAAAAGAACTGACCAACCTACCCCATGATCTCCTGGCCTGGTTACCTTATAAGTGGTGCCTTCTTGGTATCACTTGTGATGTTCAGACCTGTCTTCGGACAGCTGACTAAACAACAACATTAGCAGAAGTTAAAATTGTGGTAATTTTAATGATAACACTTTTCTGTCGTGTACTTTATGCAATATAAATATTATACCGTTGTTATTTTCTCAATGTAGAAAATATTGTAATGGTGAACAAAATGTATTGGAGAATTTTATGGAAATATACAGATATTCAGAATTACTCATACTGGTTTTAGGCATTCCATTCATCTGCATATTGCGATTTCTCCAGAACTGTTGGTTCTTATTGACGCTAAGTAGGTACCTAAAATTTTATTTATTTGGAAATTACGTGTAACATATATAATTTTTGGTAAAAATAATGCATCTTTATTTCAAATTGAAAACAATCAATGGAAATTTCTTATAAATCGTTATTCTTTGCATTCCATAGAATATTAGTAATAAACGAAAGGGTTCAATAGGGTTATTTATGTGTTAACAATAAATGATTTTCTGAGATATATTTATTAACTTTTCTTATAAATTCTAAGTTCGCACAGCTACCAAGTACAAAATCACTTTTGAATTGTGATTTGGATTAAACTAGAGTATTGATGTTAGAAATGTTCGTAATATAAAAATTTCATTCCTATGAAATTGTCTGTACTTAATTAGGCTAGTTGTATGTACTTGAAACATGTAATGTAAACGACTTAATTATCGTACTTTCAGACAATATAAAAAGGTTATTTTGTGTAATCTATTAAACGAAAATGTATCTCATTTAAAAGCGTAGTAAATTATGTGTGCATTTGATCAAATTTCAAGAAATGAATTATAAACCTAACAGATGATGTAAATGGAAAAAATATAAAAACCGAAATATTTCGAAACCATAAAGCTTATAATGAGAAAATATGTGTCATCGACATTTCTTGCTTTTTATTTATTCATATGTGTTTGTATCTATCACTCTAGCCTTGCGTCAAGGTAAACAAATGACAAAATCAACCCGGTAGCCTATTTATGAACAGTAATGGTTTATAATATTGTCAGAAGAGTGAGGTAAAAATGAGAAGAAATGACTTGCGTTTATTTCTCTAACACTTAATTTATTGTAAAATCAAACCACAATATCCAATTTGTTCAATCCAAGTAATTTTTCCAATTACTTTTATATCATATACATTTACATTAAATTCACTTACACACACGCACACATTCAGATACATAATACATACACATATGCACATATATACATATACAAATTGTTCATTGAAGCGTTTGACCGAATAACGGTCTATGTTACAATCTGCTAATTGTGCAGGGGGAACAAAAATGTTACATCGTAATTCCGATCATAAATTTACTATCAGACGGGCAACATAGACCGTTATTCCATCAATATGTTTTGTACACTAAGCGATGTATACGATTGTATGTCATTGAAAGTCATATTACACATAATTGAAGTTTGTAACATTTTTAACTCCACAGAAATACTACTGGGGAATACAGACAATAAATAGTTTTATGTTCGACCATGCCGAAATGTACTAATTATACATCTGGTAGCAGTCCTTTAATGCATGTCATAAAGTACACCTACTCATTAAAGTACAGGTCTTCAGCCAATGATAACTCAGCTTACATGTGTTCAGCCAATGACAAGTCAGCTTTGTACCGTTATAAAACCGCAAGTATCGATTATTCTCGGATATGCAATCGAAAGAGTCACGGAGGCTGGAAATCCAATATTGTCGCAGAAGGTTATGTTCTGTTACTATAATAATTAGCGTTAATTGTAAATAATATTCAAATAAATTCAATTTGTCATCTCGTTTTTCAGTGTCGAATTCAATAATCAAGGTTATAATATTGTAATATTATCAAGTTTAACGGGACTACGTCAAGGTCAATGACATTATTGTTCCTCGGAAAAAATCAATACTTTCGCGTCTGCGCACATTTCACAATTCACGACCTAGAACAAGGTCACTTCCGATCTTGTCAGTTACAAATAAAATGTATACATATGAATACCGGTAATTTCAAGTTAGAAATATGGTCGAGCATAAAAAGTCGTATGAAACTCGCCTATAATGGTAATTTAGAAGCTCGTATGAAAATTATGAAACTCGCTTGCGCTCGTTTCATAAATATCCATACTCGATTCTTAATTACTATCATTATAGGCTCGTTGCATAATGTACTATTATACAATCAGAATATTATGAAATATACAAAGTCAATAAAAAGGTTAAATTATGAACAAAATGATTATGAGTTTTATTTTTAAATGTTATATATTAATATGAATTAACGCCATGTAATTTACTAAAGTTACAGTTAGGGCGGAATTCATAGTCGTTACTTATAAATGAGTGAACCCTTAAGTGGTTACTTACACTCATTTCTAATTCATAGTTCTCCCTCATTCACATAATGAGTGATTACTTAAGTGAGCTGATCTGTACCCTTAAGTGACCAATCATTTTCGAAATGGATACTGAGAATGGTTTTGAGGATTTTGTGGAGTTTGTTGAACGAAATGAGGAAAATATACGTGTCCCAAAAAGTAATTAGAGACATGGAGAATCCTCTGGAAATGTATAGTGAACTGGAATTTAAGAAGAGATATCGTTTTCGCAAGACCACAGTTGTCGATATTTTAGTGCCTTTAATAGACAAATATGTTGCCAACAACAGAGGATTACCAGTCCCATCGCTGTTGAAAATGTTGATACCACCATCAGTTTTCAGTAAGCTTCTCTTTTCTGTCGCGAATTCTGCCTTCCTACGAAATTTTATATTTTCCCATAGTTTCTTCAACTGCTAGACGTTCCTTGCAATATTTTCGGAGTTGGATTTGAATTCTGACACAATAAGCTTCCCAGGCAGATTTCTTTCTTCGAACAGAGACACAATCAGATTGCCTGTTTTCTACGATGTCTTTATGCCTTGAAACAAGCTCTCGAAGCCGAAGTTGTGCTTCTTCAGAAAAATTCTTTCCTTTCGGCATACTTATTTTCAGCCAAATTGATCGTTATTTTTTATTTATTTATTTATGTCTATAACAGGGCAAAACCACAATTACAATAGACAGTACAGATATTTGTTTTAAAAAACATAGAATTGCATATAACATGAAAAAAGAGATAAAACAGAAACAAATGCAAGATACAAGTGTAATTACAAATTAAAAATTAAAAATGAAAAAAAAAAAAAAAAACAAATAGATACTACCTAAATAAAAGATATAGTTATAGATATAAATGCAAAATACCAAATAAAAATAAATTGAAAAGAGTTAACTATAGATATCACAGCCAAAAATGTAAAATGTAGCTGTAATTGGCAAATTACAGAGTAAATATAACACTATGTTAATTAATTCAATATACAGTATTATATAGTAGGCCGAATAGGCTTAATTTATTTATTTAAGAAATTCACTACTACAGAACATGTGTTCCAATTATTAGGATATCTGATTATAACTATAACTACCACGCAACTAGAATTTAACTTATCATGAAACTATTGCTGTATATAACTTATTCAGTACAATAATAATGATAACTCGTTGTTATAGCAACTCCACATGTAAAGCTGCTTTCTATTAGTTCAATGAGAGTCAGCTTTTGTTATGACGTCATGTCCGGCAGCTGTAAGTGAGCACTCATTACGTGAAAATAAGTGTTGTCTATGAATTCGGAATTGACTTAAGGGTTCCCTTATTATAAGCAAACACTTATTACTTAAGGGTTCACTCATTTTATAAGTGACGACTATGAATTCCACCCTTAATGTCATATTATGAATAAACATGCAATATTGATCAAATAATAACACTATTGTTAAGTAAATAACTGCGGTATTTAGATGTAGGGACAACATTAAATTAATGAAAGTTGTAACAATAAGAAATAAATAAAGAAAATTAAATATTACAGTTGAGAAATTGTTGGGGATGGAAATTGAAGTCTTGTCCAGAATATTCAATATCCATCCCAACAGATGGCTTATCTGTTAAGTATAAATTTTATTAATAATGAGGACAGTAACAATCACAATTTTTAAATGCTGACTGTAAGAGAATAATACATTTTAAACAGCTCCTTTCTGACATCAAGAGCAAGCTGTGAGCAATCTCCTTACAAGAATTTCCACAAAACTGCTCCTGAAACGAAACACCGTGATCAAATTCTAAAGTAAACCATAGTGCCAAAAACAATATGGACCAACTAACACTAGATAAAGCGCAAATTAAAGTACAACTAATAAAATACTGCAAAAATAACAGATAGGACCTTACATAATTTTTTGGGATCTTTCGCACTAACTTCCGATTTCGTTTTCGTTGTTGTATACTCAAGACCACTATCCCTCGGCGACTTTAGTGACACATCTTCCCACTTATTAATATTAATTTGTCTGAATCCTTCTTTTTTAGATTTATTTAGCCTGTCGATATCTACCGTAGAAATCGTCACTGTCTTGCAGTCGTCCATTTTACGTAATAGATTAACCGGAACCTAATACACAGAGTTCAAGTACCCAGTATTCGTAAAGAGAACAAATTCGCTTGCAATAACTCCCGAACGATGTAAACAACTGGATACGCTAGAAGAGACTAGTGACATACACCGTTGTTCCAACCAAGAAATTCATGGTTGTAACTCGTGTAGAAGCGCCTCTGATACAGATAATGAAAAACAATTTTTGTCACAGCTATGTAAGACTATACAAAGCATTATTCCATTAAATTCGATTTCTTAAATTTGAAATATAGACCGTTATTCGGCCCAGCGCTTCAATTATTGTCTTATCTACAGCTCCTTTTAGTCAGTATTTATCTGTAGTAATCTCAGACCCCGAGTGACATTTATTAGGACTATTTCGTGAATAAAATAAAAATGTAAATAATATATCCATAAAATTCGATCATAAAATGTTAATAATTGTATATTAACGAATACTTAACCTATTCAAACATTGTGAAGTTGAAATACTCGTAGATGAATATAGATTACTGCAATAAAGAAATTCGATGCTATTATTCAGTAATGCCAAAGCGAAATACAGGTTTAACAATGTTAATTACATGTACTGCACTTTTCTCTTATTATTATAACATAAATACATTTTAATTAATTTGCTGAAATCATAATTTAATTTAACAGTAACAGTGGTGACAGCTATATACCAATACTTATGTATTCACAGCGCGACATGTTGCTACACAGTGAAGCCATCTCTGTATAGATAGGCCTAATTAAAACAAGAATTTTATTACACCATACGGAAGGCAGTTTGATCAAATACATTATTATTATTATTATGCAAGGTCTTTGGGTTTGAATGCGATGATGTTACATAAATTTGAACATCTGACTTTCTATTAATTGTTTAATTTCATTCACAAAATACTAATTTTATAGGCTACAATTATAGGTTAAGTTACCTGTGGGAGCAGGACCAATGTCATCTGTGTCTTATTTCGACCGTTACTTACAATCAGTGCTACACGAAAGCATTTTTTATAGCTCGACAAATGCATTCTCGCTGTAGTGTGTAACGGAACTAAAGCTGTATCCAAATAGTTCAATATTCCAATCGCGTATGCGTGCAATCTGGAAAGAATATTGAAAGAATCAAGTTTAAAAGGTACGTTCAATTAAGATGCATGAAGATTTTGTGTCTACATGGTGCGCCGTTTTGAACGTCGTCTTCACTGCGTAAGTAAGCCTATATTAATTAATAATATATATCAATCTTTAAAGTTGAAAGAAAAGTTTAACCGTGTAGTTGCATCTTAATGTATTCATGATCATCAATTTACGAGGAAAGAGTTGGCGACTGCAACTAAACAAAAGAACGACCATGCGATAAATTGATAGCGATAAATCTAGCTGCAAAAATTATTGCAAAGTATGACTGTGATTGGTTGGAATTCAAAATTTCATTACACTTCATTGGTCGAAAATGGAATGACGTCATATAAACGAAATAGTCATCCTAGTTAATTTTTCCGTTCTAATTTATATTAATAATTTTATTATCTCTGTTCTTATCGGTCAGTTACACATAAATATCATTATTTTATCATCAAATAATATAACGTACAACATATGTACGAAGTAAGATCTAGATTACTTTATTTATTGAAAAGTTATAAAATACTGTAAAAGTAGTATCAAACTTGTACTAAAATTTAAGAGTATTTGAACATGAATCTGAGAGCTAGATGAAAGGAATGGTGTTATGGTTCATTAGAGCAGTAGAGAAAGGCGGGTCCTACACAAATAGCGATCGAATGACGTATGGTATTTCAAACTAGAGATCTGTTGCGGCATATCACTGAAATTCCCTTGGGAATCGACCATATGTGCGACCTTAACCCTGTCAGTTTTTATACTCTGGCGGAGAACAAGAACGATGAAAACCGGGCGGCACAAAACCGCGTTCTTCATCGAAAGAACAGGAGCTGTGCACAGAGAGGTAGAAATGGTAATTTAATGTTCTCTCTCAGCCACGTAAGCTCGTGTTCCTCAATCTGTGTTTAATGAATCATCATACAAACCGAAATTACAAGTGCGTTTAGGTGAATGCAGGTAAGAGAGTAAAGGCTGGTTCACAATAAACCGGAAATGAGAATCGGAACGAAAACGAAAACGGTAAAATTGTTAAAATGTGTACATTTAAACATGAGCATTCACAATTAACGAAAAGCTTGCCGGAGCCCGGGATCGGGAACGGAGAGTTGGCCAAGTTTCAACTTTGGCGTTCACGTTTCCGATCACAGCCCACTAGATTCATTCTGTTGCCATCTAAAAGCTATTTTGTCGTCGTATAATTTGTAGCAAGAAGACCGTGACATAACCTATGCATTATTTTGTTCTGTGCTGTGCATCATGGAACAAGTTTTATTTGATGCGATTCTAATATTGAGTGTTGAGGAAAATCCTCACCTTTACGATAAGCGGCGCGCCTCGTATAAAGATGAGAAAATGAAGGAGAATATGTGGCTTTCAATAGCTGCATCTTTGAACACCGATCGTAAGTGAATCATATTTTATTACTGTATTTGTTGTATTACACACTACATATTCATGCTTAAATTTAATAAATCCTGTTATGTTCATTTTTGTTCTATTACAAATGTTTCGTCTCTAATTATTTTACGTTATGGTAGACTTAAAATAGGTTGTGATAATAAAGATGCATGAACATATTTATAGTACCGTACCTAATGAATTGTTTCAGTTGAAATTTCGAAGTTGGTTAACCTGTGTTTATGTTGGCTCCTTGTACTCATGAGAGAACGCCATTGTTCAGTTATATACAAATAAAATCAGAATGCATAACATCGACTTTATATGTCGTTATTGACAGGCATATCGATATGCATAGTCGTCTACGTTCTCGGTTTATTGTGAATCAAAAATTGTCATATTCACGTCTTCTGCTTCTCGTTTTCATTCTGGTTCTCGTTCCCGTTTATTGTGAACCAGCCTTAATAGAGAAGGTAACAAATTAGCAGAACGCGTAATTTTGTGCACAAACTTAATACAAAAAGTAACGGATATTTTCATTTTAAATGATTACAGTATTTATTGTTATTATTGAGAAAGGTTGTTAAAGCATCCCCGTATTTATGTCACCAGCTTTGAATGCCTAGCTGAAGAAACCATAAAGCTCTACTTCTTGATCTTCTGTGCATCTCAGTGACATCTGCATGACAATCTCTGTCTATATGTAGACTGGTTTACAATAGTGCACTATAAGATTTCACAAATTTGTTATAATAAGGGAGTTACGGAATTTGAAATTTCTTCGAATAAGATTTATAAATTCTTTCCAGAGACTATGCCGCGATCATATGGAATATATGAGACAATTATTGCATGACAGAAGCATAAGAAACTGAAGAACTGGGAAAAAACCTGTCTCAAATCTTTTTTTTTTACAAAAAAAATATATTATAGGATCTTTCCGGAACCTTACCTGTTGTTCGATTGGTCTACGGCTGGACATGTTTAAATCTAGATATATCTATCACCTGAATTACATGATATATTCTCATCAAAGTTCAGCATTAAATTTGTGGATTTTCTGCAAGATTAAACATGGATCGCTGTAACTCAATATCCGAAGTGAAAATAAAATACATAGGAATTCTATAATGTGTTCGAAAGCTCAGAGGGGTTAGCTATACAATTGTGTCATTACCCCACAGTACTCGTAATGCGGATACAGTGAGTTTCTGCATTATTGATGAATTTGAGAACAAAACCTGAATCAGCTACACACGAAACACACAACCGAAAATAAGATGGAAATCAATGCCAGTACTGAAATTGAAACAAAAGATTCTCTTGATTCATAAATTTACATCGATATAGATAATGATTATGATGGTGATGTTAATACAGTTTTCAGAGGACAGTTTTGGAAGTGAAGACATATATGCGTCTTGCTTTCTTACAAAAAGAGAAAAAGAAGAAGAAAGAAACCTGCTCCTAAGTGATTAGAAGTTACAGATCAAAAACTTACTCCTGTACTCTGAGTAGGAGGATTGTGCATTGCATATTTATAAACCTAGCATTTTGTCAGTCATTTCAAACAAATACTTACCTGTAGGCTATTTCTGATACACTGGTGTAATAACTTTTAGTATACCAATAGCTGGAAACCGTAACTAAAAGACAGGATTGAGAACATGAATGCAATTCAATGGCCCACACATATCTCTTTGTAATCAACAAAGTTGTCTGGACCATAACTTCTTCATTGAGAAGGGAACAAATTAAATATGAAAACAATCTCGGATAACTAATTTGATGCAACTTACAGTTAAACAGCAGTATTGAGTTACTGTGTAAAATTAACAGTGGAGATATAGGCCTATACGTCATATCTGATAATATATTTCATTGAATGTAAAGATATCCATTTAAATTTGTTTGCTAGTAAGATAATTAAGAGAGATGAAGTTACAGGAGAATGGAGAATGGAATGGAATGGAATTTAAGTGAGGGGGGCCCGGATGCCCAGCACTGCGACCTGTAGAGATCTATTGCGTTAACCATAGATATAGAATGAGTTGCGTGCCACAGATTCCCTACGACCGGTCCCTACAGCCAACAGAAATCCATATACCATTCCTGCTTCGGCAACTTCCCCCAAGGCCCCCCTGTCGGTCCGAAGCGAAACTCCTCCCCCGAGTAGGTCCGCCTCGGGTGCTCGTTGGAGAAGCCATCCAACGTCGCTTACAAGCAAACGTTCTGATGGGGGCAGATAAAAAAGTTATTTTTTTTTTCTTCCACCATGTTAATAATGTCAAAAGAAGTGCTTCTACAAATTTTGGCCACTCGACCGCAATTACGAGGGCCGTAAAAAATTTAATTCGCCAGGGGCCGTTAACAGAAAGCAAAAACACAATTTCATTCAACAAATTTATTGGAATGGACACAGCTAGTTGAGCTATTTTTCAAGATATTTTCCATCGGAATTGAGACATTTCTCATATTATGGGATCGACAGAGAGAGGTGCTGACGCAGTCAAACGCTGGTTCCGATCTGAAGCGTTGACTTCTATGACACAAAAATTGATCCCATGGTATGACAAATGTCTCAATTCCAATGGGGGATATGGTGAAAAATAGCGCAACAATTGCTGTATCTGTTTCAATAAATATTTACATGATATTGTGCTTTTATCTATAAATAGCCACAGGAAAAATCACTCTCTGGACGGCTTCGTAATTGCAGTCGAGTGGCCAAAATTTGTATAAGCACTTCTTTTGACATTGTTAACACTGTGGAAGAAAAAATTTTAACTTTTTTATCTGCCCCCATCAGAACGTTTGCTTGTTAGCTGCCTCCGTGGAATGTAGCTAACAAGCAAACGTTCTGATGGAGGCCGATCGAGAGAGCCAGTAGCTCCGTAAGGCCGCCTGTAGAGTGATCTGAAAAACCAGAAACGGAATCATGAGGAAAGGATGATGAGGGAGGGAAAGAAGTGCAGACGATGAGTGGGGTTCCAATCGCCTGATAAAGTTACCTGATATTCATCCATAGGAGTGAGGGGAAAACCCCGAAATAACCTCACCCATGCAACTCATCCTGACCGGGATTCGAACCCGGGACCGCTGGGTTCGGAGTTAGACTCGCTAACCTCTCAGCCACAACGGTGGACGAGAATGGAGAAAGTTACACAACGCAGAACTGCACGCATTTTATTCTTCACCTGACATAATGAAGAACATTAAATCCAGACGTTTGAGATGGGCAGCGCATGTAGCACATATGGGTAGACTGATCAGACGTCCTCGTCCCCGGACAGTCCCTGGTTTTGAGTTGCTGTCCCCGGGGAGCATATGTCCCTGTTTTTGTCCCCAGAAATTATTTTCATTTTATTTCAATAACATTTTACACGTAAATATTGAAGTATTGTGGTGGAACTGCTGTTATTCATGCACATTTCTGAACTGTCCTTAGTAGGAGACAGAAGAATCAGCGAGCACAGTATGAGGTATTCTGCACTCTTCGAGAAGAACATAGCATCTTTGTCTTTGATCATCATAACATTTGCGTTGCGCGAAAGCGTTAGAACTGCTGCAAAGTCCATTTTTAAGTGGTTCAAAAATAAGGAAATTTGTAATAAGCCAACAGGTGAAAAGTGGTAGATGTTTTTCAACATTAAAAAAAATGCCATTCCATTTGAAAATATTCTCCAAATACGCGTAGTGTCATTAATCATGTGTCTTCCAAGCAGTAATTCATCAGTTAGAAGACTTTTCTGCACAGTGAACTCAATCTGGACTGATTAAAAGTCAAGAATAAAAGTTGAAACAGTTGAAGCTTTGTTACAAGTGAAAACAAACTTTCATTTCTCATGTGAAGAACTTAGTGTGAAGCTGTATGGGAATGAACAGATCCTAAAAAAGATACATTCTTCAGACAAGTACTTGTAAAATGTGTTAAGAGTTCAATGTGTACAATATTATGTGAAAGACTTCCATGCATGCGTCAGTACTGAAATTGAATTCTTAATGGCTTTATTATATTAGGAGTTATGTGTGTTTATGGGTTTAATTCAAAAAGTTAAGATACTCTACAAATTTAGTGTGCACAGTTCTATCATTGTATCTACTGTTAGTGTATTTTCTTTAACATTTCAACGGAGAGTGACTAGGTAAGTGTTTGTGGTTTTTCATGAAATTGCCGATGTCCTCTGCTGGATCATAAAAAGTGTGGGTGAATCTAGAAATGCATATAGAGTGTTAGTTGGGAAACCTGAGGGGAAAATACCTGTCCCTACCATCATATCCCACCTCCCTCAAATCAATTTTAATACTAACCTTCCATCTACGCCTTAGCCTCCCCAAATGCATGTAAATTTATTAGTGATATTTTGTCAATGATAAATGTTGAGTCAATTTGGAAAACATGTTTGTATACATACTGAATGGAAGTAATATAAATGTGCAGATTTTAAGGACATATATCTTGGATAGAATACAACAAAAATCTATAATACCATATTAGTCCGAAATGAATACTATTCTCACAAAAATAAATCCTTAAATGTTAACACTATTTTACTCAATAAGTACTATCATTAGAGAAACTTACAAGGAATGATTTATCATGTTGCAGTTTTTAAATAAAATGGACTGTTTTCTTGGAAACTAAATAAAAATTTGACCAAATTTCAACATATTACACCCTCGTTCATATATTTATCCTGGCTGCGACTTAATAACCATAGAACACTTCATTCGCTGTCTCTTTTGTTTCGAGTTCCAATTATCTTCGTTCCCGGTTTAACTACTTATCCTCCAATCACAATCTAAACACCAGGTCACAGGAGAGCCAAATCATAGCAATTCCTGCCCATAGAACATCTCACTATTCAACCTATTTTCCTGTCTCAGTCCCCCATGAATGGAATTCTCTACCTCAAAGATTAGGGGCTGCCAGACAATAACTACTTTTAAGAAAAGGCTAAACGATTTTTACGGGCGCAGTCAAATTGAAGTTATAATTGTGATCGAGTTTAATAATTTATTTTTTTAGGTATGACTAATATTATTATTATTATTATTACTATTATTATTATCATTATTATTATTGTTATTATTATTACATAATTATTTTATTGATGTGAAGATAAGAAGTATTGTCATTGTAATGTATTAATTATTTATTATAATGTATTGTATTAATTATGCTCTGTTCATAGCAATGTAGTAATTTTGTATCATACTGGTTGAGTAGAAGAGAAAGCCGAATGGCCATAACTCTGCCAAGTTGAAATAAACCATTATTATTATTATTATTATTATTATTATTATTATTATTATTATTATTATTATTATTATTAAATAAAAACATTAGGTCAACACGTATCGTTATTTCCTACCATTAGGAATTTTTGCAACTCTGCTGCAGTGACTAAGGGACGGAATGCTAATCTTCAGATTCGAGTTCATATGTGTATTCATAGGTGAGCCGGAGATGCGCTGTTGCCATACTTCGTAGACTTTGAGCCTAATTTATAATTAACCATTCACTTAAACACAAAACACATGAAATTATTTATTTTGATACGTTCTATTGCCCCCTCTAGTCTGCACAATTACATAGCACATGTCTCTAAAACTCGTACAAAACCAATCAACGGAAACAAGTCCTATTGGAGATCGATCCTTCAAAACACAGGCGGGAATCTCTAAGAGGCTACCAGTGCTACTACGCATTAAGACGATGACAATGTTTATATTTATTAATTCGTTTCTCATTTAGTGTCTTACATGAACATCATTATTTCAGCACAGTAGCTTGCGAAACTTGGTGTAGGAAACCACTCCGAGTCCCTGTAAGTAGTCTGTCCAGTTCTGCCAATCAATAGGGCAAAGGTCATGGCGCCATGGGTGCTATTGTTTTTGATGTCAGATGAAACATACCCGCCATTACACACAATCGGCCTCTTGTCAGATGTTTTATTCGTCCCTCTTTCCCCTCGTCCATATTATCAAATCGATCTGCCTGTGTGCAGCCCTGACTTACATACTTCAGATATCGGATAACCGCGCGGTCAGATGTGCACGGGTATTGGGGAGAAGGGATGACCCCAGCCAATTACACTACAAGCGTTAGAGACAACCCCCTGGAGCGCAGTAGTATCGTGGTTTACATACAATATGCTCTGCTGTGACGATATAATAATAATAATAATAATAATAATAATAATAATAATAATAATAATATTAATAACAATATTAATAAAAATCTATTTTAAGAAGGGGGACAAGACTAACTGTAGTAACTTTCGAAGAATATCACTTTTGTTGACGTCGTACAAAATTTTGTTCAATATTCTTTCGACAAGATTAACTCCATACGTAGATGAAATTATTAGGGATCATCAGTGTGGTTTCAGGCGTAATAGATCAACTATTGATCATATATTTTGTATTCGACAGATAATGGAGAAAAAATGGGCGTATAAGAGTACAGTGCATCAGTTATTCATAGATTTTCAAAAAGGCATATGACTCGGTTAAGAAAGAAGTTTTATATGGTATTCTTATTGAATTTGGTATTCCCAAGAAACTAGTTCGATTAATTAAAATGTGTCTCAGTGAAACGTACAGCAGACTCCGTATAGGTCAGTTTCTGTCAGATTCACTGTGGGCTAAAGCAAGGAGATGCACTATCACCTTTACTTTTGAACTTTGCTATAGAGTATGCCATTAGGAAAGTCCAGGATAACAGAGAGGGTTTGGAATTGAACGAGTTACATCAGCTGCTTGTCTATGCGGATGACGTGAATATATTAGGAGAAAATTCACAAACGTTTAGGGAAAACACGGGAATTTTACTTGAAGCAAGTAAGGAGATAGGTTTGGAAGTAAATCCCGAAAAGACAAAGTATATGAAAAAGATGTTTGGGGAGGCCGAGACGTAGATGGGAAGATAATATTAAAATGGATTTGAGGGAGGTTGAATATGATGATAGAGACTGGATTGATCTTGCTCAGGATAGGAACCTATGGCGGGCTTATGTGAGGGCGGCAATGAACCTCCGGGTTCTTTAAAAGCCAGTAAGTAAGTAATAATGGAATTCTCGCTGTACCTCCTCCACAAACACCTGAACAGTCTCAGCTATAATACAATATAATACAATATAATATTGTTTGTTTATTCAGTCATATGACAAATCAAATATTACTAAAACTAATGACACTTATTCATACATGTAGTCATTATGTTCTATACAATGTAGATTACGAACGTTTTCGCCCTTCGGGCATCATCAGGCTCTGTGTATAATGTCTCATTATTAGTCTCTGTAGTAAAATACAATGATAATTTAATGAAATGAACTGTTTAAAAATTAGCTATGATATGTATAAAATAATGTACAGACTTATATGCGTAAAATTAAAACTGTGATTGCATTGTAATAATACATAAAATTGTGGAAACTATGAGCATGTTAGTAATGTTCCTCGTTTTAAACTTCATAATACTGATGTATGTAGATCTTGTTTCAAAGGTTCGACTTGGACGGTGAATTGCATCTGAAATATATATTATGGAATAGAAAAGAGAAAACCTCAAACGTGAAAATGTGATCAAATTAAGTTATCAAATGTACTCACGTTTTAAACGTGTATATTGCACAAGCTGTAGTGATTTATCATTGCGATGTGAAGTAGTATTTATCTGTAATGAAAACTTTAATATCAAAATATGTAAGTTTTGAAGCGTGGAAGTATACCAATTATGTCAACATACTTACGAAGACATGAGATGGCCTTATTGCACTGGATTCACCGACTAATGTGACGCGAGCGTTATATTGTGCTCGTGTAGAAAAGCTTACGTGGAAGGATATTACGTTGTGGTGGGGTTAAAAGTTATATAGGGGATTCCGGATTTGAATCAAATTTTCATTAAGAATACAGTTATCCCTTTGAATCTGTTTTGCAATATAATATTCCTCTGCAGAATTTATTAATTTTGTGTCTATTCCAGATTTTAGGATTTTTAAGGTTTTGTGGACCGGGCCTAATTCGACGGACATGGCTCTGCATAACTCGAGACTCTTACTGCGGAAGTTTAATTACTTCAATGCAAACTCTATGGATTTTCTTTATTTTTAATACTATAGGTGTGATATTGTAATTGTAATTCCATAGTTCTAATGTATAAAAGTAAGTTTTAAAGCAAAGTTCTTTAATTTTTCCAAACTCGTCGGTTTTTTTGCTTGTCCGGATTAAGCGAAATCCGGCATAATGAGGTCCGGATTGACCAGATTTTATAATAATAGTAATAATAATAATAATAATAATAATAATAACCCGTAGCACTGCGACTTTCAACCGCCCAGACCGACCAGCTGGCTGATGGCCTCACGTCCATATGCCGAAGCATTCAGCGAGAATGGGGTATCATGTGGTTAACACGATGCTCCCCCCAGCCGTTGTAGCTGGCATTCGTAATCGAATTTCGCTACCTATCATAGCTATCTATCCAAGTACATATATGATTCTGGGTGGGCACCGATTCCATGCAATGACTGTAATTCTTTCCCCATGAGGACTTGAACCAGCGCGCTTCCCGTGACTCGAGTCTTGGGCGGGATACCTTACACCACGACGCCACAGCGCGGAACTGATTTTCTAATAATTAGATAAAATTTGAATGTTGCCTGAAATTCCGTTACAACACACTCTGCTAATTTAGAAAGGAGGCCTACTTACGAGAATCGAAAAGTAATGCACATTTTTTTGCAACGTATTTAATAGGTAAGCAGAACGAAATAATGCACAAGAAAGGTATAGGTTTTACCTATTTTTCGACTTAGGAGCGAAGTCTCTCGACACATTTCTCTCATCGTGACACGAGATTCAGTACACTTCGTTCATAAAACTCCGTTTTTTGGGCCTGTAGCCAACTACGCACTGCCGATTCTTCATCTGTACTGAAGCGTTGGCCTTGTAGGAATTTCTTCATTGGTCTGAAGAGGGAAAATCCAGGCGGTGCAAGGTCTGGACTGCAGGATGTCCTTGCTGTCTCAATGACTCTGACATTGGGTAGTGTTATAGTGGTCACTGGTAGGCCGAAACGTGCTTTGTCGGCGATCTTCTTCACAGAATCTGCACCACCTGGAGATATTGCTGCTGTCCAGACAATCAGCATCATACACCTCCAACATTTCTCTGTGAATTTCACTTGAACTTTTCGTTTCGCCCACAAAAAACGGACTACACCTTGCTGCTCTACACAAGTAGACGAGTTAGTACGCGCGCCATCTTTACTCAGTAATTACCGCTCGTTCCGCCAGGATGACACCTGATCGAGCCATTGCTGTCTGTAGCGCAAGATTCAAACTATTTGCCAAACTTTGAACGTCCTAACCAAAATAGAATTCCGTAAAAAAAATTGTTGTGCGTGACTTTCCGATTCTACCTCGTATCTAGCGCAAATTCGTATCTTCTTCCTAATGATTTGTGTCCCGTGACTTTCCAGTTTCTTTGAAAATTAATAATAATTACGAAAAGATCTGTAATTTTCACACGTGTCACAGTTTATATTTCCAAAGTCAAGGTTTTGACGTCTGTTTTCATTTAAGGTATTTATAGTTAGCATAATGAATGAATTTTTCATGAACAATGTTAGCATACGTGTTCCTATGATACACATTACTGTACAAGTTACTGTACAAGTTATTCCCAACAGTAATAATTCTAAATCTTTTTCCTCGTGTCTAGAAACCGACTTGTATAGCGATAAACGATTTCACTTTATATCACCTCAGTCATCTTGTTTTCTTTTCGGTTGTGAACCATATATAATTTATTAATAGGCCTACAATAATTTGGATACTGTGCATTGTACATTACATTTATAGGCCTATTCCTGCACTTTGAGTTACTACTGTGTTGTGGTTATGTTGTCTTTTGTTACATATTTCTATTCGTATTAATTTGTATCATAAACTTATATATCTTTATTATTATTATCACCATTATTATTATTATCATTATTATTATTATTATTATTATTATTATTATTATTATTATTATTATGGGAGTATTTATATAGCCACTTGTACTCTGAACTGTTATTGGTTATTAGCTGCTGGTTAGAACATTAATATCAGAAATAAATAGCGCATATATTTACGCCTCCAATGAAGAACAACTTCTGGCAAAATAATATAGGTTAATGACATCTATATAAACTGTTTGTTCATAGCTCTAGCCATCACAAAAATACAATAAAAATATACTCCATTTTCATACATTAACTTAATAATTATCTAAGAATGTTGCTGCCAGTTATATACTTCTTCAGATGAGAAATTCCGGGTTTAATTTATAAAATGATCTCAGCTTCAGATATTACGGAAATGCAGAAAAATTGAAGATATTATTTTACTATAGACTCGCAAATGTAGTCTGAGAGTTCGCGTTTGCTTGTCATCAAGAACAATTTAAAAGAGAGATAGGATCATCTAGGGTTAGCCTTTGGAAAGGAATTAAATCCTTTTCACCCGCCGTCACAAGCCGAGTGTTAATGGCCGTTAAGATTCCAGATAACTGGCTAGGACGTCACTTTCAAATGCGTTTGCGGAAGCCCATAAATGGTTTATTGCCTTACATTTCGAATGTTTAAATTTCGCAGGACTCTTGGTTACTTGACAATAGAGTAATAGGCCTTTACTTACAAATATATGATGAACCACCAAAAGGTTTTCAAATGTTAATTATCGGTAATTTTGGTGTCGTATATAGAAAAATGATTCTCTATAATATACGAGTAAAAAAAAACTTAGATGTATATAAACCCTACAATTCATTAATGAAGGTATAATTGAAGGGTTCAGAACCATAGTGGGCCAAGCGCCATTTACTGAAACCGTAGAAGACAAGGGTTAAAATGAAGTTATTACAATAAATCAATGGAAACATACAGCAAGTTATATAAAGTATACACATTAAAACTAAATGATATGTCAATCTTCATTAAACTATGGTATTCACTTAACTTTAACCCTTGATTTCTCCGTTTTTAACAAATGGCGCTTGGCCCGGTTAAACTATAAAACGTCTTTGCTTGGCCCACATGGCTCTGAACCCTTCAATTGAATTATAAAATTACAGAAATTTATAACTACTATTGTGTACAATGCATAAGACGGAATTTTATTGCTCATTTGGATGCATAATATCAAATAATTTTATTTATGAGTACTAATTGACTGATAGTTCAATAAATTAAACTGCAAAGAGCGTTATCTTAAGCGTTACTTCGGCGCAGAGACTACAACGTGTTCATAATATGTGCGTCCGTTTCGTCTGCAATATTCGCCGGGCTGATCACGTAACACCATCCCTCGAAATGTTGTGCTGGCTCCGTCTAGAAGATCGTAGGAAAATCCACTGTCTTTCCCTTCTCTTTCACATATTGCATTTCTCCACTCCTGTCTATCTTGCGTCTCGTTTTCAAAATTTATCCACCCATCATATCCTAGACACACGATCACAACACTCCTCAATATTATCCATTCCCTCCCACTGAACATCCTCATATTCATCTTCTTTCACTGTGGCTGTTCCTCGACTTTGGAATTCCCTACCGAATAATGTCAGGGACTGTCAGACATCAAACCAATTTAAGAACAGGCTAACGAAATATTTTTCTAACAATTCTTGTTAACAATAATAGCTTTTTTCAGGTTTCTCAATGTTAAATGGTTATATATATATATATATATATATATATATATATATATATATATATATATCACAGATAAATATCTAAATTATCTCATTATTATTATTATTATTACTATTATTACTATTATTATTATTATTATTATTATTATTATTATTATTATTATAACTTTTTCTTACCAATGTTTATTATTGTCATACTAACTTTCATTATTTACTTTCATATTGTTTTACGGTCTAGATATTAATGTAATAACTATGTAAGCAATTGTATTCAATTAGAATTAGAGTCTGGCTGGGCGAAAGAGAAGGAGTACTGGTCTTAGCTCTGCCAGATTAAATAAATAAATAAATAATAATAATTATTATTATTATCATTAGTAACATTTGCTTGGCTTGGCTTTACGCAGGCTGGACCCAGGACTGGTCCGTTCACTTGCACACGGTTTGTGTCATTTTCTTTTTTTAGATGGTTATTTAACAACGATGTGTCAACTACAACATTAAGTGTATCCCATCAAAATATAAGAAGTATTAATATATAAGACTGATGAACTCCTTGCTTCCTTAGATTCCGAACATTTAAATCCGAATGTGCTATATATTACCGAAAACTTTTTGAAACAACAGGAAATATTGTCTCTCTCACTGGAAGGATATAAATTAGGTGCTAGTTATTGCAGATAAAGTCTTGAAGATGGAGGCATGAGTATATTTCTCACAAGCAAACATTCCAATGGGGGCAGATAAAAAAAGTTATTTTTTTTCTTCCACCATGATAATAATTGCGGTCGAATGGCCAAAATTTGTATAAGCACTTCTTTCGACATTATTAACATGGTGGAAGAAAAAAACGTAACTTTTATCTGCCGCCATCAGAATGTTTGTGAGTTCTATGACACAAGGATAGGCCTACAAAAATTTATTACATGATATGACAAATGCCACAGTTCCAGTGGGGGATATGTTGACAAATAGCGCAAGAATTGCTGTATCTATTTCAATAAATCTTTCCATGCAATTGTGCTTTTTTCTGTACACGGCCCTGAGGAAAATCACTTTCTGACGGCCTCATAATTGCGGTCGAGTGGCCAAAATTTGTATAAGCACTTCTTTTGACATTATTAACATGATGGAATAAAACAAATTAACCTTTTTATCTGATCCCATCAGAATATTTGCATGTTAGATCTGACCTTAATTTAAAAAATATGATCTTTCACATTTTTGCAAAGGCGGGGATTTAGAAATTTGTGCTGTTGAATTAGAAAATGATACATGTAATTTCATTGCATGTCTATATAGAGTACCATCTGGAGACTACGAAAATTTTAATCATTTATTGGAAAAGACATTGGAATACTTACAGAAACTCAAACGTGAATACATTATTTACGGAGAGATCAATTTCGATTGTCTAACAAAGCAATAGGAAAGATCGACGAAATTCATTTCTAGCATCTTTCAATTTAATTCACACAGTAAATTTTCCGAATAGGAATAGACAACAAGGGGATTCAGCTACTGCAATAAACAACATATTTATCGGAAAGGAAAGAAGCTCTTCGAACGTCAACTCTTGATTGAAAGCGAATGCGTTGCTTTCACCCAGTATGGTAGGACTTCTATCCCACAGGCGTCTTGTAATGCCCTAAAGCACTGAGTTGCATGTTTTTCTCTTGCAACTTGGAATTATATGACGCACCTTTGTTCGTAGCTTTAGGGCTGTATTGTTTACTACAAATCAGAAACAGCCACTGTATTTAAAAATGTGGCTACTTTGAGACTTTCAATATTGCAAATTTATGAAACAATCGCTGCTCTATTACGTAGCACAAGATTTCAATGGTCACCGCTAGAAAGACTGATTTACAGCAGTGTTGCCATTACTTATCGAATGCCCTAATATAACAGTGAAAGACCGACGGCATTTTCTTGAGCGAAACCTGTTTTATGGCGAACGTTCTGTTTAATGAAAATGTGCGTCACCTTCATAATAGTGATATTTTAATAAAGGTACTTGATTTTCTTTATTCTTTTAATATTCATTCACTTGCCATAAAGTTGTATCTGTGTTCAACATAAGTGTTGATTAGACGGTCATTATCTTGCAATTTTCTGTCCTTTTGTTTTCAATTTCACTTTCGTAGAATTAAGCAGTAATGCTAGTAGGGTATTCAAAAGTTAGTTGTAACTTTATGAAAATTATAATAATTTTGAAGAGGAAATCGAAAACATAGACTTCTGTTAGTTAAAGTTTAGAGTTTATTTTAAAATTACAAAACATTGTGGTTATGTCCTATATTTTTATATTCAACTATTGTCACACTTTCTGCGATAAGATGCACAAAATTCTGCTCAAAATATCTCTGAATACTCGTAAATTTTTCATCAGAAATTACATCCTACATTTGAAGACATGTATGCAGAAACGGTCTAACCCTCATTTCGTAAATGAGTAAAAAATTGAGTTTTAAAAATGCTATAAGGCAACAGCAATAAACACAAGAAATTTGATAGTCTGTAATGACAGACAGCGGATTTCGGTCCCTACACAGCGACAAAAAGTCACGTCCCTTGGCTTACGGAGGAAGCGTAGCAATGAGTTCAATGACCTCCCTGCAACTGACGTACACCAAACGTTCAGTATCGGGACCGAAAATTCACTGTCTGGTATGAAATAACCTGTTCCAATTGTTCCAAAGGGTGTTACACTGCTCCAACGTTCCACATGGTTCCAAGAGATAAACAGTGCAATTTCTAAACAGTTTTCTTCTTCTTTTCTGTCTGCAAAGGCCACGTGTAGCGCTATCATTGACCTCCAAAAGAAAGTAGATATAACATTATCCATGTTCCACACGGCCTTCGTGCAACAGTAGCCTATGTAGGATCGCACAATTTACCCAGTAATTGTACGAATCAAATTCCCTAAGAAATCTAATATTAATTATTAGCTGTCCATTGATGGAGAATATGTTCATGGTGCCCTAACATAGTGTTAATTATTAATATACCGCGAAAAATATCATTGGCTAATGTCATCGTGATTAAACTCTCCTAGGGTTATATGCGTTATTTTTACTAAAATCGAGTCATTTTGAATTGTAGTTATTTACTTTACCCTTAATAGTAACCTACGAAAAATGACTTTCGTCGTCATAATACACTGAATAGCTGATTTAAAGACGATTCAAGGGCCTTGAAACATGTTCCCGAAGCAGATGAGAGGTTGAAATAGTTGGAACACTTGGAACAGTTGGCAATGATGTTGTAAACATATTCTTATGGAACTGTTTCTTTGAAACTGTTATTTTGGAACAGCTTCGTTCATGAAACAGTTACAGTCGAAACTGTTTCTTAAAAAGAACAGTTTTTTCCATCTCTACTATCTGGTAATAACCTCCACAATCCTTCCTGATGTACGACCACTCCCTTGAAGCCAAAAGATAGCAGCACTAATCTGGAAATTTTCTATTTTGAGGGATAGGCAGTTTTTACACTATGTTGGAGCGGCTAAAAACTCGGTTCTTTAAGGTAACCACAGTCTACTATATACAGTCGCGAAGCTTGAGGTGATTTTTTGCAAATCTCGTGATAAAGCGCTCCAAGCGGTTAGCAACTAGAAACAATAGACTGTCCACGGTCGACTTTGGACTGTGTCGTATTTCCATCGAGTGATAGCTCGTTGCATATTTCACATTGATGCTTGTGAAATGTTCGTTATTGGTTGTAATGAAAATGTTAATGGCTAAAATACAATTATTGGAATAATAATATTTTACTAGAGACGTAGAAAAATTAAGTTTGTTTTAACGAAATTTATTGATCATGTTTTATTTTCAGTTCTGGTGGGATTATTATTGCTTAGGCCTATTTTTTTTTCAAAGGATATGTTTTTAATTATAGCTGTTAATTTTGTTGTTATTTTTATTTGTTACTTTACTAGAGACGTAGAAAAAGTCTGTTACAATAAAATTTATTGATCACGTTTTATTTCAAATTCTGGTGTGATTATTATTGCTTAACCTCATCCCACTTGAACTACGTAAGCCTACACTACAAGTACCGCTACACGTAAGTTACTCCATTAATTCATATTTCCATTATTATTGTTGTAAAGGGAAATACAAATTAATGTTTATTGGTTTCATAGTTAATTATCGCTATAATCGTGAATGAATGAAGCGATTATAGTAAATTTCAGTTCGTTTTGCACAAACAAAAATAACATTAACCTATTTCTTGCAGGTATCTTCGAGTTTATGGTGGAATTTAATATACTTCATCAAAATAATAAATTAACTTTATGCATTTAATATTTCAATAATGGAAGGAAGGTGTTAATTTTTCCACAAGAACACAACGAAAGTGTAACATATTTTGTCGTCTACTAGGAGAGAGATCTGCGATGATGAGGCGATAGTAGCGATCCTAGTGGTGGACAACTAGCCATGTTTGCATTTTTACTACATATTGATCTTCGCGACTGTATATAGTAGACTGTGAGGTAACTCCATAACTAAATGTCGACAGAATTGAGGACTGGCGATCTGCTGGAGATGACAAAGTTCTGCAACTTACTAAAGTAGTACTTTCCGTTTACTGTACGACTCTCTATTATTATTTCATTATTATCTTCTTGGATAAAATATACTTCCATGATTATCGTTAAATTAAATCGTAATAAAAGATGATTTCCGAACCATGACTACCTTGTCGAATTAAAACGTGAAGGCTATTTATAGATATCATTTTGCTATTCCATCTGCTAACTTCAACATTAAGAAGGGATTGTTTCCTGAAACCTTCTGATTAACTTCTCATAATTGTTGCGAATAGGAAATGAGCTCTCTCTTTAACCGTTACGTGTTCTAACTTTTTATAGACATTGAGAAAAGCTCTTATTGCTTTCATAATAGTATTTGACATGCTGCATACTAGTGGTAGTGGTAGTAGTGGTATTAGTAGTAGTAGTAGTGGTGTTAGTAGTAATAGTAGTAGTAGTAGTAGTATTAGTAGTAGTAGTAGTAGTAGTAGTAGGACCAGGAGAAGCAGTAGCAGGAGTAGCTTGTAGAGTTAAGATCATAGGGCCTACTCTTCTACTCAACCAGGTTTTTGTCATATACATGAAATAAAATAAAAAAAATCATATAGGCTACATGATATGCACAAGCCTGCGTGTTTAATACTTAAAATTTATTTTATTACTAGGCCTACTACAAAATCATTCATCATAATTAACTATGAAGAAGGTTACTTCCTTTTCATTTCGAAACTTCCATCTTTCGGCTGATGCAATAACTGAAGCTATGGTGTTGTTCCGATAATCAACCTTAGAAACTTCATCTTATACAAAATTTTACACGCTTTCCAAGTTTATAGGTTGAATATAGATGTTTCATGTAAAGCAATGTATTATTTAATATGTTAGGCCTAATATCTAGGTCATCTTCGTATGAAATTGAGAAACCCAAATAAATGAATATTTATTCTACTGAATAATATGACTTGTAATTGCCATTTTTTTCTTTGCAGGATTCTACATTTGCAGGAAAAGTTAAATCTGTAAGCCACACTTAGAAATTTTATTTGCTTCTATGCAGATTGTACACTATCGTTCAAAGATATATGACCCAGTCTTTTCTGATCGTATTAGCGAACATTCTAACCACGGGATTAGCCACAACCAAAGATATAACAAATAATTTACAAACTTTGAAAAAGTTACGCTAGTTCTTAATAGGTGACCCTATTAATGGTTCGCTTAAAAAAGTGTTTGGGAAAGTGTTGATGTAAGTCAATTATAAATTATTCTCATAAATCACAGTATCAGCGATTTCCCGCTAAATCTAGTGTGTTTTTTTTTTTTGCAATCATTAAAAGAGGGATGAAATTTTGAATTTTATAATGCGCATAAATTTACTGTATGCACTATTTGCGACACTGTTTTCTTCGCCATCTATTCATATAAATAATAACTAAAGAAACCATAGTTACACGAACGAATTATCGATCAATATCGATTTGTAGGGATCAGGTATCTTTGAATGCCAGTGTACACAATCATATAGAATGAATTTATGAACAAAACTACTTTTTTTCTGCCAACAGAATTTTCCACTGAAGTAGAAATGGTTTTAAAATAAATGGATTTAGTACCTATTCGAGTAACATTCTAGATAAAACATACACAAATAAACAGAGTTTCAAAAATGTAGCCCTAGGGATTTATCACAAGCTGCAAAATAAACTCTAATGTAACTTTTCAGTTCATTTGACGAGTAACATTTTGTGAATAAAACATTGTTCACCAGCAAAAATAAAATAAATTGGAAGTGATGTAGGAATCGATAATAAGATGCCTTCAGCTGTATTCAGACAGCGTTGTATCGGGCTACCTGTTAGACCCGAGTTTGATTCACAGCAAAGAAGCGAATATTTACTTATTTTATATTGAAATTGAGTGTGAATATTGTGAAACATTTGCAATGTGTTTAATTTTCATTGTCTCAAAATGGAATTGCAGTTTGCTGCTCTCGTGATCAAGAGAGTTCCATTAACCTTTCATGTGAAAATGGTTAAGATGATAACTATTTCTTTTCTGAGAGCGGAGGAAACTGTATAATAATAACAGAATTATAATATAGTGATACAATTATGAATTCTTATTACATTACAATTTTATTAATAAATAGATGTAATATATTGAAATAAATTAAGTAGAAGTAATGTAGACATATAAAGAATTACATATATCATCCATACAGTGTGCTAGAATCAGTAGTGGGGCACAAGAGATTTAAGTTATGTAATACAAGGTGGGCCAGTCAAACGGAAAGATTTCAAGGCGCAGAAAAAGAATGAAAAGTTACTATTATATCAATTTAATGAGTAGAAATGACAAGTACATGAATAACCATTAGGTATCCAACAAGAAAAAAATATATATATATATATATATTTCTTAAGAATTACGTCAGCCAAGTAATCTCCATTGAAATGCACACATTCTTCGAGTCTGGCCACGAACTGTTGCATACCCCTCTCAGCATATTGACAGGTATCGCAGCGACCTCTTCTCCTATACGTTGTTTTAGGGCTGGAATTGTTCTGGGTGGATTGCCCCCAAACACCTTCATTTTGAGGTGTCTCCATAGGAAGAAATCACATACCGTTAAATCAGGTGACCTAGGCGGCCAAGCGATATCCCCGTTCCGAGAAATGATGCGGCCCGGGAACAAACCATTCACAACATCCATCGAAATTCTTGCGGTGTGGCTTGTTGCTCAGTATATTGAAACAGTGTGTTTTCATTCACTAGAAAATGGGCGAGTTGTGTAAAAAAAATTCTGTATCATTTCAACATATCGCACTGAATTAACAATCACTGCATTTCCGGCCTCATTCTCAAAAAAGAATAATTGTCCGATTATTCCAGTTGATGAAATCGCTCACTATACCGTTACCTTTTGGGATGGAGAGGTTTCTCATGACCAGACACCAAAACTTTGGCAGAATGCCTTTTTTAATGTGTTAAATCTGTCTTCATTTTGAAAGTAAATCTGTACGAATTATACCTTTGTGATTGAAACGTCACAGTTTTATGTTGCCCTTTTCTGCCTTTTTTAATATAAATGCCTAATTTACATAATAAATGCTTTTTTGCCTTTATTTGATTATTTATTAATTTATTATTAAAAATTGCCTACAGGTATATTTTAATTTATTTCTATAACCGCTACAATGAAAGTCACTTCACCGAATGTATAGTATTGTCTTTCAATCAGTTCATATTCTGCTTGCAACAATGAGTGCTGCCGTGAAAAAATGTATAACAGTAAACGTTTTAATTATCGCTTGTGTTTGTTTGACAAGGCAACGATGAGTGCGGGTTTATCGTTATTTTTAACGGTTATTCTTCTTTCAGTTTTCATGGCGACATTGTTGTAGTTAGCTAAATATTTCACATTGCAACATATAAGTAGCCTACAACCAAACACAAAAATACACTTTCCAAAGCTACTGGGAAGAAGATTTCTTTGCTTCCAACTCAACATCGAGTCGAAATTCTCAATTTGCATTCGACTTGTGTAAATCTTTTCTTCCTGCCGAAATCCCTTTCTGGAGAGTGCAAGGTTGTGGGTCTAATGCAAGGTTTTTGTAATTGCCTTTTATTGCATACTTTAACTATTTATAATGACTATTTTAGCTATTTATGATGCCTTTTTGCCTGCCTATTTTAATGATTCATAATGCCTAAACTTCCGGTTTCTGCTTATGGCCATTGAAATCAATTAATTGCAGTTTCCAGTAACGATGAGAACCATTTAACAAAATATGGTAGAAACAAACAACTTGGTTACTAGGGAACGTGGAGATAGTGACGTCACCACCTAAGGAGTCATAAACTGTGAAGTAAGTAGGTAGAAAAAAGACGGTTGTATTCATTCTCACCCTCTCCATATGAACAGTATACTTGCATCAAATCTTTCCGTTTGACTAGCTCACTTTGTATATTTATGAAATTAAAAATTCAAAAGAAGGATTTCATAAACAAGTGGACAGTAAGTTTAAAACCAAAACCCATCGTAATAAAGCGCGCTTATCGAAGAGTATAAGATTTTGATAAGAAGGATATATTCTACAAAATAAGGTAGAAAAAATATAAATAAGAAAGACAAATACATTCAGAGAATGTGGGAATTAAATATTTTGCGTACTGGCAATGATTTTGGTCGTAGACAGGCTTAGGATCCGGGACACTTTAGCAACCAAATGTAAGCACAACTTGACTATAGAGTTCCTTGAACATAGTAGACAGATATACTGTACTGTGAATATAAATAACGACGTCAATGTGCTTCGTTATTTTCTACTGTTAATAGTACAATCTAGTGACGATAGAAAATGAAGTAGGATACATACCTCACAAGTTTTCATGTCCCTCGTCGACATTGAAGTCGTTAGCGTTACAATGAACAACCATGTAGTACATACTTGCAACTAGTTCGAAAAAACTGTTCACTATGAATTGAAAATGCACTGTGATGGCCTGAGTTCGTTTCGTAGGGAGAGACTGAAGAATGCTGTACCTCTGATCACGAATCGGATTGTACAGTAGCGCAGAGGTAAACAGTACTTACCGCGCCACCTCACTCCATCTGTACTCCGCTGCACTGTTAACTTCACTTCAAATTTTAAGTTGTTGTCTCGGATCCTAAGTCTGGTCATAGGTATTGCAACAATCGGACTAATTATTATCTTGTGAAATAAATGACACTAGTACAAAATCACTCAATACATGGATCATTCGAAAATTAGTGAGGACACTTTAATTAAGAACAAATACGTACTTATTTATGCACAACAGTCTTAAAAGTAATCTCCTTTGGTATCACGTACCCTTCGCTACATCTCTGGCTGGCGACGGATGCCATCCTAGTGTCACTTTCTTCTAAGCTTCTAATTGACATTTGTACAGTTGTTATAATGGCCTGCCTATTTTTAAAGCGTACCTTTCTCAATGGTTCTTTCATTTTAAAGAAAAAAGTAGTAGTTGCAGGGACTCATCCGGAGAATACGGAGGATGCTCCAGAATTTCCCAGTTCCATCTATGAAATAATTTGGGCAGCTACGTAACAACGATCAACTTAGAGAAAACACAATGGAATCGGTATTCAAGAGATTTCGGCGCACCCTGCGCATTGTTGTTCGTAAATGGTGTTCCAATTATTGTAATGTGCAGCAACCACGAGCATTCCAATTTGAATAGAATTGATTATTTATACCCCTTCGTAATCATAACCAACAACAAACATAATTCTGAGTAGGCTCTCCTCTTATCTGTTATTTTTGGGGGTGTGACAGATGAGTCTTATTATTATAATCACTACATTTGGAGTAAAAATGAGAATATTACCTTGTAACTAGCAAATAACACACATCTGGAACTATTTCATCTCATACTATCAGCTTACATGAGTCATCCCTAGAAATGTTGCCACTAATTTTCGAATGACCTATGTATATTCTTAGAATGTATCAGTGTCCTCCTGTTTGGTTGATCGGAAACAGTCGAAAATGTTTGATTTGTGTCCTCGGCGTAGTCAAGGAAGCACTCCACAAATCATGCTGACCGATATTACCTGTTCGCTCAGTTTCCCGCAATTTTTACAGCAGGATTGACTCATGTTTCAGAACAGGGTGTGAACAGTTCGATCATATAATATAATGGTGAATACCTCTTGATTATTTCTATTAAGTAAATAATTAAAGCAGGCCTATAGGATTAACGTAAGTTATTAAAACAATCAAATTCGAGCGGAGCAGCGCTCGTCGACAGCTAAATACTGCCGAATCAACCTGACTGGTGGACACAGGTTACACCATGAGAACAGCACTTACAATAAAAAAAGTGCAATCTGAACTTGACGGTTGCATGATCTAATATATTATTAGTACAAGAGTGATGTTACAAGAAAGTAATCCTGCAATAATTAATATGATACAATAATAATAATAATAATAATAATAATAATAATAATAATAATAATAATAATAATAATAATAATAATAATGTATGTATGTATGTATGTATGTATGTATGTATGTATGTATGTATGTATTCACCTACAAATGAGTAAATACCCGGTGGTAGCGGTAAGTGGCGACATCGTTAAAAACTTTAAATTGGGAGATTCATGAGGAAGTACATTGTGTGTCATCAGATGGTTCTTTCAGACGGGTAGACATTATTGCTATTAACGGACGCTTAAAACGGGCTCTTGTTCTTGACCCTAATATCCGTTTCGAAAGAAACCTAAATCAGGCCACCAAAGTTGATACTGAGAAGAAGTCCATATATGAACCTTCTCTGCCTTATCTTTCTCAAAAGTACAACGTCCCTCTTAAACAATGGTCTGTCATTGGTTTGCTGTTTGGCAGTAGAGGTTCTATTTCCAAATTCACATGGAATTATCTTAAGGAACTTCAATTCCTTTTGATTATGTAATGTCTGTCATAAATATTATCAAGGATTCTCTTCAAATATTACATCATCATCTGTATTTCAATTAATCCACTTATATTTGCCTTAAACAATTAACTTTATTTTTTTTAATGTATCACATCACATTATATTGTACATGTTTATTGTATTCAGGACCCTTGTGGTCACTCAAATTCTTTGAGCTGATGTCTATGATTTAGAATTTATATGCACTCAATAATGGCAATTAATAAGCACAATTAATAAAAAAATAAAATTAATAATTAATGAATTAATAGTAATACCTATAATAATTTATTTATTTATTTAGAATATTAACGTGCAAAAACAACAGCACAAGGCCAATTACAGTTTTGCACGATACAAAACAGAACAAAACAACAAATGATGATGAGAATGAATGATAGAAAATGGCAATGAGATGAAATACAAACAATATAATGGTCTAAATAATCAACGATCAAATAAAAATTATAAAATTACAAAATTAGTACAATGAGATAATTGAAATAATGGAATAGTCTACATTAATCAAATGACCAAATGCAAGAAATAAAATGGACAAATAATTATTAAAATAAGATCAGTGAGTTAAAAACTCAATGATATACTACACATTAAATGGATCCAAGTTGAATCCATGCAAATTAGCATATTTAATGCATCTGCAGACCGGAGAGAGAGATTTAGAATTCTTATTATAAAACAATTTATGAAATCTTAAACCATTAGCAGGAATACGAAGACTGATATTGCTTATGAAAGATTCACAATCAATATCACCCTTAATGACTTTGCAAAAAAATAAATAATCAAGATCCTGACGTCTGGTGAACAGACAACCGCAATTGAAATAATTGCATTTAATCTCATAGTTATAATCGGAATTTGGTAAAAATCTATAAGAACACAAGGAAATAAATTTTCTTTGAATATTCTCCAATTTAGCCGAGTCAGTGGAAGTAATGGAGTTCCATACAACAGATGCATATTCAAGCTTGGATCTAACCAACGTATAGTATAAAATTAATAAACACATAGGAGTGGAAAAAGAATAAGTTATAGACCTAATTAGACCAAGCATTCTTAACGAATGGGTATAAATATATTGCACATGATCATGGAAATATAATTTTGAATCAAGTAGGACACCAAGATCTCTAATACAATCTGTCCTAGTAATTACGACATTACTGAGAGAATAGTTAAATTTTAGGGAGATAGTTTTCCGTGAAAAGGAAATAACAGAAGTTTTGGATTGATTAATTTTCATTCCATTTTCAACAGACCATTGTGAAATTGAATTAATGTCATTTTGAAGAATTTGACAATCAACCAAACTATTAATTTTGCGAAAGATTTTGAGATCATCCGCAAATAAAAGGCAGCTAGAACTTATTCTTTTTCTTATATCATTTATAAATAATAAAAATAAGAGAGGTCCCAATGTAGACCCTTGAGGAACACCGCATAAACTATTAAATGGAACCGAGAGAGAATTACCTAGTCGAACACAAGACTGTCTATCTGTTAAATAATTTTCAAACCAATTAACGTAGTTAGTGGAGAGACCAAAATTACTTAATTTATTTAATAAAATTTTGTGAGGAACAACATCAAATGCTTTGCTAAAATCAAAATAAATTGAGTCAATTTGACCTTGATTTTCAACTATAGGCATTATGAGATTAAGATAGGAAACTAAATTAGTAGTTGTAGATTTCCCTCTTGTAAATCCATGTTGGGCCGAATTGATCTTATTTTTGACATAAAATGAAATGTGTTTGTGAATAATTTTTTCAAAAATTTTAGAAAAATTGTTTAGGATAGAAATGGGTCTATAATTAGTAACACTATTTTTATTACCATTTTTGAAAACTGGAATAATGGATGCTTCCTTCCAAAGAGACGGGTAAATTCCTGTTTTTAAGCTAAGATTGAATAAAAAAGTTAAAACAGGCAAGAGAATATTAGAACAACCCTTAATTATAAAATTAGGAATGCTATCAGTACCTTTACATTTATTAGGCTTTAGTTTTTTAATAGCTTTATTTACATCATCGAATGTAATATTAGGCAGGGACAAACAGTCAGTGATATTAGAATCATAAGTAATGAAATTAGAGTTACAATTTTGTTGAACAGATTTAAATTGACAAGCAAATGCATTTGCAATTTCTTTTTCATCTGTGATGTGAACGCCATTTATTATTAGTTCTGTGGGATTACTATTTGTTTTTCGAAAAGTTTCTACATATTTCCAAAATTTATTTGGTTCGTGCTTTAGGTTATCATCAATTGATTGTAACCATTTGAATTTATCAGATTTAATCATGGCTTTGACTTGTTTTCTAAAATTAGAAAAAATTTGATACTGATGATCAGTTTTATATTTTTTGTAATTTTTATGAGCTTTATTTTTTTTCTTAATAAGCTGACGTATAATAATAATAATAATAATAATAATAATAATAATAATAATAATAATAATAATAAGGAGCATCCTAAATTAAATGAAGCACGATCACTTAAAATAACATTTAAAGTAAATCTAATTTGTATCTTAACTCTAAGTTCAAACTAAAACCCACGAGTATGATATGTTCATACCTGCACAAGTACTTTTCAATGCTACACTCATTTCGCTGTCAACTCACTCACTGCACTGGAACTAAGACACATTTCACTGATATCATCCTGTTTTTACTAACGCTTCAAAAACATTTCACTGTTCAAATACTTTGCACTGCCACTATAAACTATAAAACTTCACTGACACAAACACATTTTACTTACACAACACACCTCACTGACAAAACACACTTCACACTTCACTGACACAACACACTTCTTCACTGATACAACACTTCAAATAACAAAACATCAATTACACCCTTTAAATAGTGTGTATAATAATATACTACCGTCTATTAGTAAACTTCTTAAACCTATTTTAAATACATAATAATAATAATAATAATAATAATAATAATAATAATAATAATAATAGTCGACCTGATTGGCGAGTTGGTATAGCGCTGGCCTTCTATGCCCAAGGTTGCGGGTTCGATCCCAGGCCAGGTCGATGGCATTTAAGTGTGCTTAAGTGCGACAGGCTCATGTCAGTAGATTTACTGGCATGCAAAAGAACTCATGCGGGACAAAATTCCGGCACATCCGGCGACGCTGATATAACCTCTGCAGTTGCGAGCGTCGTTAAATAAAACATAACTTTAAAATAATAATAATAATAATAATAATAATAATAATAATAATAATAATAATAATAATAATAAAAGTTTATATAGTAAATGCAGAAATTTCTCAGAAAATATCTATGAAGGCAATCATTTGTAGTGTACATATTATTATTGTTGTTGTTTCAGACTTAAAAAAAAGTTTCGGAAGTTTATATGAACGAACAATTTAACCATATATGGTGCTAAATTCAAAGTATAACATATTCAGAAACAATTCTTTGCCTATTAAATTTATTACTTGATGTTTCTCAGTTTGCCATTCATAAAAGTTTCAATAAAGACCTTTTCACAACCTTACGATATTATTAAAGTCGTAAATATTTTGAGTGTGAATATGGATGTCATGTTTCATTTTGCTGAGATTATCCTGTTTCCACAAGTTACATTTTTCCTATAAATAATTGGGTACATGGCACACCATATCTCGTGACTTGCCGTTGTAGTGCTTTGTTTTGTTATAATTAATGAATTATTATTATTTTACGAAACAAAAACGCTTTCAGAAAATGGCAATATATTTAACATAATAGAGTAATATTTGAAGAGAGGATGTAAATTTATTTCTGTGTGAAATTGGTAGCAGTGCGGTGTTTAATATACACGCTGAGAGCGTTGTGGAACCTATATTGTCTGATATGTCGTTATAAGATTTAGTTAGCGTGAGTAATAATACAGATAAAAAGCGAATCTCCGCGCTTTATGAACTAGTTCGTTCTTTGTTCGCGCTGATACGATAGGTAGAGAGCATGCAGCAGCAAAGCGTGAAAATATTTAATAACGAACCCGCCAGCCACCTCTTTAGTAACAAAGTTCCATTTTAAAAGTAGGTCTGTGATGTGGTTCACCAAAAATAAAAGATTCTGGAGTATAACTGTGCGCTGAAAAGAAGGCTATGGATTTCAGAATGTACCATTTTGTACATTTTTTATTAATGCAATAAAGAACGGAACGTTATAATTGTGTGAAATATTGTATTATAGGAGTTTCAGACAATTTTAAGCTCAGAGTATAAGTAAATATATGAAAAATAAAACAAAATATGAATAAAACTCGTTCATTAGTTTAGGAGAAAATATTATACATGGAAGAACAAGCTAACATATGGAGTATAACGTTCTAGTAACATTGAAACTTTTCAACATGATGTTCTCAGCATAAGTATTCATTAGGCTATATATAGACTGTTTGAATCTAAATTAACTGATGACTGACTATTTGCACAACCATGGAAAAATAGTTTTGAATTAGACTGCTTTCTTCTTCAAAATTTAGACAAATATAGAAAAAAAGCGAATAAAAAGGCTGCTTTTTTCTCGGATATATATTTATTAAAATTAATAATAATAATAATAATAATAATGATAATAACAATAATAATAATAATAATAATAATAATAATAATGGTTTTATTTAACCTGGCAGAGTTAAGGCCGTAAGGCCTTCTATACACTCAACCAAGATTAAAACTTGCTTACATAGTTGAACATACAACTGGATTGAATTTAAGTAATTACATACTGATACGATTTAGGTACATAATGAGAGCAAAAGAGGTAGTTACATAAAAATGTACCTCATAAAATAAAAATAAGTATAATGGAATACATATTAATGTTATTAGAATCAAATACGAATCACACAAAAACAGAAGCCGATAATTCAATAAAAAATGTACACAGTAAAAATAAAAATAAACACATTGGAATACATATTAGTATTAGAATACAAGTAAGTAGGATTCACATAATTAAACCAGAAACGACAATTGAATAAAATCTACAAAAAATAATAGACTAATAATAAAAAAATAATAATAAAAAACAACACAGTGTAATACATATTGGTGTTAAGTGATAAATATACATGATTTACATGATTACACGATAAAATAAGAAAAAAATTTAAAATAAATATAGTGGAATACATTGCATTAAATATTTGCTACTCATCATAAGATATTTTTCTAATTTACATTTAAAAGAAATTAAAGTTCGGCAGCTCTTCTTCAGGCGGCAGAGAATTCCAGTGGCGAGAAGTAGTAACAGTGAATGATGAAGAATAAAGAGATAATGTGTATTCAAGATAACCTAAAGAGGTATAGAATGTGTGAAGAATGCGATTTAATTATTCTATTCTAAAACAAATGCTTCCGTTGTTACTATATACGCACGCAACAATAAAGCTTTCAAAAATAAACTGAAGTTCGTTAGGGAATTTTCTTGTGTGTACATACATTTTCCATGTTTTAGAAAAAGTCTGAAATCTTCAAACAAGAATTTGTTTTGTGCTATAGGGGAAGACCGTGTATATTGGACCACCTAAGTTTGAATGGCCGTAACTCACTTATCATATTGAGAAAAATGTCCCTGAATTTTTTATGATGGTAGATTGCCATAATAAATCCCTAAGTAGAATAAGACTTCACTAATTTTAATTCTAGTACTTCAAAAATAAAATTTAATCAAAATTTTGAAGCCGTGTAACTTGAGCCAGGGTCGTGTAATATGAACCAGAGGATCGTGTAACTTGGACCAGGCATATTAAACACATTTAACTCCTATAATGTTGTTTATTCAAACAAAAATTTGTGTCAAGCAATGATTTCACATACAACAGTAATAAAATAGTTCATCTGTAATTGTTGCACATTCTTCGTGGGCCCATTTTCCACACCGATTGCACTGAATCCAGTCTGTGTTCTCACTTTCACCACAAATAACACAGCGTGTTTTGGATGTCACCTTAACTTTCGAATCAAATAATTTTCTCTTCTTTGCGGCTTTCCCATCTGATTGTTGCTGCAGAGCATTCTTGTGTGGCGTAGCGGTCAGCACCACGCCAGATGCATTGTATCTCGTTCCGGATTTTCTCTGTCCAGATTTTCAAGACGAAGGCAAAGGGCTTATTTCCTTCACTGACACATATTCTGTGAGACCAGAAAGTAGCTCCACATTGTCTCCCATCTTTTTCTCTGCTGATGCTGCTGTTGTTGCTCCTTTCACTTCTGCTGCCCGAGATGCTGATGCTGATGGCTCACCATTCAAAGGCCGATCGGTCACCAAAGAAGGCGCGAAATCAGCCTCTGAAAACACATTTCGGTCGACAGCCAAAGACCAGTGTGCCTGAAGCCATTCATTGCAATCTGCATATTTGCTGCTCTGGGGAATGCCACTCCTACCAGTGAGGCAATGTGCTGGACATTCAGCCGCTGTCCTGGAAGTGCCCTCATCTTCGTTGATATGGCAGCTGACATGAATGTGTTCAGAGGTTTGAAGAACGACACGTGCAGCGGTTGGAGACGGTGCGTGCAGTGCGACGGTAGAGATAACATAATCACACCGTACTGACGGCAGATCTCAATCGCTTTGAGCGATTGCGTATGGCTACTGTGACCATCTAAAATCAACAATACTTTCTTCTGAGGGCTGGGTTTGACAGTTCTAATGAAGTGCCTAATCCATTCACAGAATGTGTCAGAATCCATCCGTCCCTTATCCTGACAGCGGAAGATGATGTTAGGAGGTGCTCCAACTGTGAGAAACTCCATTTTTTTCCTAGCGTAAATCAGTATAGGAGGTACAAAGAAGCCACTCGCACTCATGGCATACACTCCTGTAACATTCTGACCTCGCTCACACGAAGAAATGGTTCCAACATGATGTTTTCCCCTCTGTGCCAGAATCTTCTCTTGGCGTTGAACGACAGTGTGGGATGTCTCGTCCATGTTGAATATTCTGGCAGCAGTTAATTTGTGTTGGTCGACAAGTTGTTCCAATGTGTCAAAGAACATGCCGACTACAACCCTGTTGAATCCTGAAGCCCTGGCAAGTGATGTGGCTTCTGACTGCCTAAGGCGAAGTTCGGGATAGCGCTTCATAAAGCCGGAAAACCATTCTTTGCCGGCAGACTTCGTTTCCTTGTTGAACCGAGTGACCAGTTTATTCTTCTCTGCAATCTCGTATGCTAATTGCATAACACTTCTCCGTGTCAGTCTGAAATTAAAAAATAAGCAGATTAAGTATTAGGCCTATATTAAGTTTGATTGAATTAAGTTGTAGGCCTAATGTAGGCCCTAATATACATTTTGCTGTAATGTATTTACCCATAGAACATTTTTTCTAGCTGCAGAAGATGTGTCACAAGATCATTTTCCACCTCTTGAGACAAGTCAAGTGGGTGACCGGGCTGTCTAATTTTAGCATCCTTCCTTTTGTTGTATCTTTTAAGGGTGGCACTAGGTATATTATACCTTCGTGCAGCCTCATTGACGCCAACCCCTTCCGATATTGCAACTAAAGCGAGTTGCAGATTTTCTTCTTTCCACTTCCCATACACTCCCTTCGCTTTTCTTGCCTGTCTTGTAGTCATCTGTAAAGAAATGGCGAAAGCAGAATTCGCTAAAAAGTTGTAATTGTCGACCCACCAAATGAAACGAAGTCTTATTACATAATTTAAGAAATAAAATATTATTAACATTGAAATAAACTAAAGTAATGTTTTATAATATTATTATTTATATAATATTATATAAATAATATTATAATTATATGTCCTTACAAAATTTTCATCCACTGACCTCTGATTTTTGGAAATTCACACTAGTGAAGACATAATGGACAGTTTTATCTTCTAAATTTGTTATATTGTAAGGGTTGGTACATTTTAGCATTGGCTCAAGTTACACGCTTTGTGATGGTTCAATTTACACGCATTGTAAAAGAAACACTTAAAAATTATTTACGTAAAAACTACTTTACAAACATTGATATAAATTTCACTCAACTTACCTCAAACACTGGTATTTCTTCCTATGTATAAGGCAGTCTTGTATTTCTAAACGTCTTCGCACAACACGCTGTCAAACTATTGTGAAAAGATTTGAAGAATTTGGGGACAGAATGTTCGACACCGTTATGACCGTGTCAAGCCAACCCTTCATAATGACATTTATGGACAGTTGCCTACCATGTAGAAGGTTCAAAGCGCTGTATGAAGTACCTTGCAAACTATCCTGGAAATAGTGATTGCATCGGTGGATCAAGTTACACACTGGTCCAAGTTACACGGACTTCCCCTACTACTGGATTAAGAACATTTCTAACAAAAATGTTGTCTCAGAGATGACCATTGTATCATATTTCTCTGCCGTGCATTAATTCAGAATTTGGAAGAAACTACGTGGGTACTTAAAAAAATAAGGTAACAGGAGCTTTCATGGACAAACTTCATTTCACAGGTAGAAATTAAAATTATGGTTTTTATTTAACGACGCTCGCAACTGCAGAGGTTATGTCAGCGTCGGCGATGTGCCAGAATTTTGTCTCGCAGGAGTTCTTTTACATGCCAGTAAATCTACTGACCTAAGCTTTTCGCATTTAAACACACTTAAATGCCATCGACCTAGGCCGGGATCGAACCCGCAACCTCGAGCATAGAAGGCCAGCGCTATATCAAGTACGCTACCGGGGCCGACTTCACAGGTGGATAATATACTGGTACACAGTAATAGGGCACTTGTACATATTACTTTTCAACATAGTTACCATGCTTGTCCAAACACTTGTTCCAACGGTAGATGAAGACATCGATGCCGACATGGAAGAAATATGCATCAAGTCCCTGAAGCCATGTCATGTCAGCTTGCAGAAAAACCGTATCGGTGTTGAATCGCTTACCATCCATGTGCTTCTTCAACGGTCCGAAGAGATGGAAATCACTGGGTCCCATATCAGGACTGTAGGTAGTATGATGCAATACCTCCTACCGGAAGCGCCGTAACAATTCAGGCTCGCTGTTAGCTGAGTGTAGTCTGGTGTTGTCGTGCAGCAACACGACGGCTGTTGGGAGAAGTCCAGGTCGTTTTCTGCGAATTTCCTCCCGAAAACGCCCCAGTGTGTGTTAAAATAACTGGCAGCACTTACTTTCGTTCTCCTGGTAAGGAAATTAACCAGAAACACGTCCTTCTTGTTCCAAAACGCCGTCGTCACAACTTTCTTTTGCGGATGGAGCTGTTCGGAATATCTTGCGAGGTGGGGACGATGCGTGTTTCCTTGACATGGTTGCTTGCTTGGTCTTCGGTATCGCACCCATGGTTGTACCCATGTTTCATCCCCTGTAACGATACAGTAAGAGGACGGCACACCTTCCTCATGAAACCGCATGAAGTGCATGGGAGACAGTGCCATTCGAGTGGCTTTGCGATCTTCTGTGAGTTGCCTTGGCACCCACCGTGAACACGTCTTTCGGTATCCCAGCTCTTCATGAATGATAGTGTGAACACTGCCAATTCTCATGTTGAGTTCCTCAGCAGTGCCGCTAAGTCGAATGCGACGATGGTCCTGAATCGGATCTTCAATAAGGCATACATTGTTATCTGTAGTGGCCGTGCTTGGCCGGTCGCATCATTGGTCATCTTGCACATCTGCCTTGTCGTTATCGAATTCAGTGCACCAAACCCACACCTGTTTCCGTGACATAACATAAAAATCAGATCAGTTAATTTTAGGATAGAGTTAGACATAGCTGAAAGATTTCTTGTACAATTATTACTTTTTGTTTTAAAAAAGTATGACAGCTAATTCACGCATTATAATCCATATTTTTCTCCTTTTTTCTTTAGGAAAAATTGTAATTTTCTAAAATTATCTCGTGTTTTAAATTCGCGACAAATTGACCCGGAACCGTCACTGTCAATTACATCATAATATTAGGAGTTGGTAACACTGCTCAATCAACTTATTCCCTTCATTTTTAGTAGTCAGCTGTGGAGTTTGCTACAAGTGTGGGAAGGTTAGATTTCTTCCTTGAGGAGCTGAGAATGGATCGAAATTCAGCGAGTGTGGACGTGAAGTGACAGATTGTTGGGATGTGGAAGAATGACTGGAGGTCATATCTAACTTTATCCCAAAATTCATTAATCTAAGTGCACCCATTCTGGAGTCAATAATTTTTCCCTACACAAAATTTGATTTTTCAGTATGTTTTCATAACAAGGAAATTGTTATACATTTCACAGTTTTAAAGATAGAGGGATTCGATTTTCAGTAAAAACTTCATTTTTTCACAAGAATTTGGTCTCTGTATAAACATCAGGAGTTTTGACATAAGTATAAGGACAAAAGTGAAACATCTCTTTTGAAGGGATGTCCTTAAACGTTTGGTAGAAGCTGTATAATGAAATATGAACAATGTTGTATTGTGGTCTGTTATCCTTACGGTTGCCAACCCTCCCGTTTTTCCCTGGATCTCCCTATTTAGCCCTAATTTTAGCAGTCTCCTGACTCCCGTATTTTACTTCTCTTCGAGCACTTTTCTTCCTTATTCTTGCATAATGTAAAAATCTATTTGAAACATTTACTTTCTCCGTGAATGAAGGTGATCTATGTGATGGATTCTGTTGATCCAGAGATGCACTGAAATGTGCAATCTCTATAGAAGGTAATACTTGCCAGAAGTAGTTTCAGAACTCACTAGTTTAAAATCAAATAATGTTAGGAGTTAAAAATTTAGAAAAATAACTAGTGAGTTGTATTACAAGCATACCGGCAGTAAAGCTCACGCAGAGAGTGTCTTCTCTTATGAACAGGTGTTAGAAACAGGAGCACGACACATCTAATCAAATCAGAAATGGAAATCACGGTCAACTTCAACTACTCATGTAGGAAATTTTTTAAATTTATTTGAAACTATTACACGAGGCAAAATGTCTTAAAATACTCTTAATTGAAGCCTAACTCCCTAAGTGTAGAATAAAGTTTTTTTAGTACCGCTAATTGAATTATATAATTTTTTGAAATTTTGTAGGTCGCTTAGTCTCCAGTATTTTCTTCAGAAACAGTTGGCAAGCCTAATTATCCTCATCTGTGTGTTGAGTAGTGATAAATTATAGGAAGCGCTCTATGTGGTTAGAATTATGTGTGTGAATATTACGTATTAGAGTTTTGACTAGTATTATTTCGTATAGTAGTGAACTTGGTTATCAACAGAAACAGAAAACAAAATAAAACCTTGATATATGATTATGTATTTTTTAATACTAATACCTTAGGGATATTTCCCCTATTTATTTAATAATACATTACCAGGGGGCGGATGTTCATGAAAAGTCATCTTCTTATTTTTCACATTATGATGATGCCTATTAATATGGAAATCCTTTCTATGTTAATATCAACGTAAAAAAATTATGTTGCATTTTTGCATATTTTGACGTTTTTGAACTGATAGGTAATTTTTATATTTTTTGGTCATTTTTAATACTTTGAAGATCTTTTAAATCATTTTGAGTGCATTTAACTTTGTTCTTTATATATAAGTCTGTTACATCTTTTTCTAAGCAAGTAGATCAGTAATAATTACCTACTGAATAGGTGAATAACAGCGAAGTTTGAGATTTATAATTTGAAACAAACTCTTAACTCCATTCCTCATTCCATTGAATACTTCACCTCACACAACGGAAGTAATATAAAATGTTTCACAACAGCTTAGTTTTAAGTTAGGACTTTGACCGCTACTGTTCTTTCGTCGGCACAAGGGTGTCTTTAGAATTTACATTTGGAAGGGAGGAAACTTTCACCGTTTCCTGGACGATAAGACATTGTGTCCCCAATATAGTTCGGAAGGGATTTACTGTAGTAGACAGTAGACAGTATTTTTAACACAAAGATTGCAAAAATACACGCTACGCTCACAATTTATTTTGTCATTCACACACTCTCATCTAGAAGTTCTGGCGTCGGAGAATGAAGGCACTGACATGGACCACCCCTGATTGAAACACATTGAGCGTATTCCGAATCTCAGCGCTGAGCAATCTGATGGCATCACGGTGTTCCGAATTTCAAAGATAACGTCACTGATGCGTGTCGCACCGATTCCATCACCTTGCAGAAATGGTGGCAATATAATATCAACCGCCATCAGTGAATCTGATTAGTTCTTGTAGGCTATAGAGCGGGAATTAGCAGACGAATGACACCGTGCACTGTTGTGTCATGGCGGTGTGTTCTGTTGGTTCTGCTGTATTGTTTGTAATGAGGACAACGTGAAAACAATATGTTAATGGCTTTTGAACGAACATGTCAACGGACCAGTTATTACTACTGGTTCAAGAAATAAATTGTTTATGCTATCTTTTCTTTGAACGAGATGACAGAACGGAAATTTCGCAAAATCTTGCTAGCGTAGCACAGACAACAACTTGTACAGCCGCCATGTTAGCTATTGAACCTTCCAGCAGTTTTGTTCCTATTTCGTTACAGCGTGATGTCATTGATGTCCACCGGTCCGGTGAAATTCGGAATACGCTGATTGTAAACGCTCATTAAAATCTATAGTTTTCCCTTGAGACCATTTTGTTGCATGCCCTTTTCCTTTATATTAGTCAAATTCCAGAAGTTGCCTCCTCTCTCCGAGTTTCGTGGGCAGTCATTGAAACAATGTGACTAATTTTTAAGAAGTTGTGGTGCGAGTACTTTGAATAATATTTAAATGTAATTTTCTTTTAATTTCTTGTCATTTTTTCATTATTTTAAGGGCATTTTATTGACTATTTTAAGCAGATTTTTAGGTTATCACCATTTATTGTGCATTTTTTATTGTGTATTGTTTATATTGTATATACCACTGCCACCGGGTGCTTGCCCACTTGCAGTGTAAATAAATACATACATACATACATCCGCCCCCTGTACGTTACAGTTCAGTTTAGTTAAACAAGATATTTTACAAAATATCTTAAAAGAAATCTGCAATTCACGCGGCAAGGTAACGTTTGAAATTAAACTCTGTGGATGAAAATATATATCACAGCATCATAAATAATGGAAATTGAAAATGTTACATTTAGATAGGATTGCAATGTTAACAAATAGAAGAGTAGTCATTGGGTGCAATAACAATTCATTTGGTGTCGATTTAAAACTTAGGACGTTTGTTTGTCTTGTAATCTCTTTCTCAGCACCGTGATTATACTTAGGTTGTCATCGTAACACGACAGTTGATGCAGCCTCCTCACTTGAACTAATAAGAGAACTTGTACAGTACACTATGCTGCAGGCCTGATATTAAAGAAGACTTAAGCATGGCTGTAACGTGTTAATTAAAACAAAAGCTGGCAGACAGGCATCAGGCGTCCGTCTCGAGGCTTGTAACGTCATCCGGATCTGCTTCTCCTGACAGCTCTAAGCTGTGACATGCATCACAGTCTATTATGCAACACGCTCTACGTAATTGTTCTGCACTACTCAAACTTGTTCCTTATTCTTGTTGTTAGAGGACCCGCACAGCTGGAGACGTGGGTGATCGCTGCTGGAGACGCTATCTTATTTGTGTCTAAGAATTCGTGTGGGCGTTGCAATATAAGCAAATTCATGCCAGTGTGCGCGTAATAGCTTTTACACTTCTTTGTAAGAACAGTCTTGTTTTTAAGCTCTGTACATTATTGCAAGTTCAAAATTAGTTCTCTGCTTCTTCTACTCATTCCACTCGCTTCTGTAACGTTTCTCTTTGTTGTTTGGTTCATCCTTTCGTCTTCATTCTTTTAATTTTCCACTACGGAAATGATTGAAAATCAGTTTCAAGATTTTCATGGAAATTCACGCTCCTAGTATTAGAAAAATAATATCGGACATTTCTTGTACCTAGCCTATTTGTCAGTTTATGTACATAGATTCTACTAAGCGATTTAGTCAGATTTCGTTCGTGTTTAGAATCAACGAGTCAATTTATACGGAAAAATAATGAAATGATTATACATTCGAAATTAAATCATTCACTCTAAAAATATTCTTCTCATTTATTCGTAAATTTGTCCTTTGCATAAGATGTTGAGATAAATACATAACGGGCTCAGTACGTCAACAAAACCATTTGTTTCGGGGAAACTATTAGCACAGTCTAGTAAATACAGTCACGAAGCTTGAGTTGTGAGGGTGCTAGGAACAATAGACTGTGCCGGTACTATTTCGCATTGTCTGTAATGAGGCGGTATTAGCGATCCTAGTGGTTAGAAACTATCTATGGATGCATATTTACTACGTATTGAGCTTCGTGACTCTATATACTAGACCAGCGGTGGCGAAAATGTAATCGTGCGCCGAGCCACACTGTAACTTGCAACGTGCATAGCACCTATCGAGGGAGGCGGACACCCGAAGGGGAAGTGAAGCAACTGTCTGACTGATTAACGGATTTTCATTTTCCTTACGTCAAGCACTTAAATATAATTTTATACAGTCCAAGGCTACAAACTAATGTTTGGTACGTGTAACGAAGAAAGAAAAGAACATTATCACAACCTAAAATTAACTGTCTTCAGAATGTCTCTACGACAAAGTTACAAAATCAGGAATTATGTTACTTACTGCCAGTCGTAGTTGATCACGAAGGTATTTGTCTGTTACTCGTGATCTAAATTTAGTTTTTACTATTTTAATTGTTGAAAATAATTGTTCACAACCGTAAGTTGTAGCGAACATGGCTTCAACAGAGCAAGCGAAAGAACGAAGCTTCGGATATTTACTTATTGGCAAAGATTTGAAAGTTCAACATTTGTCAAGTCCTTACATCACATAGTAAATCAGTGAGTTCAAATTGAAGAGCTAACCGCATTATTCGAACATCTGCTGAAAAAGGGTCGACGTACAGAGATGATGATGATGATGATGATGATGGTGGTAACAACAACAACAACACTTAACCTTTCAATGTTTCATCAGTAACATGTAGCATAATGCCGTTTTATGTTATACAACCGTTTTCCTCGTAATACTTGTGAAGAAACCATACATTTAATATTCTCATCATATTGACAGCAAAAAAATGCGTCCTCCCATCCTACTTTGAACTTTCGTACATGGTTTCGAGAGAGACATATGCCACTCGCTGGTCAGAGACAAATACAAATGGAACGAAGTTTGACTCCAGTGAGTGAGAGGGTGGGGTTTGGCGGAGGTTAGAAGCAAGCGAAATGCACAGCTATCATTGCGAGCCACAATGTCTCGCGAGTCACGTTCTCGCCACGGCTGTACTAGACTGTGCTATTGGTGTGATTTTTGTTACGAAATATTTTTAAATCCAACTGTGCTTACTGTTCAGGTAAGGAAGACTCAAATATTTGTAACAGGTAGTTGACCCTTTGCAGCATAATGGTTGTTCAGAAGAACCACCGTTCTTTCTTTCTAAATTTTATGGAACAGATATTCCGCCAAGGAACTACATCTTGAGTATACATAGGAATGCCTTCTATGTTTTGAAAATGTGTGCAGAGTTAAAATGTTGAAAAAAGTTGATCGAAGCTTTATTATGATTAGACTTCGTGGAATTGCCACGAGAATCGCAAGGTTTACTGTGCACGCGGTATAGACTGTATGAGAAGGGGGCGTGCAAAGGATAGAGTATGCCTCTGTTGTAAACACTGAGCAGTATACTGCGGTTACAATAAAACCTGTATCCTGCATTCAAGAAATATAATAAATGATCATTGAAGTAGGAAATGTCTAAACAATTATTTAATAGTGAGATATATTAACTCTTAAATTTTAATGTAAGATATATCATCCTTGAATATGTGCATTGCAGTGAAGAGTTACGTACATTTTGAGCGACTGCACAGTAACCTCCTCCGATGGTCACTTAAACAGTTTTTATTTTAGGAAAATGTACGTTCAACATCACACGATGTAATACGTGCATATTTGAAGAACGGAAAGTCACTACTTTTAGTACACCAACTTCAGATGTCTTGTCGTGACCTGATAGTACATCATTTATAGTACGAAGTTGTGAATAGGCAGAATTTTTAGCAATAATGTTTCTCAATTTACATTTCATTTTTTCTGAAATTAGTGAATTGTTATTTTGGATAACGGTTTGTGATACTTTTTCCATTATATTAAGGGCTTCTGAGAGTTGTAGTTTAGACGATTCTAACAGGATGATGCTTTTGGACACGATTTTAAAATTAGAATAAATGAACAGAATATCTTCCAATAGCTGTTCAGAAGGCAATGATTTTACAGCTGCAACAGCGGAACTGTCTGTGCTATCCAATGCATCAATTACCTCCATTATTTTTCCGTAATGTTCTGCATAATAATTAACAGCATCCAACCACTTTCCCCAACGGGTCAAGACTGGCTGCGGGGGTAAGGGTATTCCAGGGACAATTATTTGGAACAGCAACACTCTCATTGTAGTATGTTTGATTGAATTTTTGTCTGCACTGAACAAATGTTAAGCTTTGATTATTTCAACCACAGTAATGCAAAAACAAGTGCTTACATAGGTATACATTCACTGTAGCTGCTCTATCTATTTGGACCGGTCACAACTCTTAACATGAACTGCTTATACTACGAGACCGGGCGGTCGCTCACCTCCTCTATCCTACCGTACATCGGCAACCTGATTGCATGCTGCGTGTGACAATTCAACGAAGTCTAATTATGATCCATGAATGAAAAACATAATAAAAAAATTTGTGCTGCAAAGGCTTAAGACATTTTTCTAATCGCGACTTGCTCGGCGCCGTATTAAAATGGTGGATAGAATGGAATGGAATTTCGGGAGGGGACACTATGACCCAGCTCTGTGGCCTATCAAGATCTATTGCGCTAATCCTCAAGTTAACCTACCTGTCCACCTGCATCTAAGTATACAGTCCCAACTCACCTATCCATCCCACTACTTCAGACCTCCTCCCAACCCATATAATACACTCGCCAATTCACCAAACATTCGTCTAACCAGGTATTCGCCATACACCCAAACATCATCTGTTGTCACTTCCTTCTACACACATAAGCTATAATATGTTATGCCATTAATAGGGGCCTATTGCGGTACTTAAAAATTTCACCTATGTGAAAATTATGAGCGAGCACTCTATCACAAATAGGATTATATTTTATGGCACAAATTCATCACAAGAGACTCGCAGCATTGCTTCTCTTAGAAAGAAATACTAAGAGTTTTCTCTCTCTTAAAATCCATTGTCCTCGGCCGAGCATAAACCTATGAATTTCGGATTCATTGACGAACATTATAATCACTAGATATTAATAATAATAATAATAATAATAATAATAATAATAATAATAATAATAATAATAATAATACTTACCATACTTACTTACAAATGCTTTTAAGGAACCCGCAGTTTCATTGCCGGCCTCACATCGGTCCCTATCCTGTGTAAGATTATTCCAGTCTCTATCATCATATCCCACCTCCCTCAAATCCATTTTAATATTATCCTCCCATCTACGTCTCGGCTTCCCTAAAGGTCTTTTTCCCTCGGTCTACCAATTAACACTCTATATGCATTTCTAGATTCGCCCATACATGCTACATTCCCTGCCCATCTCAAACGTCTGGATTTAATGTTCCTAATTATGTCAGGTGAACAATACAATGTGTGCAGTTCTGCGTTGTGCAACTTTCTCCATTCTCCTGTAACTACATCCCTCTTAGCCCTAAATATTATCCTAAGAACCTTATTCTCAAACACTCTTAATATCTGTTTCTAATAATAATAATAATAATAATAATAATAATAATAGCAATAATAATAGTAGTAATAATTACTACTGTTATCATCATCATCATCATCATCATCATCATCATCAAGGCTTTTCTGCCTGAACGTGGTTCCGGCAGCTTTTTTGTTGTATTTCTCATTATAGATGTGTTCATAATATGTTTTTCTTGAACTCCGCTTAAGCCTTGACAGTCTTAAAGGTGGACGAAAAAGATGCTTAAAACGAAAAAATTCCCATTCACTAGACAGTAGTAATCATTTGTTATTATTATTATTATTATTATTATTATTATTATTATTATTATTATTATTATTATTATTATTATATTTATTTATACATAGCTACGTGCGGACATGCGTACTTGCATGAATGCATACATACACGCATACACGTATACACGCATACATACATACATACATACATACATACATACATACATACATACATACATACATACATCCCAGACATGTAGCATTGCTTATGTAATGGAGCATGTTGTCCAAATAAAGATGAAAAAAATACATACATACATACATACATACATACATACATACATACATACATACATACATACATACATACATACCCGGTTGTTCATCTGTTAATTTATTTATACTAAAATATTCAATGATTTTGGCCATCTCTAGCAAGTGTTCTCTCTAGTTTAGTAACGGACATAGTGCAATTTAAATACGTAAACTTATATTACCAGCAATTAACCATTTTTTTTTTCTTCTGCCATGCTGGACGGAGCATTGTTATTCCTCCATAATTCGTACATTCATAGCTAACAAACATTGAAACACGAATTTGATGTGTTTTCGAAGTGTAGTTAGTTTCTTGAAGGAATATTAGCTGCAGCGAAGCCACAACGCCGTAGTGAGCTGAATACAATGTCGCCAGCCAGTGAACAGCAGGCATTGTGGTCACGTTACCCAACTTGTTTGAAACTCGCTCAGCCGCCGGCCCCAATGTCTACATTGCATTTGCGTTACACACTGTATTCAACAACAGATGTAGCTGACACAACTCCTTGAACAAAGAAAAAGAACAACTAGGACAAGTCTGCGCCATCCGCCTTTTCTATAAAACAGTATGTATTCATTTTGTGTTGGTTTCCGAAGAAGTAAACAGAAGTATGTTTTGTGTATGTCTTCTAGAACATCTCCGTATATGAAAGTGTTCTAAAAATCGTGATATATACACATACTTTTTAATTGAGTATTAGATATGCTTCATATATAGGCATTGATTTATAATTGAAATGACTATTGAAATGACTAGGCCTGTGACACTTTTACTACGTCATACTACTTTTGACCAATAAAACGGTACGAAAGGACGTCTTTCAACCAATCATGGCTGCTTATCGCACAATTTTATCGCGTCCCTAGCATTTGTTTAATTTTATCGCGTCCCTAGCATTTGTTTATTTTTATCACTACCCTAGCATTTGTTTCTTTGTTTACCAACATTTCAAGCTGCATTGGTCTGGACGTAAAAAAAACAGAACATTACAAACCACTCCAGTCGATACACAGCACTTTCAAATATGACTCGCATTGGCATTCAAGAACAAGAATTCATAAAGATCACTGGTCATAGCTATACATCTTCCCTGAAACCCTATTTACAAATAAATGGAGAGCACCATTCGGAAATCCTGAATAAGTTGAGGAATACACCATGTACATCAACGAGTTCCACTTCTTTCACGCACACGTCCAATATATCATCAACTGAACAACCAATCACTAAAACATTCAAATTTGAAAATTGTACATTCAATAATTGTTCCTTTTAAAATTATTCATGTTTATTTTTTATTCCGTTATTCCACTTTTCTTGTTTATTTCATCATGCCTAATTAAAACTTTTCTAACACTTATTTATGGTATTTAGTTTATGTTATAGCTTCTGCTATATGATATTATGGATAGTCACGTATCAGAGATTGTTTAATATACTAAGATTTATTGAAAATCATCTGTCAAGTGACGTTGATTGCTGGGGTCCGGATAATTGAAGCGGAATGCAACTGTTTTAATAAAAATGAAACTGAATCAACAAAGCCTTCTTGACTAGTAACCGTCCACAGAGTTCAATGAAGATTCCATAGTTGGCACAACTGATAACAAGAACACAGTAAATCATAACACACTACTGACATCTAGATTAATATTTGTAATGTTGAGATGGTACAATAATACAGTACATTTGAAGACAGCTGTATTTTCGTAAGTCAATTAATATTTTATTGTATTGGAGTACTTCGTTACTTCTAATACTTATATATTTTCTTCTAATCGTGTAATAGTCAATTAAATCCCACTCTAGTTTTGATTTTCTCTAGATAACTCAAAACCTCTAGTGAGATTACTGTTCGTAAAAGTACGTAAAATAATCGTGGTAAGATAAAATAAAGTACGGGAAAAAATAAGTCTGAAACTAGGAATTATGTGTCTTACCAGTGGTCACGTGTTCGAAAAATTTACTTTTAAATATATTACCAGTGAGGGAAGTGGGGAAAGAACCAGAAGTGGTATGCTACTCCAAGATTTCCCTCTGGCATACCTCGATTCAAAAAAAGGCATACCCACTTCCTTACAACATAGAATTAATGATATATACAATAAATTGTTTCGTGCAGTCAGTAACGCGAATCTTTGAAGTTTACGCAACACATTAAATTTCTTAATTAAATAATTTCAAATTAATTCAGTTATTTACTAGATCATTTTACAATGTGCTTTGAGACTTATCATTTAAAATAATGTTAAAGCTTCAAAGTGCCTTACTTAATTATTAATAAAAAGTGCAACAAAAGATGACACAGTCACAAAATTGGCAGCAATGGCCACCAGAAGCTATACACAATAGTCTTCTATACTTGAAATACTACCGTTATTCCAGAGGTTGAGGTTATCAAATAAACGTGTCTAAATACACGTTGAATACAGTTCCTGAAGGCTGTCGTTTAGATTTACGAAGCAAACAGATAGTACTGTTTGCTGTGAAGAAATGTATAAACAAATTTTTACGATCACATTTTTTCAGAGACTGTATGTCATTTTTCACTAACGGTATATTTCTGGCCATAGGATCCAGTAGCGGTATTCCATACCCTCACATACCGTCTCACTTCTCTCACTATACATTAAAATATCTTTCGACAGTTCCTGAGGGAGCTGAATAAGGAGTTCGAGAAAAGAATTGCTGATGCTGTGAAAGAGGAAGAATAGTGAGCTGTTTTATGGCAAAGTATGATAATAAAGGGTTACCTTTAGAACGAGCGTTCGGGCTGTGATTTAAGAACAAGAAATTAAAACGCATTGAGGTATCTCCAGTCGGCGGGCAAAAGGGCTTGTCATTATTTTTTATATAAAATTTTCTTCATTAAGCCCGTTTCCTAAAAGACATCCCAAAACTAGCCACGTAAAAAATAAAGAAAATCTTGAAATAGCCGAATTTACAGCAGTTCATATCTTTGAAAATCCCTCCTGTAAATTTTGCATTAAGCGATTTAAGCCCTTTTACCCGCCCAACAGAGAATAGCTAGGTGAAGAAGTGTTGAGGAAAATTAGTGAATGCATCTAAATCTTGATCCTGTAATCTTATCCATTGAAGCGTTTCAAAGAAGGTAGTATTTACGGATGTTGAATGCGTTGTAATCTTTGGGCTAAATTAGGATTTAAGTCTGATAGCAGAATGTTGTAGTAGCCAAAATGTGGCATCACCAATGTTTGTATGAGAATTCTCTTTAATTGAAAAATTTAATTAGTTGTATTTATTTAACTAATTATTTCATACAAGCCAATTAATTTTGTAGAACAATTTACCGACAGAGTCGTTGCCCATGGTGCGCTATAGAAGCCTCTTTTACGCTACACCCGCGACTCCTGCGGTGGCTGAGTGAACAGACCTCAGGGGAATACATAAGTTAAATTCTACAAGAAGGTGCGCAGAAAAACAAAAAATAAAAGTTAGCATTTAATGTGTTTTCATTCTGTAGAAAATTATTTGCAATAAGGGTCCGATATTTAATTTATATTTAACTCAAAACTCATTTTTCTGACTTACCTTCCTTTACCCTAACACCATCGAATTATACTGATTGAAAAAATGAAAAAAAAAAAAAAAAAAGATCTTTATGTTTACTTGATGTAAATTAATTATGAACATGAAAAATAGGAATTGTTGTCAAAAGTATTTATTAATTTTATTCTCCACATCAATAGAAAATTGTAAGTGTCAATATTCTAGTATTGTATTTAAAAATTTTAACCCTAAAGTAATATGAAATGTGCCTCTCAGCTATGCTTTAAAAGGGTGTGTGTAAATTTCAATTTACTTTTGTACGAAATGTTTGTTTCTATGATTAGGCCTACTTATGTCTGTATATTCCATATTGTTCTAGTATGTTTAATAATATTTGTTGACTTATGGATGCTATATGTAATATTTCATGTCAAATTCGATGTTATTGTTGTCCTACGTTATGTTATTGTAATTATGGTTAGTATTTTAATGTGTTCTGTATAATTACTCGCTTTATTTTATGATTTATGTATTATTATGTGTTTATAACTTGTTGTAACAGTCGTAAAATTAAGTTTATATTTATTTTATTCACAACATAGACAGAAGAGTCCACACCTGTGGAGTAACGGTCAGCACGTCTGGCCGCGAAACCAGGTGGCCCGGGTTCGAATCCCGGTCGGAGCAAGTTACCTGGTTGAGGTTTTTTCCGGGTTTTTTTCTCAACCCAATACGAGCAAATGTTGGGTAACTTTCGGTGCTGGACCCCGGACTCATTTCACCGGCATTATCACCTTCATTTCATTCAGACGCTAAATAACCTAGATGTTGATACAGCGTCGTAAAATAACCCAATAAAATAAAATAGACAGAAGAAAAAAAAATGTATTTATATTATATTATCTCTACTTGGTTTCAAACTTCAATCCTAATATACTCGTGTAAAATAGGGTTTGTATGTGGAAAACATAAAAAAAAATGAAAAAATATGAAGTTTAATTATAGTGGACATGTGCTTACTTATATTTAATATTTGAAGGAAATATTGACTTAACTTGACAAATATAGCATTTTCATAGAGATATTCCAACATTACTTCGGTGTCAAAATACCAAATGCATACAGGTTATCTGTGAGCAAGAACTCGAAATTGTTTCGTGTATTTACAAACACACACTCAAAGACAAACAGTAGCGTTCTCGTGTATAAACCGTATAGCCTCAGGCCTATTGCGCAAATTTTGATGGACGGTGTTTGTCTAACACAAAACACGCGCTTTGTACTGTACCTACCTCTCAAATTGACACATTTGCCGTTTTTCTTTGTGGACTTTAAGCATATCAACTCCGGGTCGATTCTTGTAAATGAACACAAGAGGGAAAAGGTAATTACTGTTGACAGCTTAAAACTGACAGATCACGACCATGTGATTCTAATTAAATGATGTGTAAACAAGAAGTTGTATGAATTGCCTCACTGTGTCTTTCCTCGAGTGACGGATATATTATATTGCTTACTTACCCGACATTGAGTCAATATCGTTCTGCCATGATTACGCGTAGCATTTATTTTCATGCGCGCTTAAGGGGTTAGGTACAGCTTACAGCAGTAAAATTTTGGAAATATTCAACATTTTTTTCCTTCGTTATTGTACCTTGTACAATAATGAAAATTAGTGTGTGTAAAATACTGTCCTTCTGCTATACGAAAAAAATATTTTAACGATTTAAAATAATTACTTATATATTTTTAAAAATTCAAAATGGCGGCAGTTCACTGTGCAGTGATGAAGCTTTTCCCTCATAACTCAAAAACTATCCAACATTCTGCGATAAAATTTTTTGTGTGTATTTATGCATATCATGTCTGCAATATGGTGCAAAATCACTTCTCTACCTTTGATAGACTGTCTGATAAAAAATAAATTCTTTTAAAAAAGTGGTCAAATATCAATATTTACATCTAACACAAAATAATAAAAATACTATTTATTAAGGAATGTAGTTGAAAGAACATGATATTGTAAACATGAGTTTCAGCAATACAATAAAAGAGAGAGAACATAAAAAAGTTAAAATGTTTATGAGTTATGAGGGAAACGCTTCATCACTGCACAGTGAACTGGCACCATTTTGAATTTTGAAAAAAATATATATAAACAATTATTTTAAATCGTAAACAGTAAGCAGTCGAACTATAGGATGTCGAACTTGATTTCTGTCGAACTTAAGAGCTTCCATTGTAAGCTATTTTCCGTTACGAAGGTTTTTAAACGATTATTTTACGACCCTTTATCAACTGCGATAGTTATCTAGCATATGAGTGAAATGAATATGATGTCAGAGGAATTAAATTAAGCTCCAGCACCGAAAGTTATCTAGCGTTTTCATTTAATGGGTTCAGGAAAAACCCCGAAAAAATCTCAACCAGGTAACTTGTCCCAACCAGGTTTTGAACCCGGGCCTGCTCGCTTCACGGTCAGACATGTTAACCGTTACTCTACATCGCTGGGTGTTAACTTTTGCTGAAGTGCTAAGTACAAATATTTTACAAATCTTAGACGGAAGTAAGTATATTTATGAATATGCATATTTCACATTATAATAATTAACAAGCCATCGGTTTAGCTGAAGCGATAACGCGTTTGGCTATTGATCCGAAGCTACGCTCGGGTATGGATTCGATTCTGACTTGAACTTTTTCTTTTAAATTTTAATTAGTTATTTAATGACGCTGTATCAACTACAGACTGGATTAATCTTGCACAGGATAGGGACCAATGGCGGGCTTATGTGAGGGCGGCAATGAACCTCCGGGTTCCTTAAAAGCCAGTAAGTAAGTATCAACTACTAGGTTATTTAGCGTCGATGAGATTGGTGATAGCGAGATTATATTTGGCGAGATGAGGTCGAGGATTCGCCATAGATTACGTTGCATTCACATTACGGTTGGGGAAAATCTCGGAAAAAACCCAACCACATAATCAGCCCAAGCTGGGATCGAACCCGTGCCCGAACGCAACTTCAGACCGGCAGGCAAGCGCCTTAACCGACTGAGCCACGCCGGTGGCTTTGAACTTATTACCTGGTTCAATTTTCTTCTAGATTTTCTCCAAACGTAAAGCGAATATTAGGTGGTAGTGTTAGTAGTAATAGTAGTAGTAGTAGTAGTAGTAGTAGTAGTAGTAGTAGTAGTAGTAGACTCGACAGTGGCCTGTTGTGCACCCCGAATTACGGGATGAATGATAATGAGGTGTACCAGCCCACCGGCCGCATGAGACCTATCACCTGCTCATCCAATGGATCCCTTACACTCCCCCACTTTTAGTTCACACCGCCAAGGTGATCAAGCAGCACAGGATCCATTCCGACAATCCTTCTAAGGTGTCGAAGCGCCCTCGGAAGTGCTCTTAAGGAATGAATCCTGGCAGAGATATTGCGAAAGGCTTAGAACCCAGAGACGGTTTTGGAGGAGACGTCCCTCCTGCAAGGGGACGAAGATATGCGTCATGACCTGAATATACCTATAGAATGAGATGGTAAGATGAATGATATGATATGTAATCTGAATTATTTTTCTTCGGGAAAGAGGAATTGAAATGGACAGTGAAAATGAAAATTCCAACTCGGCATTTGGCTAAACCGGAAAAATCACAGTCAGGTTGGTCGGTCCGAGGATTTGAGCCATGGACCTCTCGAATGCGAGTCCCGTGCGGAACACCTGAATCACCTCGCTCGGTCAACAGTACTGGAGTCATCGCTCGGTTACTGAGCACATTTGCCTAGCTGCCAGGTATTTATTTTTTTGCTAAAACAGTTGTAATGTACATTCAGTGCTTAGTTTAGCACCGCAATTATTATGATCTTCATAACAGAGAAAAAGTCTTTATTGTTGAGTATTATTTCATTTCATAAGGACTTAGACGTGCATATTGTACAGGGACATCATTTTATTTTTACTAACATTTTTAATATTGACCTGGCTATATCTTTGGATCAACGCCGTTTGCTACCCCTTCCACGACTGGAGTTCGATGATACTGGCCTAATGTACAAACAAATCACTTTACTAGATATAGGAGGGGAGAAAATTAGTTCATCCATTTACGTAAACTAGGAAATATCGCGATTTGAGTTTGATAATTTTCATTAGGTTTTTGTTTAATCAAAATATAGTACAGTATTAACAATGAGTGTTTTTACTCACGAACTGAGCTGTCCATGTGGACGTATTCGTTATGCAGTGTATATTGTACTGTCTACAGTACATTAGCGTACACTATAGAGAATGAAGTTAAATTGAAAAATAATCATAATATGGATATTTAAACACATTTCTTAAAATAGTGGCCGTTCATTTCGATACAGGCTTCAGTTCTAATGTGCATATTATCGCACTATAGACTATTGTACCTAATCCCAATTTCCAGTTTCGTCTCTCGTACTAGTAACTCATGTTGAAATAATTTGTACCTACTCTATAAAAGAGTACCTTACGTACTGTAAATTCAATCTTCACTTCTGCCCGATCCGAAAACATAAAATTATTTAAACATACTATCTACTGTACGTCCAAGTGGTTATGTCGTAGGTTCGTAGAAAGAGAGGAAATCACGTGACAGTTAATTACTTAACGAGGCCCTTTTATTTAAGTTGCTTTAAACAGTTGTATAATATTACGTAGACGTCCAATTCCTAACAGAAATTAATGTTCTCAGAAAAGAGCTAAGACAGCCCAGCTACTAGCTGGCGAATAAAAGCTGGTGGGGGAAATCGGGATACGACGTAGGCAAATGGACAACAGTACCTGTGCGAAAATGATTCAATATTGAAAGCTCTTTCGTCACTGGAAAACGCGAACATATTTTTGGAACGTACTGTCCACTATGACCGTAAGGCTACTATGACTGTATATGTGGTCTTGCATCTGTGTGGAGGACGGTTGAGCTTCATTAGTAGAAGGAGTGGGAGTGAAGTACATTCAAAAACTCAGATACAATAAAAATTGAAGTAAAAATAAAATGATGTCCCTGTACAAATTTGAAGGCTGTCGTAAAAATGTTCACAACCCGCCACCTAGTAATACAGGTAGCTTTCTCACTGAACGAACAGTTGCACACGTAGGTCAGTAACAAGGACAATGAGAGTAACGGACGGATTCTGACTCAGATGTTACAGTATCCGAAGTAAGTCTTCGGAGAAGTGTGGCGTCCGTACGTCGAATGTTCAAAGGACTACAGAATTTTGCTATCAAATACACATTGGACATTGTTTGAATCATATTAACTTGAATGCTAGATTTGGGTAGGCTACTGTTAGCTATGACACATGAGAATCAATGTTCTTGTGTAAGATATGTTTCAGTGACAAATGTCACATTCTTCTCACCTATATACAGGCCGTTCTTTTTCTTAGTTTTGAACCATCAGACTTTAATTAACAGAATTCTCTTTATGTTGAACGTGTCACGATTTGATGTTCCAACACTACATTGGGCCCATGTTTCATGGAAAACTATGATAGATATTTCCATGCTGTTAACAGTATTACTGTACAGATCTCATAGTTACGCTGTTTTTGAGGATGATTTTCGAATGAATAAAACATTTAAACGTTTGCAGGATTAAAATTCCAACAGAAAAGAAGAGTGCCATTTGCTTCCTGACGGTCTTTAGTGAATCAGTCGTTTTTGGTTTTTTTTTTTATCTACGTTCAAATTAAAAGCATCTGATTTTTGCAATGGAAAATAAATATTACAAGTTATGACAAATATATATTAGCGTTTTTTTTTCATTTCTTTTTCTCTATTATATAAATATTTGCACTTACTTTCCAAACACTCTGCTTAAATATTATAGATTTAGGTTAACCTTTCTATTAAGCCAGTCATGTCAATTGATGCCCATAGGAGCAAGCGCGCGCTTTAGAGCTCAGGAGAGCTTGAACGCTTTGCAGCGGAAAGGGAAGAGACAGACGAAAGAAGTAGTATATGCCGCTTGGCCGAGCTATATACAGGGATGGCCAGCACTGATTCAATGTATAAAGGGAAGAGAACTTATTAAAACTGTATCCATGGTAATTTTTAGATCTGTCTGAGAAGTTTAAGTGCATTATAAGAATGTAAATTTTAATTTTAATGCTCATTTTTCACAAGTTTGATTTTTTTTTATTCAAAAGAAATATTTTCTCAACTTTTTTAATAGAAAAGTGAAATTTTCAGATATAGGCCTATTTATTTAGTAGCCTTACAGAATGTTTTCCTAAATCCAATAAACCGTAAATACGTATTACTGAAGATAGTGTATTGAAAATTATGAAAATATTCGCATGGAAATTGTTTGTAAGGAAATTAATTAACAAAGCAACTCCTGTTACATCATAAGCAAAAGATACGTGCATATGTGTTGTAAAAATGTCAGCTCTATAGCTTCAGCATATTTCGAGAGAATAATTTAATATTCTGATGATAGGAAATTGCTCACTAATATCACATTAAAAGCATAATGCAATAAGAGTTTTGTTATGGGATATTAGTTACGCTTAAAACATATACAGCACCTAGGTAACTTTGTTTTGTACTGTATTACTGTTTTGATTAGTTTATTGATTACTTTTATAAGGCTAAAGGTACCATCAATATCAATTCCATCTTATCATGTCATACTCATGGCCGGTTTGTCCAAGTATTGTTAGAACACTTAACGACTGTTAAACCTTCAACAGTTTGTTAAATACAGTTTTTCCATTTGTTCAACACCAGTTTGGCTTAACAGATTCTTAACCGTTTGTTAACTTTAAATGTAGGATTTCAGGCCGTTAACTCATTTAACATTCAGTTAAACATGGTGGATAACATCACAGCTGTTCAGACAAAAGTTGTGAAAATAACATGTTATGTTTCTCTTTGGGGAATGTTTCACCAAGCTTCAGTAAATCAGTCCAAATGAAACATTAACTAGTAATGAACATTAAAATATTTACACGAATACGTTTATATGTACGCTGTCTCCGTAGGCTTCAAGCCGAGCAGCTATACACGCCTCGTCGCGCTAGTTGCGTCATGATTCTCCGGTGGAGCAGTCAGTAGCGAGTTGGCTTGCCATCCCATAGGGCCCGTGTTTGATTCTCGGCGCTAACAATTTTTTTTATTAACGTAACTAATTTTTATACATGTTACCGTTATTCATTTTTTTAATTTTGTGTAGTGGAACAAATTATTTCGCAACTCTGGCTCTACTAGGAGAATTTAAAAAACTCTTGGGAGATCAATTTTCTTCCCGAAATAAAACTAAGATAAACAAGCAAATTAAAGAAAAATAAAAGAAATACATATGTGGATCTAATACATTGTCCACATGCCACCGGCGTCTATCACTACCTGGCATTTTCGGGGCATTGAGTCCACCAGATCGCGGAAATAGTTCTGGTCCTTAGCGAAATCTTCCCAGGTAGCCAGAACTTGATCCCAGAACTGATCTGGATTTTGAGGTGGGATGTCTCGATATTTGTCAATCCTCCTCTTTTTTCATGCTTTTCCGTGAACCGTCTTTGAACGTTTATGGCGGTGTGCACGGGGTGATTATCCTGCTGGAAAATTAAATTTCCATCGGAAAGAAAACGATTATAAATTCAAAGAATCCAGCTCTTTCGCTTCTGTTTTAAAGCCAGTGCAAACATATCTTATCGCTAGCTATAATATAATTCTAATAAATGAAATTTAATATGCCAATTAAGTTTTGTTATGTTTCAAATGCACATTATGTATTAATTTATTAATATTTCTTAGGTACCGGTATGTAGTTATAATAATCACTTTCATGTCTTAAAATAAAACTCAGTTGTATGTTACCTAGTTGACTAGTTTCAGCTTTGTCTCAGCCGTTTTTATAATATTCTAACCTATGATCAGTTTCTTCCAAAATTTTGAGTACCGGTACCACAATCTTCGTGACGCGGTATTTTTGTAAATGTTTGTGTCATTCAAATTTTCAAAATGATCGGTTTTTAAATGGTTAACATTATCTCCATTTGACTCTTAATTTTCGAGCAGTTCCAGATATAACAATTCTGCGTCGAAACGTTCCGCCATTTTATATTGCAACTAATGAATAATTAAAAATTTTAAGACGGAAATTTTTATCACTAAATTTAATGATAGTTTTACTGATTCGTTAGGCTGAAGATGTTTGGTGAGATATAAAAATGATTTAATGAACCAGTAAATACATTAATGAATCATTAAAGCCTTAATGAAGCTTTGTGAAACCGGCCATAAGACTGGTAATATATAAGTTAAAAGATATTTTGGAATATTAATATAGGGAAGATAATCTTTATAAGTCAACTGATTATCATACCGACGCTTATTTCGATGCTGAGCTATTGTCCATTTAATATTGAGGAAATGTGCGATCTCAACGTGGCAAGAAATTGAAGTCAGATTTGAATATCCTACAAACAGAAATAGGCCACTTGTTCCAATTCACCAGCTACTATTAACTCTAGATTCTATGTTACTGGCTCTTCAACTATAGCCGATGTCAATAGTGCTTCAAAATACGGAGTGAGTAAATAATAAAATGTTTCAGCAGCAATTGCTTCTTTAGGACGAAATTACATATAATTTATACATGGACCTGAATTAGAGAATTTTATATGATACGGAATTCTCCTCGGGGTTTTGTGTACAGTTGACTACACATTCGTGTAATTATTGTCACCTGGTGGTCATAATGCTGTTTTTCTGAACAGAAATTCATATTTAGCGTTATAAAATATAACCATACTTATAATAATTATTATTATTCAATAGTAGTCAATGAAACTTTCATTTATCAACTCTCTGTACTGTATGAATCATGGCTACTGTAACAGGTTACGATTTTATACATGTTTCATGACTTAATCTAGAGTACAGAATTTAAATAATAATATCAGCCAATAAGAAATTGTCTTACATATGCAAAATCATTACCAACTGCTGTTGAGTAGTTAGAATAGTATTAACGACAGTTAAAGTTAAGTGTTGGTTATTTTAAACAAAATTGTGTTGGAAAAATGGAAAACATCTTAACAAAACGTTAAAAATAAACCAGCTGTTAATTTAACATTTGTTAAGCCAAATGAAACATTACTTGGAAAAACTGGCCATCGGTCTCTTTTTTGGGGATATCACTTTCTTTATAAATGATGTGTTTCAGCCATTTAGTACAGTATAGTTGTACTACTATGGAATTTATGTGAATATTCCTTCTTATCTCTTTATTATGTTATTAACATTTAAAACACAACTGCAATATTAAGAAATTGGTATTAATACTTTTTTTTTATAGACAATATAGATAATATCGAACAGAAAGGAGCCATATAAAAATAACGACATAAAATTTCACCTTCCGTTTGAAGTTTGTGCACCACTGTTTTCTTAATCCAACAGGCTGCTTATTCATATACACAACCCTTCCTCTTTCCATACTTAGCGCTTGATGCCCGCGCACGACGTCAAGGTCAGAAAAATGCGCTTGCTTTGACATCACTTTGTTAAGCATTTCCGCCCTTCAGCGGTTGCTCTATCGAGTCTATCGTCTCGACAGAGGAAACACTTCAGCTAGTTGCGATAATTCTCTGATAGATAGTCGAACTGTCGCATATACGTCTAAATAATGTAGGCTCTATGTAAAAATATGTATTACTCGGGACAAATAGGAATACCGCTGTTGTCCGAGGGCGCCACTGTTATGTTTATTTGCGTGTTACGGCGGAAACGGAATGGAGGGGAAGAGAGAGAGCATGTACACAACCTGCAAAGATGCAGTAGCCTACTACTCCAGACACGCATTGATAACTCGGAACGTGAACTTACATCGAAGATATAATCGTAGCAGAGAAGAGAGTCTGGAGGTAGTACATACCACTACATGTCAAAATGTATCCATAGCTGGAAAATGCGCTATATTATAGGCACAAATTGCGTGCTGAAATGCTAGGTTTCTCGCATTCTTTTGCTATATTTTTCACCGATTTTTCAATCTTTCCACCTGCTTCCGCTGTTCTTTCCACAGCTCTTTTCAGAGGAATAGCTAGACCACTCTTTTCTTTTCTTCTTTACGAACTTAAATACTGTACATGATATATTATCTAGTCTTTGTCTTACGAAGAATTTCAGATAAGGGCGCAAATAGCCATAGTAGGCTGACGCGCCCTTTTTAAACCCCATTAACTAACTATATTATCTTTCTATTTTGCAAACGTATTTTTTCCGCGGTGACTTCCTAGACGGAGTTTCTATGTTTCAAAATTACACATTTTTTATTTTTGTTTATTAATTTATTTATTTAACTAGCTAGCTAGCTATTGAGTACAAATTAAAATTATAAAAGAAAAATATTTCTAGCCACTACCGTAAGAGCCAGGCTCGTGTACGGTGTGGTCTTACTTAATAATAATAATAATAATAATAATAATAATAATAATAATAATAATAATAATAATAATAATAATAATAATAATCCGTGACAGCCCGTGAAGGGCTTAGACCAGGGAGCGTCAAGTGACTACACTCTGGTGCGTACGTACAAACCCTCAAGCCCTGACGTACGGCTGCGGGCAAGGGTAGCTGCTTCCACAGTGGCGGAGCTAAGAACTTTTATATGAACCGAATTTGTGACAAGAATGTAAATTAATTTCAGCTTTTAACTGAAGCACACTTTCACTGTTAATTGCACTATACTGAAAACAGTACTGTATACAATTTGGTACAGTTAACTAACTACATACGAAATAAATTTTTTCATGTTATCACAATGAAACAAAACAAACTATACACTTTTATACAGATTAACATACTACGAAATAAAACTGTTCACTGTTTGTCTTCTCCTCATTGCTATACAGTTCAATTAACAAAATAAAACAACAGCACAAACGTTGTTATTCAAGTATCTAATAATAGTAGGCCTACTTTTTCTTATACATCAGAGATCTGCGGCTATTTTTGCAGTTTTCTGTTAGTAAGCAGCTTTTCAATTCGTGAAGCTATTATTTTAGTATCACCCAATCGCAAACATGCTTTGAAGTGTCCATCATTTAATTGGCTTCTGTGACGTAACTTTGTAAACTTCATTAAAGAAAACAGTGTTTCGCATACGTAGGTTGTCCCGAACATGCACAACGTTTTTGCAGCGAGATTGTGCAGTTTAGGAAACCTTTCTCGTGGAAAACAATTTTAAAATATTTCAAATATCACTACACATAAAATAATTCCGAAAATCCGAAGTAACTTCCTTTCCTCTCAGTGACAGAGCAGCAACATGAATTTGCTGTTGAGTGTACTCTCAATATCGCAGCGTAGTCGAGTTGATTTATAAACACGTCGCCGGTAAAGATAGCTGTCCCGGGTACTAATGTTCATATTCGGCGGTTTGTTTTTATTTATTTATTATATTTATATATTTACTTATTTATTTATTTATTTATTTATTTATTTATTTACTTCTTTACTTATTAGTTTATTTATTTACATCCTATTTACTACTTTATTTACTTATTTGCTTATTTATTTATTTATTTATTTATTTATTTATTTATTTATTTATTTATTTATCTTTTACGTAAATAACTTATTTATTTACAATCAAGTTTTCACATTAATACATGTGTACAAATTCAACTATCAATTCTGGTGCTTTTATCTTCTTGCCTTCTTAAATAATTTTAATTTTAAATTTTTCTTAGTTGCTCATAATATTGTGTTAGAAATATTTGTTTCTCTACTTCAATTTCTTGATATGGAAATCGTAGGGCAGACAAATTATTTGCTTGAATACACTCCAGTAGACTCCATCGTTGAATTCAATGCAAAAAAAAGGGAATTCTTTTAGTATTCCAGACGCACCTGTATCGACACCTGCGACCAAACTTCCAGAACGTTAAATAAACGTCGTGTGTGTTGGTTACTGCAATATCTCTCAAGTCGGGGTTGATTGATGGCCCAGTCAGTCCGAGCAAGACTTTGATAATCGAATACTCTTCATGTACCCCGTGACGTCATGACGGCGCGCCGGATACCGATCTTATTGACGCCGAATTACTCTCCACTTCCATTATGAGAACGAAGGTGTCCAGCTGTGACACATAATTCACTTTTTCCACATGATTCTGGGTCTTTCCAGGGCGTGGCTGCGAGTATCTAGATGACCTTTTCAGCAACACTGCTGCTACATCTTTCGAGAAACCATTTATTCCATGTAAAAGCGAAAGAAGTGAGTGAGCGAGTGAGACGGGAGTTGGAGGGGGTGAGATGGGAATATCAGACCCTGGGGCCATTTGCGTTCTTGAATTCTGTGTGAATAAGGTCTATGCGCTGTGGACATTATAGGAAACGATTTTCAAATTGCCTTGAAGGAGAAATCGGCAAAGAAGCACAAGGGTGTTAGAAAGAGCAACCCACCCCTACGTACTTCCCTGTCCCCGGCTCTTTCCTATGTGATTTTTTTCCTCAGGTTTCTAGCCTTTGTGAAGTCACCACAAGTAACAAAAAATGCTGGTTGTTTTAGATTCTTTTGAACTTTGCATGGTCGTACTGATTTCTGAAGAGAAGGGAAAGAAGCTGAAAGAGCAACAGAAGCAGACGTAACACAAGAAGTAAAATAATTAGGAGAACCGAATGAAACAGAAATAGTAGAACATATTGGGCAATATAGAATAAGTATAATGAATGGAATACACACAATAAAGAGAAGAAGCAATATATAGAGCTTATAGGAAATTAAAAAAAGATGAATATTGTAAATCGAGGAAGAAAAAGTATACAAGAAATTGAAGAAGCGAGTAATACAGTGGCTCGAATAAGTAAAATAAACTTATGATTTGAAGCAGAGAAGTCCAAGAATCATAAATAACTATTATTAATTTGTAACAAAATTTACATACGAGAAATCGAATAATCAACTGAAATAAGATAAATGAAAAGAGGAGACAAAGAAGAAAAGAAAAGTAGGGAATGATGGGAAAGATTTATGAAATTCCTTGCTTTGTAAAAAATCTTTACTCTTTATATTTAATTAAGTTCGTAAGTTTTCGGGGTTCGTAACACAGCCTGTTGCACACATTACAAATGTAACCAAACTTAATGTTACTAAAATGTTTATAAAAAAATAACTAAAATATTCTTCATAGCATTGCCTTTCTTCAACATTAGTCACATTAATAATCTTGCTTTACACTCCAAAGTAAATGCATTATTATTTAGAAGAACTGTATATAATATTGTAATTGTTTGTCGTTCCTTTTGTGTACAGTCCCTCATAAGTTTTCATCCACTATTCTTAGCACTTCACAACTTTTACTTTCATTATTGTCTTGCTATTTGCTTTGCAATAAGCAAGCATGTACACTTCCCGCTGGGATCTGCAAGCATGACTGACGTCACGCGGTGGGTAGAATCAGTACTATAGGCTCCGTGCGTTGCAGGGAGAAATGCACCGCCGCGCTCTGAGTGGCGAAAATTGTAAGTTCTTGCGTACTACCGCGCGAGCATCAGCTGTCATCTCACAGTGTACTGCCATGGCAGATTTAATAATAACAGTGGGATTTCAAAGTATTTTCTATGACAATAATCGGCCAAATTCTTCTAAGAAAGGTCGTTTACTTGCAGAAAGTGGTCATGTATTAAATTTACAAGAAAAATATTTCGCTGGAATTTGCAAGAGTGTAATAACTGCAAATGTAATAAGACAGACATCAGTTAGCCTGAAACCTTATCATGTCACCATAGAGGTAACGTAGTTATTTATGTATTATTACTATTTGTGATTGATGTTAATTTATACATTAAACGATGCTGACTTAAAAAGAAGACCTCATGTTATCGTAGGTTAATGCTGCTAGAGAAGCGACTAATAGTTCCTGCGAATGTCCTGCTGGATCGTCAGGAAAGTGTAAACACATTTCCGCTGTTGTTTATGCAGTTAACTCCGAACGCATCACTTCGCGAACTGATCAGCCCTGCGAATGGTCTCGACCCCATATCTCAAATGCGGGGAAAGAGAAATATAGCAAGGGGAAGAGATTAGAAGAACTTTTTCCCAAAAAAAAGCAGAGGCTTGAAGTTGAAGCAATTGAAATTCCTGCACTGAAAACCCCATGTATACTGACAAAAATTTTAAACGAAGAGAAAAAATCAGAATCACTTAAAGTTGTCAATGAACTGCTGGGACATTTAATAACAGATATCACAGCTATTGTTGAGAATAATGCATGTAAAGGGCTAATCACAACATTATTAATGAAACAAGAAACTAGGCCTATAATAATTAATGAATGTAGTAGCAACATTTCTGCATTAGAAAATGATTTTTATGATAATCATGTCCTAATTGATAAGACCAGAGCAACTGAAATTTGTGTAAAAACCTTGCATCAATCAAAATCAGACTTATGGTTTACAGAAAGAAAAATAAGGATTTCTGCGAGTAGGGCACATTCAATTAAAACTAGAAAAAAAGATCATGAGAAGCTGGTAAATACCCTCATGAACCCAAAATTGCTTCATGGTAGGGGTCTTAGGAATGTAACTTTTGGAAGTAAATTAGAAAAAACTGCACTTGACAAATACACAAATTCATATGACAGAACAGTTGCTGGTTGTGGTCTTATCATTCACTTAACCCAACCTTGGTTGTGTGCTAGTCCTGATGGGATAGTAATGATGAATGGTAAGCCAGAAAGAGTATTAGAAATTAAATGTCCTATTTCATGTAAGGAAAAACCCATTGTCGGTGAGATTGGGGACATTAATGTATCCTATATTATAAAAAATTCACGAGGAAATTTGGAACTAAAACAAAGTCATACATATTTCACTCAGTGTCAACTGCTGATGTACTGTTGTGGCGTTGATTTATGTGATTTTTTCATTTATACAGAGAATCATATTTCCATTCTTATAGAAATTCAAAGAAATGATATGTTCCTGAAGGGCTGTATTGAAAAGTTGCAACAGTTTTACTTCACACACTATTTAAAAGAACTGGCATACCGTTCTAACAATGATCTTCAGAAATCAATGGAGGCTGTACATTAGTCATAACACAACACATGTGCACAATGTCATCAATACAATGTAATAGTTTACTTGGACATTTTTGAAGTATATTATACACTTTCACTCTTTGAATGCAGCGTTCAACGTGGATCCGCACACTAGCAATATTATAAGTATCATCAACTTGATCAGGTGTTAAGTGACCTTCATTCATAAAGGGTGGCATTACCAAAATTGCATTGCTCTCCTCCAATACAGTTTTTATTCCGGGAAAACCTTTATCTGCCATAATTTGATCTCCTGGTTCTATCAGTTTCAAAATTCCACAGTCATTTGTGATAAAACTGTCACTGGCTCTACCTCCATAACATTTGGAAATAAATGTTACCATACCACAAGGCGCAATTCCAATAAGAACTTTTGCAGTATATGCAGACTTATAGTTAGAGTACATGTATACACGCTGACTGATTTCAGGAGGTTGTTCTGTTTTAATTTCAGTGCAGTCAGTAATAGCTCTACAATTCGGATAATTATCTTTAAACACAGTAGGCAATGTTGCATTAACAGTATCTTTGCTAGGCCAGAAAACAAAGCTTTTAGTTGCTTGTGCAAGTGTAGGTAAAACAGATTGGAATATTCTAGAAATAGTACTACGGTGAACATTGAAAATTACAGCAAGGGTAGCAAATGGCAAGGCTAACTTCATTTTCATTAAGAATATTAAAAGTTTATTTTCTTTACTAATTTTACGCTGGGTACTGTCTGACAGTAAGTTCAAAAATAAATTAAAAATTTCTGTGTTAACACCAGCCAGGACATTTAATTGTGATTCATCAGAAATTGAACTATAACCAAAAAATCCTCTTTTTTCATATGGGGAGTCAGACCCAGACAGTTTACTGGAACACTTAGGTTTGGCATATAATGCGTGGAAGGCTGATATGCATGCTTGTGTGCTGACATTGTTTCCATCCACCATACAACTGAATTCAAACTTGCTTTCTTTGTCATAATTTCTATCTGTCTGAGTTTGGGCATCAGTTTTGGTGGTCACTAGGATAGACGCACTATCTTCCAAAGGGTCTGATGTATCCGGCTGTGAAATTATTTCAGTTCTTTTCTTCAGTCTTTTAAATCTGTTGAGAGAGTCTGTTCCTGTTGACTCCCTTTTGTAACATTCAGGAAAGATGCTTGGAACATATGCTGGACTAGCAGGATTTTGAGATTTACACCCTCCTATGAAATGTTCGCTACAGATTCTAGATGATTTGGAAGGTGTCCATAAAGTGCCGTCTGCCCTATAAAAATAATTCGTGTAAATGTGACATATTAATGTAAACAGATTGTTTAATGTTTGACAAAACTATAAAGGCAGATGATATTTAGAAAATCACTTCAAATAGATTTCATAAAATGTAGCTTTGGTTTCTATTAAATGTTTTGTAATTTCTGTTGTAATGAGTATAAATTATTTTTTGTTATATGTCTTCGTAATGATATATCTTTAGGACTATTACAATATTGTAATGTACTTTTATTTATATTATTTTTCTGTATTTGTAATTCCTTCTATATTCATAATATGATTCTGTAATTGTAAAGTATGTATGTAATGATACTATTTTTCCGTATTTCTCATATAGGCCTATTTCTGTAATTATATAATACAGGCTATCATAAAGACTTTGCCATAATTACTGAATACAATGCGCCCTACTATTATGATGTGTTTACAAATATGGCCTACAGCTGCTTATTTTGTAAGTATAACATTAACGTGATTATTTGCATGCAATAGTTACTGTAGGTTTATTGTAAAATCCTCGATAAGTTCTGTAAAAACTTAATTAGGTATTAATTAAAATACTTAAATCCCAAATACTTAATTTAAACTCACTCTTTCCGATTTACTGCTATTATCCACCGTCTTTTCAAATCCATTTCGTGGGGTCGTGATGGAAAACTATAAAACTTCACATTTTGCTCTGTATTACAGTATCTATTATTACAGCTAAAAACACAGCACATAATTTTGCTGGACCGCTTTGACATTTTTAAAATAGCAATCTAAAGGCAACACTTTATGAAAGATTAAATAAATGCGTATAAAATCACTCTTACTCGAATCTTCCAGCAGTCGGCTGTCAACACAGATCACACACAGCTGTTGAAGACAAGCCTACAAGTAGTTCTCGTAGTGTCCGCCTGTAGCAGCAAAGTGCTATACGCACGGAGCCTATAGTAGGATAGTATATGCTCGCGCATGCGCACTGTTTTGTAGACGAAGCTAACGGCCGCAATGCTTTCAGATTCCAGGCGACTAGTACTCTGCTTGCTACATTTTTTCTTCCACATCAAAGCAACACTGACTCCTGTAAAAGTTATCAATTTCAGATATATGTAAAGTACAGTCGGGAGGTTGTTGGAACCTCATAAGTGACACCAATAAAGCATCACTTATGAGGCAACTAAGCCAGGAGATAATGGGCTAGGGTGATTAGTTCCTTTCCCTCTTCCATTGCATACACCGCTGACTAGTAAATATTTCACTAATCAAACTTGTGATGTATGCAACAATTGTTCTGTTTTTAGTTGGTTATTTAACGACGATGTATCAACTAATGGGTTATTTAGCTTCGATGGGATTGGTGATAACGAGTGGTATTTGGCGAGACGAGGCCGAAGTTTCACAATAGATTACCTGACATTCGTCATACATTTGGGGAAAACCTCGGAAAATACCCAATTCAGTTAATCAGCCCAAGCAGGAATCGAACCAACGCCGGAGCGCAACTGCGGAACGGCAGACAAGTGGCTCAGAAGTATTCTTCCTCTGACACTTATCGTCAAGTGAGATGTACTGCCTGATAATAGATGTACATGTCAATCAGAACCTCAAACATAAGCAAACAGTCACATATAGATATACCGGTATAATAGATTTTTTCCAACCTTTTTTAAATTTTGGGTATCCAACCTCTAGATTCCACTAGCGGCCGACTGTTATCTAAGAAGGGTATGACATCAATTTCTTTTATACACGTTTAATATGTAAATTCATCTATCGGCTGATGCAATAAGGAAAACGATGGTGCTACATCTTTAATCAACTTTAGGAACTTCATCTGACAAGAAGTGTTACACATTTTGCCATTTTTGACTCGAATATAATTCGAAGAAATGTAAGGGTATATGAGAAACAAAAGGAAACTAGAAGATGGAAGAAGCAAAATAGATGTAATGAATCGAAGAAAGAAACAATATCATTAAAGGTAGTAATTGCAAGACAAGAAAAAGAAAAGGAGAATACTTTACAAGGAATCAAAGTGAAAAAAAAAAAAATATTAGAAATCAAAGAAGGAAAGAAATATAAAAGTCTAAGAGCAAAATAAATACAAGAAATGGAACAAATTAAGAAATATAGGAAATACAATAATTAAAAGAATTATAAGATACGAAATAAAGAAATAAATATACCAAATGGAAAAAGAAGGGAAAAATAACATTTCGACGAAGTGAAGGAAATTTAATGAAATAAAGGAAAAGGGAACGTAGAAATTCTAAGACAAGTAGGGAAAGTACCAAAGAAGTAGAGCGGAAATAAGGAAAATATAGCAGAAGCAGAATAATAAAAAATAAATTAATGAAAGTGAAAGATTAAGAATAAGTGCAAGAGGGAATAGCGAAGCAAAAATATGTGTAAAAATTGTAATAACAGATATATCGTAAGAAAAGGAAAAAGCATGAGAAGTAGAAATAAGAAAGGAAATAGAAGCGTAAGGAAAGAAAAAATGAAGTAGGCGTAAAAATAAAATACAAAATGAAATAAGGGAACAAATAACTGTAGAAAACAGACAAGTAGACGAAAAAGTACAGGAACAAACGTATCATATGAGCTGGAAGGTTAAATTGACATGTAAGAAATGGAAGAATCAGAAAAATTGAATATCAAATTAACATAAGGAGAAATGCAAGAAGCATAACTAGTAACTGAGGATAAAGAGTTGGAAGAGAGAAATGAAAAACATACAAAGATGCAGAAGAAAAGGAACAAACTGGAAGAGTAGATGTTGATAAATATATACGATAAACAAAATTAATAATAATAATAATAATAATAATAATAATAATAATAATAATAATAATAATAATAGAATGGTTTATTTTCGCTGGCAGAATTATGGCTATAAGGCTTTCTCTTCCACTCAACCAGCCTTAATCAATATAATAGTGACACACATATTTAAATTATGAATATTTACAAAATATTAAAGATTCTACAGCAATATCCTTGAGTTAAATTTTAACGACTAGTAGGCCTACATGTTTATTTAATTTGAGATAAAGTCTATATCGAAAAGTAATAACTTAATTTATGAGCTAATGTAATTCAATTCAGTCTATATGGACAGATGTTACTTTCATTATAACTGTAAAGCTCGGATGTTTAGGCATTTATTTTTGGTTAAAATAGGCAAGCATATAGGCACTAAAAATAGTAAAATATGCAGTGAAATAGGTATTTATTATTCATGGAAACAGACAAAAAATAGACAAATATTTAATAAACTATCCCATATGGTACTCACTTTCTTTGGTTACATGTCACAACAAGATGCTCTTTTAAGTTGTCAACTGTCAGAGAGAGCGTTTTTTATGGTGGAAAACGATTTTTCTACTTCTACTGAAGTGATTGGAGTAAACTTAAAACAACTTATTTCAGAAGGACTGTCTCTACTTTCTTTCAGAGATCGGCAAAAATCGATTGTGTATTGTCTCAAAAAGAGGGGTGTGAGAAGGGATTAGAGACTTAAAAGTACGCGTGACTTGTGCGTGCAAGCGACAGCAGTAACGAGACCTGGAGACTTGCTTTTAATACTTCCCTCGTCCCCTTTCCTTCGCTGGTAAACCCCGAAGTGACCTGAGCAGTGAGGGTTATACTGTTGAAACATCTTTGTTAAGTGACATAAAAAATGGAATCGGTAGGGGAGAAAAGTTTACGACTTCTTGGAAACATTTGTATTGCTGAAGTTTCTCAGCAAATATTTGTGTGTGGTGAAAAAATTGTTTAATTTTTACAACTTTTTTTATATAATTTATGTGCGTTTTATTTTAAATTCATTAAAAGTATATAAAATGTACAACGACGACGTAAAAAGGCTTAGGCATTTAACCTTAACATAGGAACGGGAGCTAAAATAGGCAAAAAAAAGGCAAAAAAATTGGGCGTATCGCCCCCAAATGTGTGGAAACGTGTTTATCTCTAATTGGTCTTTCATACATACATTCAGTTTAAAAAAAAAGACATTTTGCCTAACATCCGGACTCTAATTATAAGTAACAAATATTAATCAGTACGGTAATTAATCTGTTAAGCAAGAATTTATGCAATTTTGACCTAAATGAAGTTATTGTCCAACAACCCCTTATATTACTCGGAAGCGAGTTCCAATTTCTAGCAAGTGAAAGTAGGAGACATAGAAGAAATAGATGAGGAAACGAATTGAGTGTAAAGAAGAGAATATGAACAAGAACAAATGAGAGAATTCCAAGAATTAGAGAATAAATAAAATAGGCAAATGAAGCCGTAGCATAAAGTGATGGTACCGATTTCTTACTATCACTTTCTAAAGCTGTAACTCTGGTGAAGTTCTTTAGTTATGACTGAAACGAAACATTGAGCAAGTAGGTCAAGCATGCAGGAATTGTTACCAGTGTCGGGTTTGTTACTGCGTCATACACCTAGACGACGGATAATAAGTGAAGTTTGGTACGGAGTCCCTAATCCTGTTATCCGCACAACTTTGTTTCCAGTTACGAGGTGAAGTTAATAATAGCATTATACCCAGTGGGCCGAAAGCTCAAGGTCTCGGTGTTCATTCGCCTGTGACCACGTGTTGAATAACGGTTATCACTAAGGAAGCTGTTTATTGGTCACTAGTGCACTTGGTGGTAATACTAAGATCTTGCGTTTGCGTGTATCCCGTACAGGGGATTACAGGAGTGTATGCAGGGCGCGCTTCAGAGGTCGAGGCACTCAGCAACGATGGCTGTTCTAACGACGATACCAACTTTCACTCCTTCGCAATTGTGAGTTGGATAGGGGAGTGATCGCCTGTGTTTCCGTGGAAATGCACAAGACTGAGTACTGTTATACGAGTAAGTAAGGCTCGGAAGTTGAAGATCTATAAATTGGCTAAAAAGATCTTTAAAAAGACCTCAAGATATCTTAAAAAGGATCTAAAGAATGGAAAAAAAAAGACGTAAAAAGTTGATCCAAATTAATTAATAATTTCAGTTTCAATTACATATTTAATGAATATATTTCAAAAGTACAAAATTCTGGTGGTATGCAACATACAGTGCGATAAAAACTAATCCATGTTGAATCTTTCGTACTTTACTTTTAACATTTGAATATAAATAACTGATTAAATGGCGATCTCACTCGTGTTAATTATTATGTAAGCATGTGCGGCTTACTGCTGTTTCGGTGTTACTACGAAAACAAAAACACACACAAGATCGCATCCTCATTCAGAAAACAGAAATACAACATAGCATACAGAACAGAAAACACACTACAAAGACATCTCAACACACAAACAACACAAACAAATAAATACAACCACACAGGCGTATACAAACTCACATGCAATAGTTGCGACAGTATCTACATTGGACAGACAGGCAGATCATTCCAAACTCGATACAAAGAACACATTAAAGCAATAACCAGAGGACACAATACATCTACATATGCCGAACACATAACTAATACTAACCACACATACAATAACATAAATACAGACATGGAAATCCTACACATACAACCCAAAAACTAAAAACTCAACACACTAGAACAATATGAAATGTACAGACACACTAAAACACACCCTAATCAAATTCTCAACACACAGATCAATTTCAGAACACACACACTATTTGACACAACTCTTCATTACACGAACACACCCACACAACAGGCAGTGAGGTTGAGATAGCGCCGAAATCTAGTAGGCTCTGAGGATGGTGTCAAGTAACACCGAAACAGCAGTAAGCCACAATTGCTTACATAATTAACACGAGTAAGATCGCCATTTAATCAGTTATTGATAAAAACTATATAAATGAAATGCTTTTTATTTCAGAGATTACATATCTTTTAGATTAACAAAATTTGAAGAAGGAATTCCGTGTTTGTTAAAAAAAAGTACCCGTAGAATTTAGAATGAATGATTTTTGCCACCTGGAATGAATTCAAGGAACCAGCAATGAAATCCTGGAGATAGAAATTGAAATTAGTATAAATAGAATATCATATCTGGCTTAACCACACTAGGGTTACAGAAATTGGACTTCGGAAACTTTACCTCAGTTAGCATTGCAGTGTGTCACAATAGTCATCTCCAGGTTCTTAGGTGTAAAGGATCGTCGGTTTTCTGACAGCACGTTGCGAAACATAGAGAAACTTCTCTCCACATCAACGGATGTCATTGGTGCATACTTGAAGCAAGTGAGATCTCGTGGTGGATTCTTGAATTGTAAAAATTGCAGTAAAAATGTAGTCGAAAGAAGCTGAAGTTGCAAAAAGAAGCCATTACGACTAAAGAAAAGGCTAAAAACACCAATAAGTCAATTTTTTATATTATCCTCCCATCTACATCTCGACCTCACTAAAGATATTTTATCCTCCTGCCTCCCACCAAACACTCAATATGCATTTCTGGACTCGCCTATGTGTGCTACATGCCATGTCCATCTTAAACTTCTGGATTTACTTACTTACTTCTGGCTTTTAAGGAACCCGGAGGTTCATTGCCGCCCTCACATAAACCCGTCATCGGTCCCTATCCTGAGCAAGATTAATCCAGTCTCTACCATCACATCCCATCTCCCTCAAATCCATTTTTATATTATCCTCCCATCTACGTCTCGGCCTCTCCAAAGATCTTTTTCCCTCCGGCCTCCCAACTAACACATACTATGCATTTCTGGATTCACCCGTACGTGCTACATGTCCTTCCCATCTCAAACGTCTAGATTTAATTTTTTTTTTTAATTATGTTAGGTGAAGAATACAATGCGTGCAGTTCTGCGTTGTGTAACTTTCTCCATTATTCTGTAACTTCATCCCTCTTAGCCCCAAATATTTTCCTAGGCACCTTATTATCGATTACACTTAACCTCTGTTCCTCTCTCAAAGTGAGAGTCCCAGTTTCACAATCATATATCCCAAGTACCAAATCTCACATCCTTATTCTTTTGCTGTGGTCGCGCCAAAGAATCAGTCTGATTCCGAGGCTTATGTTTTGGTTTCGTAATAAGTTGTTTTTACGGTGATGGATTGTTAGCCCTTCGCCCAATCCCCAAGCTGGAGGGCCACCCTTTGTCGATTGTCCGCGACTGCTTATTCAATATGTCCGCGGCTACCCTCCACATCTGGAGGCCGTCTCCTCTATCCGCAACATTAGGACGTCCCATGCTGTGATGATAATAATAATAATAATAATAATAATAATAATAATAATAATAATGATTCATTTAACCTGGCATAGGGACTCACCATATATGATTCACTTTTCTTACTTATTATAAATTTATCTTGCCTAGCCATTTCTTACGTAACCTTACATTAACCTAAATTACATTGGCAAAGTTCGTCAAATGGGGCAAGGGCTATGGGTTCGAAAAAGTAAGGGCAGTGGGATATAACACGCTAGCGACTAGGCGTAAAAAAGCGACACCCTGTGCACTTTTTAACGCGCTTTCGGGGCACAGGGCCTGGGGGTATTTAGGACTTAGACTTAACGGACCGACATACTACTCGAGGGGAGATCATAAACATAAAATTAATACAAGGAAACAGAGGACTGATGTAGGGAAGTTCTCGTTTTTAAATAGGACAATAGATGCTTGGAAACAATTGCCTATAGCGGCCTTTGAGGGCTGCCCCCTAACAATCAAAAGGTTAAAAAATATGTGGTGTAAATAGCAAGGACCTAAGAAAGGGCAGACTATTAAAGATGCAATTTTATTAAGAAGAAGGAATTGAGCTACCAGCAGTGACTTTTGGGGGCTATCTTCCCCTAGGGACTCTTGTTTATGCGTAACTAAGTTGATATGTAATTAGGTTCATGGATGTAATTAGATTCATGAATGTAATTAGGTTCATGGATGACATTAGACTCATTGGTGAGAGTAGGTTCACGTGTGATTAATTCAGTGTTTAGTTGATGTATAATTAATTAAGTTGAGGTGTATTAATTAAATTGATATTGCACTTAATTGTTCGAAGTGTAAATTTGTTGAAGTGTATCGGATGTCGTTGTGAAGTATATCGGATGTTTAAGTGTATAGTTATGTAGGTCTAATTATGTGTTATTTCACTTTTTAACTTCGCTCTAGAATATGCCATTAGGCATTTCAGAATAACATAGAGGGTTTGGAATTGAACGAGTTACATCAGCTACTTGTCTATGCGGATGACGTGAATATGTTAGAAGAAAATTCACAAACGATTAGGGAAAACACGGAAATTTATATGAAGCAAGTAAAGTGATAGGTTTGGAAGTAAATCCCGAAAAGACTAAGTATATGATTATGTCTCGTGACGAGAATATTATACGAAATAGAAATATAAAAATTGGAGATTTATCCTTCGAAGAAGTGGAAAAATTCAAATATCTTGGAACAACAGTAACAAAAATATAAATGACACTCGGGAGGAAATTAAACGTAGAATACATATGAGAAATACGTGTTATTATTCGGTTGAGAGCTTTTGTCATCTAGTCTGCTGTCAAAAAATCTGAAAGAATTTATAAAACAGTTATATTACCGGTTGTTCTGTATGGTTGTGAAACTTAAACTCTCACTTTGAGAGAGGAACAGAGATTAAGAGTTTTTGAGAATAAGGTTCTTAGGAAAATATTCGTGTTAAGAGGGATGAAGTTACAGAACAATGAAGAAAGTTACACAACGCAGAACTACACGCATTGTATTGTTCACCTGACATAATTAGGACATTAAATTCAGACATTTGAGATGGGCAAGGCATGTAGCACGTATGGGCGAAACCAGAAATGCATATAGAGTGTTAGTTGAGAGACTGGAGGGAAAAAGACCTTTAGGGAGGCCGAGACATAGCTGGGAGGATAATATTAAAATGGATTTGAGGGAGGTGGGATATGATGATAGAGAGTGGATTAAGCTTGCACAGGATAGGTACCGTTGGCGGGCTTATGGGAGGGCGGCAATGAACCTTCGGGTTCCTTAAAAGCCATTTGTAAGTAAGTTAGCTAAATTAGGTATGTAAGTTTATCTGCAGGTATTTAGGATTAGCTTTAGATATTTAGGTATAGCCTTAGGTTTCTAGAGTTAGTTTTAGGTAATTAGGTTAACTTTAAGTATTGTGTTAGTCTTTTGGGTTATGTATGTTCTTGAGCTATTGTATGTTATACTACCACCTGGCATATGACAATTCGCCGTTAATAATAAATACATATTAATACTTCAATAACGACGTAATTATAATGGTTTATTAATAACTCAATGGAAAAGTCGTTTTTTGCAAATAGTTTTCCTGATTAGTAAATGATCGAAAGATTAAGACGTTATAATTTTGTAAATATTATACTTCAAATTAGACAGGATTGTACTAAGTTATAAATGTATTAGAAACATAATAACAATGAATGTATATGAGTGCATGCGATTGAATTGATTAAAGTGGCATTGACGTTATCAGGTAATTAGATTAACAAATAATGTGTTTAAACAAGTAAGCTGACAGCTGTATTGAGGTTACGTAGACGATTTTGCTGACTAGCGAATGCGGAAGGTGAGACACTCGCATAGAATGTACCGATTCAGCTATTCAGTTTGTTCACTTATTGTCGACATCTGCTAACCTCAATGCGATATTTATTACATGAAATAGTTAAGTATTATGTAAACGAGGAACTGAAATTTAAATATAAATATGGCTGTTGTAGAAGATAATTGGATGAATATAGCAACAGGGACGATTTATATAAACTTGTTTATTATAGGGTTAAAAAAGAGAAATTCAAACTTAGCAAGTAAAGAAGTTTGAATGTTTAAAATAAATGCGATAGGGTGAAAACTTGCACTAAAACCAGAAGTAAATGTAAGTTAAACCATCATAAATTGAATAGTTATAGGATAGAAAATTTGTTATTAAATTATATATATATATATATATATATATATATATATATATATATATATATATATATATTGTATTATCACTATTTGTGCATATTTCAGTTTCAATTATTAAGTTTATGTACTTTTGAACTATTAATAATAAATAATAATACTAAATAATTAATACTTCACTTTCCTATTTTTTCTGTATTACTTTACCTCATACTTCGTGCCCTTACTGGAGGTATGGTGTCTGACCACATTTCACTTCACACAATATTTCCCCACTTCTAGCTACATTATATTGTTCTACCGTACTTTAACCCCCCCCCCTCTATTTTTCTCTTCTTACATCTTCATCTCTTCTAATCTCCATAATCATCTAATTGTTGCTCGTTTCCTTCTTCGCCGATTAGCTGCATTTGTTCAACGTAGATTACACTATACATTCTCGAGTAACAAGGCAAAAGGTGATAGGTTAGCATGTCGCAAAGTTCTGAGATTGGATGGGGCTAAACCAATTCAAGAGCAAGGGGAGAGAAATCTCCACTTGTCTCTGGTTTACTAACAACAGTGATGGGTGGACGTGCAGGGTGTGTACCGCAGCCTTGGTGAAGACGTCACTTAACCATAACGTAGTTACGTGCAAGTTGGAGCGTGAAATCGGAACTCCAGTCAGCTGGCTCGCTCGCAGTATCACGTCAGTCCTTGCACCTGCACACGTCTTCATTCCTTCATTGTTTCATTCATGTATTCATTAATTCACAATACATTAATTCATATAAATGAAATTATTTTAAAATGGAACCAAATCTACACATCAGGAATAAAAATAACCAGTGCTCTAACATTAAATACCTTACTCTATGCCGATGATCAAGTCATAATTTCCAATACAGAGGATACTTTACAAAGAGGATTATATACATTAAATAAAATATTAAAAGATTTTGGGATGGAAATTTCAGCACAAAAATCAAAAGTAATGGCATTTTTAGGACAAGACCCAGTCAGAAGTAAGATAATACACAATAACCAATGCCTTGAACAAGTACAAAATTTCAATTATCTGGGTTGTGAAATATCTTATCAAAATGAAAAAGATGTGAACAAGAAAATTACCAAATTTACACAAATTCTAGTAATAATAAACAATACATTAAAAGCTAACTTAGTACAAAAATCTACAAGAATAAAAATATATAATACACTAGCATTACCCTTCCTTTTATACGGAAGCGAGATTTGGACATTAAAGAAAAAAGACATGAACAGAATCAAAGCAACGGAAATGAAATTTTTAAGGAGGACAGCAGGATATACTCTTTTAGAACGGAAAAGGAATGAAGAAATTTTGGAACAATTAGAAGTAGATTAGATTAGATTAGATTAGATTAGATTAGATTTATTTATTTAACCTGGTAGAGATAAGGCCGGCAGGCCTTCTCTGCCCCTCTACCAGGGGATTACAACTATAACATGAACAATAAGATTACAATTAATATTAAATTTACAATTACAATTACAATTACAATAAAAATTAAAGTACGACAAGAATACCTGATTAATGAAAGCTAGACATTTTATCATAGAAGTTAAGAACAAAGAATATTTTTGTATTTACTAAATTACAAATTAAACCTACAATAACAAAATTCTATAGTGATGAAATTACCGGATATTGAGATATTTTGTGGTAGATTAAAAGAACTATTTACAAGAAACCATGTCTGAACGAGTCTCAATTACTGACCAAGTGCCTAGTAAGTTTGCGTTTGAATTGAATGTTATTTCGACAGTCCCTGATGCTAGCAGGTAACGAATTCCAGAGTCTTGGCAGGGCTATTGTGAAAGAGGATGAGTATGAGGAGGTGCGATGGGATGGTATTGTTAGTATTGTTTCATGGCGAGAGCGTGTGTTCAGATTGTGGTGGGAAGAAAGGTAAGTGAAGCGAGACGACAGGTACGAAGGAATAGAAGAGTTCAAGATTTCGAAGAGAAAGAGAAGTGAATGTAAATTTCTTTTCTTATCTAGTTTAAGCCAACCTATTGCTTCCAGGGATGGGGTAATATGATCATATTTACGAACATTGCTTACAAAACGTACACACAAATTATGAGCACGTTGAAGTTTCATTTTGTTGTCGCTGGAAAGGTCAGTCAGTAAAATGTCAGCATAGTCAAAATGGGGAAATACAAGGGTCTGCACAAGAGACTTTTTTAAGCAAGAGGGAAGATGAACATTTATCCTTTTTAGCACATGAATAATAGAATAGTAGAGTCAGTAGAAGAAAAAATCAGCAGATACAAATTCAACTGGCTAGATCATGTATGAAGAATGGAAAGTTCAAGAATCCCAATTTATGATGCAGTATCAACCTAAAGGACATCGTCGACCAGGAAGACCTTTTAGACGACTGCTAGATGGGGCCGAAACAGGTCTATAGAGGTCTAATTCGTGAAGGATGATGATGATGACATTAATTCATAATTAATTATGTATTAATTACTCCTAATTTCTTTTAGTGTGGACCTTCCTTTGCTACTTTCATAATATTCATGTTTGTGTTCATTTCACTTTTGTCCATTTTTTGTTACCACTTTATTCCTTCTTTCCTTGCTTCTAATCCTACTTTCTGTCATTCATTCTTTCCTCTTTCCTCATTTTTGTATTTGTACATATCCTATGCGCATTTGTCGTGAAAGCCTGATTCAGATATAGTTGACAGGGCGACAGCTTCAGCAAATGAGACTTCTTGAGTTTCATACGGGTGTGCATACACAGTCGACTGTACCCGTGTGCTTGGCACAGATATCTCACAAGCACATCCGAATGGATTTATGTTTAAAATTTTTCGCACAAGATATTGAATTTCTGAAAGTGATTTCCTTCACGTCACTAGTGGCCTCGCGTCGCGGAACTTGTCGCCTAGTCTCATATGAACGTGTTTTTGTGACCTAGAAATAGGAACCGTGGCGAATATTAGGGGGTAACAAAACACCCTTGTATTTTTGTGGCGTCAGAGTGTCCTTGCTAAAAAATGAATAACATAGGACTTCGTTTCAAAAAAATACACATATGTCATTACTATTTACATTTTGTATTGAATACCTAATCGAAATTATTATTTTGTAGTTTCTCATTGTGTCATGTACAGAGAAAGTACTTTGTTGTTTCTAGTAGAAAAACTCTGCTGTTTCCGTTATTTTTCCTACATTGTAAAATTTCAACTATATAATAACATGGAACAAGTTGTTCAATACTAGTAAATAATCAGAGCTGGAAAGTTAATACCAAAACTGTTAAGTTGAGTGAGCTGAGACTATATCTCTACCGAATGAAAAGTAATAGCGCATGTCTCAATGTAAATGAACCAGAACGACAAACATGTACAACCCGCGTGGTAACCAAACATGTGTTCCAATCGTCAACAATCTTATAATAAGAAAACAATAAATGAAAAATATAAAAAAGCAATAATTTGTAATTATTATAAACTTCGTAACTTCCAAACTAAAGCCACTACCCTCCCGACGGGAGAGGTGGCCTACACCTCAGACAGTTGACCAGACGGGAGGGGTGGCGTACATCTCAGACCGTTTGAGGGTGGAATGTGGGGAGGCTGTTGGGGTGGAATGGTACACGGACTTAGAGGGATGGCGGGATTGGTCGTTAGGGTGTTGTGAGCTAGCTCGGTTCGGCGTGGGTGCGGTCGTTGGGCTACAACTCATCCCAGGGGCGCACAATAGACCTCAGGTCGCGGTGCATAGGGATGTTCCCCTCCCGGCCTCGTTGAAAGAGGAAAAAACTTCCAAACTAAAATAATTTACCCATGCATATAAAAATAACATGCAAAGTATACAATTATGATTCTAGCCTCATTGTAAGAAATAACCATGAACATCTCAATTTTATATAAAAAAAATACTCCCTTTATGTCAAAAATAAATGTTTTCGTAGCCTGAAAATATTGGTTCTACGTTAAAAGACGTTACTGCAGCAAATCTGAAATATGATACAGTAGCCTATATCTTACTGTCATCAAGTGAACAACTACTTTGTGAGTGTAATAGTATATCTTGTATGTGTTCCATAATATTAAACACATAATAATTTTTTTTTTTCAAGAAAAGTTTTCATTTTTATTGTAATGACAGCTAGGAAGTTCGTATCGTAATTCCGATGTTGAACTTGGACTGTAACGCAACCGAATGCATAGCATCATGAGACGTCAACATTTAACGAAGAATAATCTGGGAAAAAATAAACGTGTTACACAATCCTGTTTGCATAATTATTATTTAATAACAGACAAGTTTACTTTTTTGGAATCATGCATAATATTAACATTACGTAAATAATACAATAATAAGAGATTAGCTCACTTTGTTCAGAACCTAAAATATTAATATATATTAAAAATATTTTCAAACTATTCACGACTCTACACAGTTCCATAGAATGCCACTATGCGTTATGTGAACATACTGTGTAAGGTCTGTAGCGTGCGGGAGCAGGGCGAGGCGCGGGTGACATCTATACTATACTCCTCGCTGTACTCAACTGAAATCTATTGTTCTGGTACGAACTTCCTACGTATGCTAGTAATAACAATGAGTTAAAACAATTTTAAATTGTTATAACTGCTAACGATAATAATCAAAATGAGATTAAGAAATAAATATTTCTGCTATTGGAACTAGAAAGGAGCTGTCGCTATTCATACACATACAAGTTTGTTAAGTATATATTACATAAGAGTGTTTCAAAAGTGATGGTCAAACATTTAGGAGTGAGAAGTAATAACGAATAGAAGGAAAAAGTTCCAGTAAACATGGGTCTGCAAATTAACCGTTTACGAGATAATGCCATTTTCTACTGGTTGAGGCGCGCTGAATACTAAATAGTAACTCCAACAATAGCAGTAACTTTTTAATTTAATTTATCAATCAAGAGACATTTAAAATTCATAATTTTGGCTTCAGCACCACAGAAATATGATTGAACATACACAAGAGAAACTTTTTGTTTCAAGGACAATGAAGTTAATGGATGAACAAGGTAAAGTACAGTATGAATATGTTAACTGAAAAATATTACAGTAGATTTACAAAATGCTGACCAAGCACTTGAGTGCATCTGTCTAGTCTTCTCCGCTAAAAAGACTTTTGAGAGACAACAGCCACCACAAATTTTCATGGAAAGTATTGACATTTTAATTCATTCCTTATTCTAGATGTAGAGGAAACTTCTTAAAAATAAATATAATTTCCATAATTTTAATGGTCTATTTCACAAATTTCAGCACTTACATATTTTTGACCATTAAAGGTATAATTTCATAAATATTAATGGACTTCATAACCCTATATAATAATAAACTAACAAAATGTAGAAGCTTAATGTACTGTAATTTCGTGTACAATTATTAAAAATACCGAGAGATGACGTGTTTAATACCATATTTTTAAGATAATACTTCAAATTTTGTAATAAAACATTTCAGAACTAATATTTTTCTTCTTCTTCACTTCAAGGTTTAGGCACAGTCTAGTATATACAGTCACGAAGGTCAATACTTACTAAATATGCAAACATAGACAGTTGAAATATGCATCCATAGATAGTTGCTAACCACCAGGATCGATATTATCGCCTCATCTCAGACCCTTTCCCCAGCAGACGATTAAATGTATTGTACTTTCGATATCGTATTCTTTTGAAAAAAATAACACCTTCCTTCCACTATTGCTATATGAAATACATAAGGTTTATATATTATTTTCATAAAGCATATATCATATTTTATACTAACCTTCCTGGATATTTCGGAAGAAGGTTAACTCTGACCTCCTTTTCTTACAATATTTATAGTACCACAAACGTCTCCTAGTCCCATATTATTATTCAAATTATTGTATCTTAGCCATTTACAGTTATTACAACAGACGAACATTTCACAGTTTATACAACTTTTCACAACAGAAATAATTACAAAACTGTGTTATTTTAATGTGAAGAGAATTTTATGTGTTAACATAATCTGTTCGCATCAACATTTTAAGTTTAGAATGGAAGCTATTTTGAAATTCAGTAGAAACGAATTTATATTGTGATTTTAATTTAGCACATCTACTTTCCTTAATTGCAGACAGAAAATTTATCATACCACTCCTATGAAATTAGTGTACGTACGATTGTGTTTTAGGTACAATACAATAATTCAGTACTCAATTGTAGTATTAAAATACAGACAAATAGAATGTGAGGAGTGTCATACATGACATTATGTTTAATTAAAATGTACAATTGCGAATATAGGAATATAAGTTAAATATAGTAAACATAACCTATAATTTCCATATGACATAACATACATATGTAGTGGCAGGGCATTGGAGACCACTAAAATTAGACAGAAAGAGGCAACTGGTACAGTAAACATAACCTGTAATTTCAACATATCTAAATATTCGTGCGGTGCAACTGAAAATTATTGAATCATGCATAAATGAATGTACAAGAATTTCGCAACATTTAATCGAAATAAAGGCAGGTATTACAGATACGAACAACGTAATTTTCACACCAAAAATAATATTATACCTTAACTCGCAAGGAATTATGTCTGAAGTGTCTCCTAATCATTGTTTTAAATTTTATTAATGCAATTACACTACATTTTAGAGAAATATATGTTACTCTTTATGCATTCCAATTAATTTACATGGTTAAAACGCCGTCCTTCGTGTTCGGGTTAAGCAAGTCACATAGTCTGCCTTACGGCCTGTATTAGATCACGATGGCAGTGACACAGTCTATTGTTCCTAGTACTCACAGCGCTCCAAGCGGCTAGCAACTATCGCGAGAAATGCAAAAAATCATCCCAAGCTTCGTGACTATATATAGTAGACTGTGGTTTAGGCTCATCTTAAACCTGTTCCGATGTTCACTTCGTCCATGGCCTTACAACATCTCGCTTTCCCTTTGGTCTACATCTCCTTGCATGAGCCGGTGGTTTGCTATCCTGCATTATTTTTAGGTGTTCACCATTTCTTGTTTTTTCTTTCAGTTTCTGGAGTAGTGGTTCTGCCTTGAGCTCTTTCCTTATATCTGTGTCCTTTTTCTTGTCCATAGTGGTATATTCTATAATGCTCCTGAAGAACTTCCTCTCTGCTGTCTGGATTTTAAATTTATTTCCTTTAGTTATAGTTCTGGCTTCATTTCCATACATTAACACCGGTAGAGGTACTGCGTTATAAAAAATTAATGACAGTATTAATCAGGGTAAAGGTTCGTAATACTGTGATACGAGTAATATTGCGATAGTTCTTTTTGAGAATTTATTACAATTTTACTGAGCGAGAGGAAGATCGGTTTTTGCGTCAACATATTAAGGGAATGTTTATTTATTCATTTATTTATTTATTTATTTATTTATTTATTTATTTATTTATTTATTTAAATCTACCACCAATAGAAGCAGGCTTCCAATTACAGGTAGCTTACACAGATACATACACAAAATACGTAACAAGGAAAAAAAAAAAAAACAAAACAAACAACACAAACGAAAGAAAGAAAATACATAACGGTAGTAGATGCTATAATATAATATTGCAGTTTTTGTAGTGCCAAATGTCAATATAATGATGCAAAATTATTTTAAAACTAGAGTAAAAACATTATAATACACTTCTTCATAATTTAAATACCTAAGGAAATACAATTATTTTTAATATTGTATGAAATTTTTCAACTGTTAAACAGAAATCTAATTGAGAATCACAGTTTAAAGACAGAGAGTTGTATTACACATAATAAACAATGGAGAATTCTTGAAGAAAACAGTTCTAGGAATGGGAATAACAAAAGTTTGCCTATGACGTAATTCTGTTTTTTTTTTACATTGAATTGAAGGAATTTAAGAAAATCACAGTTATTCAATATACCGTTAACAGTCTTATAGAGTAAAATTTGCCTAATTATTAATCGTCGAGATTTTAAAGTTTTATAATTAAATTAAAAAAGTAACTGATTATATGAAATTTGCTTGTCATAAGACGACACGTGATGTTTTTTAAAATATAAATAACGTAAAAATCTTTTCTTTATCCTTTCTATTTGCATCTGATGGGACTGGAACTGAGGTGACCATATTACAGACGCATACTCTAGCTTACTCCTAACTAGAGTTTCATATAGAGTATCAATAGCATTTATATTTTTTTTAATTCTTTTGTATTTGTTCGTGGACAAGTTGCTGCACAAAACCGGTCTTTCTCTCGCTCAGTAAAATTGTGATAAATTCGCAAATATAACTATCACAATATTATTCGTATCGGAGTATTACCAACCTTCACCCTATAATAACAATAATATACCGCAATAGTTTCCTCTGATTGAGGTTCTGGCTAATATGTACGTCTATTATCAGGCAGTACATCTCACTTCACGATATGTGTCAGAGGAAGAACAAATTGTTTGTATGCATCTGAAGTCTGACTAGTGTAATATGTAGCTAGTCGGCGATGTATGAAATGCAGAGGGAAATGAACGGCACCCTACTCCATTATCTCCTGGCCTAGTTGCATCGTAAATGGTGTCTTCTTGGTAATAATAATAATAATAATAATAATAATAATAATAATAGTACTGTAATACGTTCCTTCATTGCTATCATAATTTTTATATTTTCTTCTAAATTTATGGATCCGATTCATTTCTAAAACGGACTTGCGTTTTTTCTGTGTTGTCTGAAATGGTAGTCTTGTGCCTTGTTAGTGACAGGCATGACTATAAAATATTCTTAGCATTTTGTAACACTTTAATGACAGAAGTTTCTTCCAGAATCTGATTCATATTTCATGTAATAATTACATTAATAAAATTACTTGAATGAGGGGTCCAGTGGAAAAGAGACCCATGTCATATTCCTGTTGATTTTTTATTTTTTCAATAATCCGACAGATCTTGACATTTAGGACCTCTTTTATGAACTTCCAGTCCTGTGGCATGTGTCTACTGAACATGGTAAGCATTTATATATACCTCTCCTTCACTTGAAAAGAGACGATTTCAGTGGAATAAATATTTCTCCTAAAAATTTAGTTTTTGTGGCATGGGCCCACTTGCTCCTGAGCCCATAAAATCACAGATATAGGCCTATAATACCTGAATTTAATGAAATGTAATTATATTTCTTAACATTCTAGTTAAAAGTTTTAATGTAAAATATATAGCCCAGTCATCATGAATAAACATAGGAAATACTTCTTGAAAATGAGATTTATTTGTTAAAAATTACAAGTAAGTGCAAATGTCTGCAATGAAAATTCATTCTTCTTTGAGTTTGGAATTCTCTTTCCACATCAAGATACCCAAATTTTGTTCTCCTGTCTACCATGATTAAAATTATATTCACTAAGAAACGGTTCTTATTAATGGAGTTCAAATAAAATTCCACGGTTGTTTAGAAAAGTTCTCAGAATTTAAGTTCTATTGCTAGTAGAGATTAAAAACAATTCACATCCTCATTCTTTGGAAATTTTAACAATATTTCTTCGATAAATGTAATATCCTCCAATAAATTAGTGAGGGTTTAACGAAAGAAATATATTTTAACAACGAATTAATACGTTTTAATTTCTGCATGTAAGTATTTTATAAAAGCCTAAAGCGTACGCATAAAAATGTATTTATATACAAATTAGGCCTATTTCTTTTGTATGTATTTTTTTCTATGTATTTATTTTATTTACACTGCAAGTGGGCAAGCACCCGGTGGCAGTGGTATATACAATATAAACAATACACAATAAAATGATAAGCAATACACAGTAAAATTTACAATACACAATACAATTTTACAATACATATACAATTTTATACACAATACAATAAGAATACGCAATACAATTTAACACAATAATAATAAAACATAAATAAAATACCTATTTTTACAATACAACCTACATAATTATGTATAGGTCCTACATACAGTAAGTTTCAATAGTCTTTCACTTTACTCTCATCTCATTCCCTGTAGTGGCACTATGACGCATTTCACTGACACTTTAGCACACATTTCACTGACACTCTGTAACACATTTCACTGACACTATAGAACACATTTCATTGACGCTATAAATTATCACTGATCGGAACTGTTCACTGCACTGTAAAACCATAACTTCATTGACTCACCTCGCTTCACTGATACAACAGTTCAAATAAGTCAAATAATTACATCCTTATGCATACTTATAAACAGAACTACATTTAAACTAAACATTTCTAGTCTAAGGCCCTCTTACACGCTATTTTTAAATACATAATTTACAATTCAAACCAAGGAAGTAACTCGTCAGGCTAGATAGATACATGTCACCTTAAAAAATTAAATGTTGAATGTCACCTTAATTTTAATTTGCACTTTATACACAATCTTTTAAGTTATTCTTGAATCTCCTTCAATTATATTGTAACGGTATGATACAAAAAAATTCCTGTATATCGTCGTTGTTCCTGCAATAACTCCTATGTGCAAACTACAAAATTTTTCAGTAGGAGGAAAAAACACATTTATTCATCCTATGGCAGCCGTACATAGGAGACTGTGAATTCCTACATTTTCGAAACAAATAAATATAATTACATATAGGAGATTTTATTATTTGCTGTATCACTATTTAAGTTATTTAATAGAGCAAAAATCTGAAAATCGATAAATATGTCACATAGGAGTTATTGCAGGAACAACGACGATATAATCACTCACTTATTTCGGGGATCAATAGTACTTAATACAACTTATTAATTTTGCTGAAATGAAACACTAATTTTAGAAGCAATTCTCATATATCGCTATTGTGAAAAATCACCGTCCCTAAATATAGGCATACCCCCTTTGAATGCAGATTTATTTTATATGCTGCTCAGCTGTGGTTCGCTTTTCAATCACTGGACGCTGGAAGCTGTAAGAGAATCTATACTGATATTCCCAGACAGGAAGACATAAAGCTATTGAAAACAACCGGAGATGCTGAGGTTCTTTATGAATGGTACAGTTTGGAATGAAGAAATGTTTACTCTTCATATCTGGGTCACCCCATCTCCTCGGGGACCATGCGAGGTCATAAATTTCGTCTGCAGAGTTTGGCAATGGCCCTTACCCCTTTAGAATTCTTCTCCTCTTACCCTCCCTATCCTCAAGTACACTCCGAGGTCGTAAAGAATTCAGAATCCATACTGATATTACGTTATATAGGATTTAGAGAAGAAAGGAAAGTTAGAATAACAGAAAAAAAACGAGTGATCGTAAAATTTTACAAGCCAACCTACCGTACAATTCCCAGAAAACTTCTATACTTCTTGGTGGAGATGATCTTTGATTTTGAACAGAATTTACTACGTTGTACCCAAAATTTATTGGAGCATCTAATTCTAAAAACAAATTATTTTCTGGAGATTCTACATCACCCTATACTCTAAATTGAAATTGAAGTTATTATTATTATTATTATTATTATTATTATTATTATTATTATTATTATTATTATTGACAAGTATAATTTGTCGGTTGTATATCAAAGATCATTCTGGGTTACTCCTAACTTCCTGAGTAGCATATCTGAAAAGTCCGATTAGATTTCGCAGTACTCGTATTTTCCGGAGAATATAAACACTTCAGAAAGTAAACTATTCTGTAGTTATTTATTATGAAAATTTTGACATGTTTTCCACTATCCTTTGTAAGAAATTAGTATGAGTTCGAGTTATAATTGACTCAAACTCTATCACCTCAAATACAGAATGTTAAAAAAGTATACAATATTTTAGGAGGTGTTAGTATGCATCAAAACAAGTAAATAATGTCTAATAAACATGGATCCTACAACACATACTTTCTGAGATATGTACATTTGTTCATAGGAGGTGCTCAATATCACGTCCATTCATGGCAGTGCATTCCTCTACCCTTCGGCCTAAGGAATCACGCACTCTTTGAAATTGACCTGGTTGTTCTTGATAACCAAAGATCTAGGGTATTTATGTTTGGGGAACGAGCAGGCCAAGGTGTGAGGTCTCCCCAATCAATTCAGCAGTCCTGAAATGTTAGCGTCAGGTGTTCACGCTCATTGCGGAAAAAAATGTGCTGGTGTGCCATCATGCATGAACCACATCTGTAGTCTTTGCTGACATGGCACATACTCCAGCAAGGTAGGCAATACGTTAATAAGAAAATCCTGATAACGAGCCCCAGTTAATCTCTGTGGTAGCACGTATGGCCGTTAATCTATCACCAAGAACGCCTGCCCATAACTTGATTGAGAATCGGTCTGATGCCTTGTTTCTTCAACTGCATGGGAATTTTCATCAGCCACACGTGCTGATTACGAAAATTCACAACACCATCTCTCCTGTACCCCGCTCACACCCGCAACCAAACTTTTATTTTCAGTATTCCTTGCGACGTATCATTATTCCATGCCAGGGGTGTCAACTACGGTATGATTATCTGGTAGTCTGCTGTATTGTAGGGCAGAGAAATGCATTGCCATGAATGGACGTCAAATTGAGCACCTCCTATGAACAAGTGTTCAGATCTCAGAAAGTATGTCTTGTAGGACCTATATTTATTGCACATTTTTTCTTGTTTTCATGCATACTATCACCTTCTAAAATATTGAATACTTTTATATAACCTGTATGTTATATTCTGTCCTGTTGTTTTAGCAAAATCAATCAGTCGAGATGAATATGTACCTCAAGTTCTGAGTGGCAACAAATATTATGTTTCTGCATAATGTTTTTGTTACATTTACGGTTTAAGTGCACCTTAATATTTTAATTACCAATAAGCCACTTTAAGTAATGCATGTGTGGCAACACTGTTACCGAAATATACTAAAATTTAAGGCCTGAGTACCTAGCGGGGCGTAGAGTTTTTTTGCAGAGCTGGTCTCGCAGCAAGTAGTGTTTGTATACATGATTAACCCCCCCCCCACTGCTGGGGAGAAATGGTGCTTACATACGTTGACAAGTGCTACTCAATTTTCTGCGATGTTGCAATTATTTAGAGAAACTAAGTCGATTTGTCACTAAATAAAAAGACAGTGCAGAATAACGAAGAAAAATTCTGTTCCTTTCATCTTATTATTATTATTTTATTATTATTATTATTATTATTATTATTATTATTATTATCATCATCTTCTCATTTTTCAACAGTTTTCATAAGATAGGATGAAGTGAAAGGACAAAATTGTGGAGGTGATGACTAACATATTCTATTAATGTCTGAGAAATATTAGATTACCAAGGTGTTTAGACTTTCCATTCCAGAGTTTCCATTGTGTATCAGATCTGCGAATATCTAATTTTCGGTACTACCTCTAGTTTCCATCACTACGATAATGTAGCCAAAGACCAGAAGGGTCGTGTAAATATGCCCGGTTGAATTGTTAGAATTATCCCGACATAACGGATCTAAGTTAACCCTTTACTGTCAAGGACAGTTTTGCATACACTAGTTTAATATTCAAATAACTTCAGTAGTTCTCTCTTTCTCAAATGATGTCACATATGGTCAAATTCAGTTATTGACAGTGTGCCATATCTGTCCCGGTATGCAGTTTGAAATATTATATGCTTATACTAGCCGTACCCGTGCGCTCCGCTGCACCTGTTAGAAATAAATATAAAGTAATTACATAATTAAAATAGGACATTTGATCCAGGGAACATTCGTGTTTGATAGAAGGATAAATCGTTTAATATGTTACTTAATTTAAATTGTATTTAAATAATTAAAATGCGATCATTTTGGTCAAGAGAACATTCATTTGGTGCAATGACAATTCCTTTAACATGTTTCTTAATTGTTATTACATGCAACCATAGTTTAATGAAGATTGACATATCTTTTAGTTTTAATGTGTATGCTTTATATTACTTGCTATATCTTTCCATTGAATTATGGTAATAATTTCATTTTAACCCTTGTTTTCTACGTCTTCAGTAAATGGTGCTTGGCCCACCATGGTTCTGAACCCTTCAAATAACTTAAATAGTGATACAGCATATACAGTGATATGTTATTATATTTCTTTCTTTCGAAAATTAATGTAAGAATTCACGATCTCCTATGTACCATTGCCATGGAATGAGTAAATGTGTTTTATCGTCCTACTCAAAAATTTTATATTTTGTACATAGGAGTTACTGCAGAAACAACAACCCTGTAATCTGAGGTGGCGGTGAAAATGTATTGTATTGTTATTTTAAAAGTCTTGTATATCCTTAAATGTTAGTCCTATCAAAATTTTGCATAGAATGAAACTTATCGCAAATTAGTTTTCAAGAAACTTTTGTTATGTAACATTTTTCACAAAAAGCAATAATAAGCAAGATATTTCGATTTATTTAATTCAGGCTCCTTTAAATAAAGTATTTTGAATGCCATATAGCCTAAAATCTATGTTATAATCAACTTAATTTATATTTCAATTTTCATCGAAATCCGTTCAGCCATTATCGCTTTAAAAGCTGACAAACATCCAGACAGACAGACATATAAACAAAAATTTAAAAAAAAAAAAGCGATTTTTGGTTTCAGGACGGTTAATTATACATGTTAGGACCTATTACTTTTGGAAAAGCGAAATTACCAGAAAAATTTCAGCTACGCATTTATTAGTATAGATTATAAGTTATATAAATATAAAACCAATATGTGCAATATCTGTCCCAGTATGCGGAAAGCGATTAATAGACGATCCTTCAGGTATTGAAATATGTTGATTGAAAGATTGGTTTATTTATTTATTGATTAATTAATAAGGGTGTCATGACAACCCAGCAAATAGACCATTCTTTAGTCCATTGTAATAACTTTAGCTACTGTAGCTGCATCTTCTCACACACTGTTTGACTGTGTCATACTGCGTACATATTTTTCAGTTTCAGATCCTCGTGGAGTATTGTGTAGATTGATCCATGCAACAGGATTTTTGGTGCACAATCTCGTCTATTGTTATGCGCCTCTCCGACATAACAATGTCCTTCTTACATTCATCAATGGGCGGTGGTGTACGAGATCACACACAACTGACATAATCCTACTAGTCCATAGTCCACACGCTAGAGTTCCTTCCACTCGCCGCCTGGACCTGCCATCTCGTGGCTGTTAGTAGACCTAAGTATAAGAGTCTTCATACCAACTTCTAGATCTAGAATATTACGTATTATGTAACTCATTCTAATGAATATTACGAATAATGACCCGAGTGTCGATTAATACACGTATGTTCGCTTAAACTCAATCGTAAACGGTGGGAAACCAAAGATCACTTCTTCCAAATACATCTACCATGTCAGTCTGAAATCATATAGGGGGAAAAACACCTCAATATTGGCAGAATTATTAAGAGAGAGAAAAGTTTTTTAATAAGAGGTCGAGTTATTTGGTTCAACCAAGTATAACAGCCCAACAGAACGAGCGTATCTCCTTCGGATATATTAGCATGATGATGGGAACTGCAAGCAGTTTCGAAGCGTTAGAGATATTAAGTCCACCCCCAAAAAAAAGAACACTACACAACACACAACACAGGTCTTTCACTGCAAACCCAGCTTTCTCCAATCTTTCCTATTTTCTTCCTTCCTCTTAGTCTCCGCATATGATGCACATATCTTAGTGTCGTCTATCATCTGATATCTTCTTCTGCTCCGAATCCTTCTCCCGTTTACTATTCCTTCCTGCGCTTCCTTCAGTAGGCAGTTTCTTCTCAGCCAGTGATCCAACCAATTCCTTTTCCTCTTTCTGATTAGTTTTCAGCATCATTCTTTCTTCACCCACTCTTTCCAACATAGCTTCATTTCTTATTCTGTCTGTCCACTTCACACGCTCCATTCTTCTCCATATTCACATTTCAAATGGTTCTATTTGCTTCTCTTCACTTCGTCGTAATGCCCATGTTTCTGCCCCAGACAATGCCACACTCCACACAAAGCACTTCACTAGTCTCTTCCTTAGTTCTTTTTGTATTAAAAGCTTCCTTCGCCATTGCTATCCTCTTTTTGACTTTCTGGCTGCAGCTCTTGATACTGCTTTTACATGTGAAGAGTCCATTGCAAGAATGATGGATGTCACTTTCTTGTCGAAAATGAACCAAGACTGTCAATGCGTAGCTTAAGACATATAGAATATACATACAGAGTTATATGGCATTAACACTGATAGTCATTGTCCAGTAATGATCGGAAAATCACAGTTAAGCTTTGAGCGCTAAGCATTTAAAACTTTCAATTGCTTCTCCTGCAAAATGTATTTCAAATGACATCCATCATTCTTGCACTGGACTCTTCATGTACATTCCAAGTATTTAAAGCTCTTCACTTGCTCTACTGTCTCATTTAGAATCCGGAAGTTTTCCTTCTTTATTTTTCTTTCGAGAACCATGGTCTTCGTTTGATTGCATTTATCTTCATTCCATGCTGTTCACAACTGTAATTTAGCTTCAGTAGCATATCCCTCAGTATCATACCTTCATCTGCTAACAACGCCATATCATCAGCAAATCTTATGCACATTATTCTTCTTCCTCCTACTTTTACCCCTCCCACGTTCTGAAAACAGTTCTTCACCAAATTCTCCAAGTGAACGTTGAACATGATAGATGATAAAGGGCATCCTCGTAGTATTCCTCTCCCTATTTCGCTTCCTTCAGACATCTCTTCTCCTATCGTGAGTTTGACTCGTTTTGTATATAGGTTACTGAACAGTCTCCTGGCTTTCCAATCCACATTTATTTGCTTCAGGATGTCTATCAGTTTGTTCCAATCCACTCTGTCAAACGCCTTTACTAGGTCCACAAATACTGTAATTATACACTTCTTTATTCTTCTCTAGGTATCTTTCGCCGATTGTTCGTAGTAGTTCAATTGCATCCCTTGTTCCTTTTCTTTTTCTGAAGCCAAACTGCTCTCCTTCCAACTGTCCTTCCATCTTAGAATATTAACGTCGATTGAGTATTCGCAGGAGAATCTTCGTTGAAATACAATTTCATTTCTATTATCCTATTTTACTTTTTACGTACCTACGTTTTATAACTTTGTTTCACATTTTAATAATAATAATAATAATTCTTTATTTATACTGGCAGAGTTAAGGCCATAGGGCCTTCTCTTACACTCTACCAGGTCACAAAGTATAAAAGCAGTAAAAATTTAACAAAAAGTTAAAGAACAGAATACTAACACATTACAAAAAAAAATAATATTATTAGAAATTCAGACAATATTTATAGCAGTTACTTACATTAATCATAATATTAGAAGTAAAAAGCTGTTTCTGTCCAAATACGAATACAAAGCACAATCTCAAGTATGATTTCTATTTACACACAAAAATAACGATAAAGCCACTAGATTACTATTTCTCAATGCACACAAATACTTTCATATGAAACGTTTTACAAAATATTATTGATATAGCAGTAGATTAATAATAATATTAGTATAGAGAAAACGTCACAGAAAATATAATAAAACGAATAATCATGCTGTACAGCTGTTACAGACGCAAAGATTGATACACTAATTATTAGAGATTATTATTATTATTATTATTGTTATTGTTATTATTATTATTATTATTATTATTATTATTATTATTATTACTACTAGAAAACTTGTTACAGTTCTTGCATTATCGTGATTGTGTTCTCCGTTTATAATAATTACATTTACATCCAATAACGTCTATCAGATGTGGCAAAAACAAAATCATTCCTGTGTGGGGGGGGGGACATTTACCTACAACATTTATATTACATTTTAAAGCAAGTTTTGTAGTTTTACTATGGAGAGGTTAGCTAAACACTGCAAAGTTTTGAAATGATAAACATCTGTGATGTTACTACGCAGTTCATCACTGTAACAAAAACGAATGCCTAACGCTCGGCTTCTACCGTTCGAGGATTTATCGCTCGTGACAATTTTACCCATCATGCATGTGCGCTACCTATCGGATTATGCTATGAACTACTTGGCGCTCGAGCGAAAACGTCCGATGCAGACCTCTGGTCCTATGTATTATTTACTATCGGCGATCCGGGTTCTGGTCCCGGTGAGGCCTCGGATATTTAATTACAGAAACACATGTTGACTTTTGTTGCGGACTACATTTGAATTTTTTCTCTGGGATCTTCCTTTCCTCATGTTAGGCATCAGCATCATTCGGTCTAATCGCCATTCTATTATCATTCAACAGAATTTCCTTCGCCGGCTGGCGACGTACGGGAGAGGCTTGTCTAGGGATAAGTGGTGTTAGTTCTCAGGTAACTTGGCCTAGTAAAATGGTGTGAGTTGGAAATACAGTCAACTCTGGATATAGTGAACTCGGTTATAGTGAACATTCGGCTATAGTGAACCTAAATCGTTGGTCCTGACCCGCATACATTAAAAAGTACATTAATATTTCTGTTTATAGTGAACCCTAGCTTCGGTTATAGTGAATCTTAAAAATTGAAATTACAAGTCGTATCTGACAAATTCTTATTCGAAGTCAGGCGTTCTTGTATAAAATTGAAAGAATGTGTTGAAACAACATTCTAAGTTTCTTATTCCTTTAGTCAAAGGAGAAAGGATTAGTGATTCCTAGACAATGAGCTGTACTGTAAATCCAGGCAACGCGTGACGACCTTGCCTCACTCCACCGTCGAAGGGTTGCCATTTTGTTCTCAGGCACACTACTCTACTGTTATTTCTAATCCTGCACCGTCAAAGGTTTGCCTTTTGTTCTCAGAAGCATTTGCATTATGACGGATAGCATCAAAACAACGGAAAATGAAATTGCCTTCTTTTATTAAAAGGGAACGGACATTATATCCAGAACATAAATGAAGGTAAGATTCCGATGGCTTTCAAACTCCATCGACCCCCTCCCAGTTCCCATCAAGTGACCCGGGAAATTCCAAGGCTGTGTACGCAGTCACACCATAACAGCGTTTGCCATTTCTACCTGATCAGTCTGTTTCTAGTGTTCTAACAGTGAATGTACTGTATAAAAATGTCGAAGCGTAAAGTGTTGTTTTGGAAGCTAAGGCGAATAATATAGGTGACATTGAATGTGGTCTTTCGCAACCGGACGTGGGTTTACAGCATAGTTTAAGTAAATCAACTGTGTTAACAGTATACAGCAGGGATGAGACTATATTAGCTCCCAATCATGGTAGAAGAGCTCGACCTTGATCACGAGCGCATAGCGCATCCACTACGTAGCGTCGTAACGTAGAAAACAGGGATGTACAGTAATGCACATGCAGCGAATAAAGGCAGCAATTATTATAATAACTTGCGTTACTAAATTTCTGGCTATGTAATAGGGCTAATTACTAAGTTATTTAATATACATGTACATATATAAACAAATCGCAAAGGGAAGGGTTTTTTAGGAACAAAAAGAGAAATAGGAAAAGTTAATTGTATGTAAACCATTTTATTGTTAAAAGCAATTATTTATTATGTAAATACTTCACTTCATTAGTTAGGAGAAACTAATAGGGTCTACCTGCTCGACGTGTGTGAGCTCTAAGTACTTTTGAGTATTTGTTGAAAAAATAATAATGGCAATATTGATTGAAATAGAGTGGCTATATTGATTGTGTGATTGTGAAAATGTAGTCATTACCCTCCAGTCGTGATTATGTAATGAGTTTTCTTAGAGTGATTTGTGAGATGCACGTAACACGAAAAAACAAATTGATTTAATTAAGATATTGAGAGCCATCGTAATTTTTGGGGTCAATCATTTAAGGGGATATGTATGACTTTTAAAGCTTCCACAATTTCGGCCAAAATTTGTGAAATTTAAACTATATAAACAGATCTATAATAAAATCATCTGTACAAAATTTGGTGCAATTAGGTCTAATAGTTTTGAAATCATATTTTTAAGTACATTTTATATTGACGTTACTAAAAAAGCTTCTTGCATCAAAGTTTTCAAAATGTTTAGTTCATATTTGCTCAAAATCCTGAAAATAGTTATTGGAATAAAAGTGAATTAGCATTTTGAGCTTAGTAATAGTATAAGTTAAACTGCAATCAAAGATAAAATATTATTTCTAAATTAAAGAAACACGTAGTCTAATAAAAGTAAATATCCAGAAACAAGCAACAAATAAAACATCAACAATACATTTAAAATAAAGAAATAAAAGGAATCTAGATACAATCTACTGACACAAATGTAAATTATTTTACCTTCGATATATATATTATTTTAATGTACCGAAGTACATATGATATTTCCATGTAGATATTCTGCGTCATCATACGATGAAAGAGTAATGGAACGGAGAAAAATTCTCTACGGCGCCGGGATTTGAACCCGGGTTTTCAGCTCTACGTGCTGATGCTTTATCCACTAAGCCACACCGGATACCACCCCGGCGTCGGAAGAATCGTCTCAGTTTAAGCTCCAACTCTTGGGTTCCCTCTAGTGGCCGCCCTCTACACTACGTCATAGATGTCTATGAACGTAGGACCGAAGTCCACACATGTGCTGAGGTGCACTCGCCATGAGTGACTAGTTGGCCGGGATCCGACGGAATAAGCGCCGTCTTAAATCACGAAGTGATTTACGCATATCATATATATTATTTTAATGTACCGAAGTGCATATGATATTTCCATGCAGATATTCTGCGTCATCATACGATGAAAGAGTAATGGAACGGAGAAAATTTCTCTCCGGCGCCGGGATTTGAACCCGGGTTTTCAGCTCTACGTGCTGATGCTTTATCCACTAAGCCACACCGGATACCACCCCGGCGTCGGAAGAATCGTCTCAGTTTAAGCTCCAACTCCAATGTACTTAGGTACATTAAAATAATATATATGATATGCGTAAATCACTTCGTGATTTAAGACGGCGCTTATTCCGTCGGATCCCGGCCAACTAGTCACTCATGGCGAGTGCACCTCAGCACATGTGTGGACTTCGGTCCTACGTTCATAGACATCTATGACGTAGTGTAGAGGGCGGCCACTAGAGGGAACCAAAGAGTTGGAGCTTAAACTGAGACGATTCTTCCGACGCCGGGGTGGTATCCGGTGTGGCTTAGTGGATAAAGCATCAGCACGTAGAGCTGAAAACCCGGGTTCAAATCCCGGCGCCGTAGAGAATTTTTCTTCGTTCCATTACTCTTTCATCGTATTTACCTTCGATGTCAATTCCGAAATGAATTTATTTCACTCTTCTCCTGAATAATGCCTATATTTTTTCGTGTTGCGTCTCATAATGCCGTTTTATGTTGCTTTTTTTTGCAAATGATATTTTTTTTACACAACAAGCATAAATATTGTATCTTCCACTCTTCCTTGAAAGCTTCAAGCGCTTCCTTCCGTCATAATGCGCTGTGTTCTAAGATCTGTACATCCTTTAGCAATGTTTTCAGGTAAAAGAGCTCAGCGCGCGCGCAGCGGGCATAAAAGAGCTCTCGCTCGCAATTATTAGTCACCATTGCAAGACTGGTATACAGTATATAGTGTAATCCATTCCACAAAAGCTAAATATTTTAATTACTGTATAGTATTTCATTTTCTTGTTCACAGTTTCATTCACTTCTGTCATTTAAGGTTAGGGGAGAGACACTTCAGATTTAGTGAACCTCGGATATAGTGAACGAAATATGTAAATCCACAGAGGTTCACTATATCCGGAATTGACTGTATATCTACCTCGAGATTGAGCGAAATAGACTACGTCATAATGAGCCCTTCAGTAGTAATTCAAAGTAAAGTTAGTCATGTTTTCTTCTCTTTTTGCAGTAATTAATAAATAGTTTTTTTTTAATTACAGCAGAGAGTCTCCAGACACATGATTAGATAATAATAATAATATTAATAATCATAATAATAATAATAATAATAATAATAATAATAATATTTTTTACTTTAGTTGGTTCTTTAACGACGCTGTATCAACTACTAGGTTATTTAGCGTCGATGAGATTAGTGATAGCGAGATGATATTTGGCGAGATGAGGCCGAGGATTCGCCATAGATTACCTTGCATTCACATTACGGTTGGGGAAAACCTCGGAAAAACCCAACCAGGTAATCAGCCCAAGCGGGGATAGAACCCGCGCCCGGACGCAACTTCAGACCGGTAGGCAAGCGCCTTAACCGACTGGGCCACGCCGGTGGCTTAATAATAATAATAATAATAATAATAATAATAATAATAATAATAATGATATCTTTATTTAACCTGGCAGAGTTAAGGCCATAAGGCCTTCTCTTACATTCAATCAGGATTAAAACTTGCGTACATAGTTGAACATACAACTGGATCGGATTTAAGTAATTACATACTGATACGATTTGGGTACATAATGAGATCAAAAGAGGTAGCTACATAAAAATTGTCGACCTGGTTGGCAAGTTGGTATAGCGCTGGCCTTCTATGCCCAGGTTGCGGGTTCGATCCCTGGCCAGGTCGATGGCATTTAAGTGTGCAAAATTCCGGCACATCCGGCGACGCTGATATAACCTCTGCAGTTGCGAGCTCGTTAAATAAAACATAACATTTTTAACATAAAAATTTACCTCATAAAATAAAAATAAACATAGTGGAATACATATTAATGTTGTTAGAATCAAATATGAATCACATAAAAACAGAAGCCGATAATTTAATAAAAAATGTACACAGTAGAAATAAAAAAAAACACCTTGGAATACATATTAGTATTAGATTACAAGTAAGTAGGATTCACATAATTAAACCAGAAACCGACAATTGATTAAAATGTACACAATAAAGAAATAGGACTAATAATAAAAAATAAAAACAACACAGTGGGATACATATTGGTGTTAAGTGATAAATAAACACGATTTACATGATTACACAATAAAAATAAGAAACAAAAAATAAAAAGAAATACAGTGGAATACATTGCATTAAATATTTGCAACGCTTTAGGTCTGGCAACTCATCATAAGATATTTTTCTAATTTACATTTAAAATAAATTAAAGTTCGGCAGCCTTTGACTTCAGGCGGCAGAGAATTCCAATGACGAGAAAGATGAAGAATACAGAGATGATGTGTGTAGTGGTATTTTTAGTTTATCATGTTGTGACCGAGTATTTAAGTTATGATAGCGAGAAAGATTGTGGAATCGGACAAATAAGTAAGAGGGAGCAGAGATGTGCAAAATTCGGTATAAGAGAGAAATGCCTATTGACAAAAATTTTGCAATGACCGATTGGAATGGTATATGAAGTACAGTAGAAATACTGACAGATTTCCCCACAATATTCTAGCCATTTCAGAGGATCTGCTAGAGATCAAACACAGTTTCTCCTCCTCAGACGCCTTCAGCTAGACATCTGAGCTACGGCTGGGTCCCATTCCTTGCCTGTCTGTATGCCAGATATTGACTTTTTACGAGCATCTGTTTGGAATTAGGTTGCTGGCCAATTGTGGGCTATTTCCCTATACATAGACATGACAATTTATGTCTCTCACCCGTATATAAAATGTACACAAGCATTAATTCTTTAGAAACTCGCATAGAATCACTTTAATATTTTACACAGCACTGTTTTCAATTGATGTCACTTGCTTCAGTATCATTCTGCGACCACATTTATAAAACCCAGTAGCATCCGACGGATTTTCAACATAGGGTTCTATCTTTATTCGTTGGATGTAACTGGGGTCTGTGGAACAGACTCTTCAAATGCTTCGTTTGCCTGGTCAGTTTCATTGTATCGCAACTCTATTAACTCTAGATCATTATATAGTCCTCTCTATACTCGTATAGTCTGAACCAAAAATCATAGGGAATTTAAGGAAATTCAAATGATTCCATTGAACGTTTATATTCGAATTAATACAATAAAACACAATGTATACTTTCTTTTAACACTGCAGTATATTTTATTTGATAGTGATATATACACATACCTAAGCTTAGTATTTCAGCTACGTCTAAGCTGGAATACAGTTGCCTACTCTCATACTGTTCCTGACGTCACAGCCCGTCCCGTCTGATACACATAGAACCGCGTCTTACTCACGCTCACTCCAGTTTGTGTTGAAGTCGGAACACGGTCATGCTGATTGCATTAAACCAGTAAAATGTAAAAGTCATATTATTTACTTAACGTAACATTTGTATTTGTGACGAGGTAAAATGCCGAAGATAAAAAGTTCGAAGTATGAAAGATTGGAGGATTTAATTCAGGAGTTCGGAGCCAATAAAAATTTACATTACATGTAAGTTGTGCAAAGTAGATATAAAAGTTACAAGAAAACAGTGCATTGAAATACACTGCAATACAAAAAGGCATAGAAATATGGTTTAACTAACTCAAAACAAGCAGTACCTTCAAACTCAGAGAGAGTACGATAAGAAATCCATGTTTTGCAGGGATCTATGTGCCGTGATAGTCAATGCCAATAGGCCTATATCGCTTAATAAATTGAACAAAACACACTTTAGAGAATTTCTAGAAAAGTACACGAAGGAACACATTCCAAGTGAGCCCCAACTCCGTCAGCACTTTGTACCCATTCATTATAAAAAGAAATAAACTATAAAAAATAACAATTTCCTTAGCAATGTAACTTCAGTAAATGCTTGTATGTATCTTTACCCCGTAACAGATGACGAAATAATCAACATAGCCAAAACTTAAAAAAAACAATGTATCACCTGGTCCTGATGACATATGTGCTAAAATACTTAAGATGGTTATAAATTATATCGCCAAACCTCTAACTCATATTTTTAATTTATGTTTTCTAAATGGCAAATTCCCAAATAAATTTAAAAATGCAATTGTGAAACCTATTTTTAAAACAGGAGACAAAAGAAATATGAACAATTATAGATCAATATCATTACTTTCATGTATTTCAAAATTACTATAAAAATGTATTAAAGTTCGATTAATGAATTATCTTGATAAACATAATATATTAAGTGATAATCAATTTGGTTTTCGAAAAAAATTCAGTACAGATAATGCAATATATCAAGTTATTAAAAAAATTGTTAGAGAATTTGATCAAGGTAACAAATGTATTGGTATTTTCCTGGACATAAGAAAAGCATTTGATACAGTGAAACATGATATCTTAATTGAGAAATTAGACTTATTAGGAATCAAAGGTAATGCTTTAAACTTAATAAAATCGTATCTTAACGACAGAATTCAAATAACGAAAATTGACAATTATTCAAGTGAACATTTAATTATTAATATAGGTGTTCCCAAAGGCACAGTTCTAGGCCCTATTCTATTTTTAATATATATTAATGACTTATTAAAAATTGACTTACAACAATACAATGGTGTTCACTATTCTTATGCAGATGATGCAATTTTACTTTTTGGTGGAAAAACCTGGCATGATGCATATAATAATTCAAATAATGGACTTAAATTAATAAAAAAATGGTTTGACATAAATTACCTTTCTATCAACGAAAATAAAACCATTCCATTCTCATTATCTGAAAAATGTAACAAACCTCCTACATCTACATTAAGTATTAAATTACATAATTCTGATTGTTGTCTTATACAGTGTAAATGTCCGATTATTAAAGAGTCCTCTGAAGTTAAGTATTTAGGCATAATTTTCGATAATCATTTAAAATGGAACCAACACATTAATTACCTTTGTAATAAATTACGTAAAATAGTATATTATTTTGTTTTATTGAGGAAGTACTTGTCAATAAGTTTATTACGTACAATATATTAAACTTTATTTCAATCGGTAATTATGTATGGAATTATAGGATGGGGTAGCTCATTTAAATCCAATTTTAATCCACTTTATTTATTACAGAAGAAAATAATTAAAATATGTCTTCATAAACCTATTGATTTTCCATCTAAAAATTTGTTTATAGACTTTAATGTACTTAACGTAAGACAAATTTATTATATTGTATTAATAAAATTCATACATAAAAATCGAAATAATTTTGAATTGCATTCTCATAGTTATGAAACAAAAGGTATGAATTCTTTAAGATTGTTTGAACCAAAATGCAACACTGTTACAGTATTTAATCATAGTAGTAATTTAGGCCCAGGAATATATAACAAATTTATATTTAAATATCCTAATCTTGTCAATTCTAATAGTTCTAGTATTAAATTTAAAAAGTTATGTATGGATTTTATAAAAATTGAAAAATTGTAAATTTAAATTTATATACTATAATTGCAAATTGTATTGTATAATTATTAATTATAATTGTATTGTATAATTATTAATTTCAATTCAGGAATCCGCCCCTGAGCACGAGTTCTACTTTTTCAGGGGCGAGCTAAAGTTTCTCTGTATATTTTATAATTTATGTTACAATTATTAGCAAATAAATAAATAAATAAATAAATAAATAAATAAATAAATAAATAAATAAATAAATAATGAAGAAAAAGTGTTTGTCACGCAGGTAGGTCCTGGCCAACTTCGGGCTGTTGCGCCTCTAGATTATAAGTCAGTAGTTGCTCTACTTTTATTTCAGGTTGGATGTACTCTACGAAAATGCAGTAAGAACATGTTTGTCTGTCTCTTTCTCTGCTGCAACACCTGGGTTCCACCTCCTGTATAGACTATTTACCCGCAACTTGAGTCTTTTGGTAGCAGGAATACTTCACATAACCAATATACCCATTATAGGCCTATATATATATATATATATATATATATATAGAGGGTGTTGCAAAATTCCATACTCAAACATCTAGGGGTGGTAGAGGAGCTCAAAACAAAGATTTTTCATTAAAATAACCATAGATCGGAAACCAATAATTACGTCAGTCGTCACCTTCGAACCATCGCTGAATAGAAACAAACATTTTTGCACATCACAAACACGTCTCAATTAGCAGACAGTACACGGCTTTTACGTGGCACATTCGGTGAACATCGGATTGGCCGGGGTGGGCCCATTACATGGCCTGCTCGTTCTCCTGACCTTACTCCATTCGATTTTTTGTGTGGGGACATTTAAAGCGTTTAGTGTAAGAAACGCCAATTGTTTCAGAGGAGGAGCTAGTTGCTCGGATTCTTGTAGCTGCCGATCTCTTGCAACATCAACATGGAGTATTTCAAGTATGAGAGACGCATTGTCACGTCGTTGTACATCATGTATTGAAGCAGGAGGCCGCACGTTTGAACAATACTGTAAATGAAATGTCACCAAAACCATTTCAAATGGTTACCACACTCTCAATGTCTGTCAGCAATGTCTGTGTTTGAAGGTGACGACTGACGTAGCTATTACTTTCTGACCTATGGTTATTTAACAAATAACTTTGTTTTGGGTTCCTCTACCATCCCTAAAAGTTTGAGCATGGAGTTTTGCAACACCCTGTATAACTATTGTAACACTTCAAAGAATGCGGAAAATGAGAGGAGAAACGTTTAAAAGGGACACGAAAACACACTATATAAGTGACATGAAAGAGGCAATTGATTGTGTCTTAAACGAAGGAAAACTGCCGCAGAGAGAACTCGTTTTCTTCTTGGTAAGTTCGAAGAGGACCAGGAAGGAACCAAAGAGGCTGACATTTCCAGCCTCCGAAGTCAGTTGAAAGAGGTAGACAACAAAATAGCATGATCTTCAGGAGCCAATGAAAGATCTGTGCTTAAAGAAAAGCCGAATGATAAGCCTAATGATTTGTGCGGATCGTGGTTAGGAAATTTCGAGGGCGAAAAGCATGGTGGAAGATGGATTCAGTGTGTCAGCTGTGATCAATGATTTCAAGAAGTATGTCAAGGCCTTTCAAAATGTCGAAGGAACTTAATTCTTTGAGTTTGCAGGTATGAATATGAATTTGATTAAATACGCCTAAATATTTTTAGTTTAAGGACTATCACGAAAATATCCTTGTACTATCACGAAATTATACCAACCCTTCTAGAGTCTTAAATTTTTTTTGTATATTTTTATTGCTTGTATGTAACTATTGCATAAATTTATTTGATGTAAAAATGCTGATATTCGACCCTCCCAAGTACTAACATTGTAACTCAATTTTTTAATGGTTTTGAGTTGTCCTAGTTAATATGGTCTTAAATTGTTTCTTTTTCTCCCAGTACTATCATTGTGTAGCTCTAATCCTTCCCAATTGTATGTAAAATCTTATTGTTACTCTAAATTTTTGTATACACTAATTTACACGATCATTTTAAAACTTCATTTTCATCTCCTGAAAAATGTAAAAAAGTGAATTACAATGTTAGTACTTGGGAGGGTCGAATGTGACTTCCTGAACTATAATAATGTACGTACTTTAAAACACTCACTTTTATTTTAATTATCCGAGTCGTTCCTAACATATTACACTAATCAGACTTTAGATGCGTACAAACAATTGTTCTTCCTCTGACATATATCGTCAAGTGACATGTACTGCCTGATAATAGATGTAGCCCACATATCAGCCAGAACCTCAATCAGAGGTAAACCAACATTGAGTCTAGAAATATAAGATTTTTTAAGCACAAAAATGTTCCATTATTCTCATTGAAGAAGATAAGTATGTATTATTATATTTTCTTGTTGCCAAACTTTCAAAACGGGCCCGACATTCACTCAGCCTCCTATAACATTGTGTACCGGGTCCTTCCCGGGAGTAAAAGGCGGTCATAGCGTTGTGCCGACCACATCACCTCATTCCAGTGCCGAGGTCATGGAAAGCATGGGGCTCTACCCCCATGCCCACCAAGTGCGTTTATGGCGTTTGACGGGGATACCTTTAACTTTTACCTTTTTATTATTATTATTATTATTATTATTATTATTATTATTATTATTATTATTATTAATATTATTATTATTTTACTTTATTTCGTTATTAAACGAATCTGTATCAACTACTAGGGTATTTAGCGTCGATGGAACTGGTGATAGATAAGGCTGAAAATTCGCCTGTTAATTGATATTCGCCTTACTGTTGGAGATAACTCGGAAAAAAACAACCAGGTAATCAGCTCAAACAGGAATCGAACCCACACCCGAAAGCATCTACGGATTATTTTTCAATTCATTTTATGTAAATTTTCAGAAAAGTCTATATATATCTATATATATATATATATATATATATATATTTATTGAAAGTTTATTGTTTCAGTCATTGACTTTACTGTTGTGTATGTTTAGGTGTTAACCTTTACATAATAAGTTACAAGACTTATAAACGTTTTCGTTGAACAGTGTCAACATCTTCAGATACGAACAATCAATTTTGCAATATCATTAGTCTGTATATTCTCTATACATACAATACATGTTTAATGGCATACGGGGATAAATTCTGTTAAAATTATTATAATTATAATACACATTAATATTCTAATATTCAAATATAGGTGCCCCTAATGACAACATTTAAAAGTGTACATATGATGTACAGTAGAAATGCGTTTGCAAGTCTTCACATGTGGGCTGGGTTATTAATACGTGTAAGATAATATTGTGAATGACTGAAACAATAAACTTTCAATATCTACGGATTAGCAAAGAAACGCACTACCGCCTAAGCTACGTGGGTGGCTATTATTATTATTATTATTATTATTATTATTATATTATTATTATTATTATTATTATTATTATTATTATTGTTTGAATTATGCTGTTATCTTAAATCAGTTGATTTTTCATAATGATATTGTTGGTTGGCCGATAAGCAGGAGTGAATTATAAATATATATATATATATATATATATATATATATATATATATATAATATAATAAGAAGACCGTCTATTTGCTAATATCTAAGTACAATATAGTGTTAAGTACTGTAGTCCATTTATTAAAAGATTATTAACGTTTTCGGCATTATGATGCCATCTTCAGATCCATAGTTACAAACATAATTGATGATAATAATGGTTATGAGGTTTTTATAAAATCAAAGTAATGAAAAATTTACAATAGGCCTATGTGATAAATGAAATGTAAATTGTCAATGTTAAAATTACAAAAACGTGATTAGTAGCATTATAATGCGATCTTCAGATCATAATTAAACACTATATTGTTCTGTTGAAAGCATGATTTGTTTTAAAAATATATGAATGTACAATATAGTGGAGTTAAATATAAATGTTGAATGTTAAAATTTCAAAGACGTGACTGCAGCTTGATATACAGTAAATAAATTATACAATTCTTCCGACGGAAGGTAATGTCACGCTGCGAGAGTCAGCATGGATTGGTATTAGTGATGATTACAGGACGGGAAAATGTGCGTTACCACGCGATACAGGTTAGTTTGGTCTGAAGTATGGATGACGTCACAGGTACAAGCGCAATAACATAAATGCATTACTAGAGGGCGGCAGTACAAGTAGGAACCAACAAATGACCTTCAGTGTCAACTTCTAGTCGTGTGGGGAAGAAAGCCAGGTGTTTACAATACTGTTTATTGCCTTTTTGCAGATGGTAGTGTTGTGTAAAAGTGATTTAAAATACCTAAGTTGAAGGATTTGGAATTAAACATTCTAAGAAATAAATACGGAAGAGAGATTTTGATTCCGCAAACGGAAAATATTTTCTGTGCCGTGCGCAAGTGTGAAATTAAAATACTTAGGAAATATTACATAGAGCGGCATTATAACAGCAAGAAACATACCGAAAACGTGCAAAGGTCTTGGGCATAAAATAATGAAAAACATCACGATCTGAATTTAATGTGGATTTATGTAATATGAAGATTTCTGCAAATATTCCTTTCAAGAACACTGATAATCCACATTTTATAGGAGGAAAAGTGAAAGAAAAATTCCACAAATTTAAAAAAAAAATACTGGTTATACAGTTATGTGTAACATTTTGAGTGGAGGGAAAAACGACGATACTATGGCGCTTTGTTCATTTGCATCTCTAACATCTTGATACATGGAAAGAAGCTTTTCGATGTTGAAAAACTGTTTGAGTGAGAGACGTCGAACTTTCTCTTTCGATAATTTACGAATGTATATTGTGGTTCAGTGTAATGCATTCTTTAATCATTCAGGTGGTGGCAGTTAAAATTTGAGGTAAGTTTTTAAATCATCATAACTATATTATAACTTCATTCCAGTATTTATAGATCGATTGAATGGTGTGATAAGGTTCTCATTACCAGACTGTACTCTCTTGGCGGGTCCACACCTGTGGAGTAACGGTCAGCGTGACTGGCCGCGAAACAAGGTGGCCCGGGTTCGAATCCCGGTCGTGGCAAGTTACTTGGTTGAGGTTTTTTCCGGGGTTTTCCCTCAACCCAATACGAGCAAATGCTGGGTAACTTTCGATGCTGGACCCCGGACTCATTTCACCGGCATTATCACCTTCATTTCATTCAGACGCTAAATAACCTGAGTTATTGATAAAGCGTCGTAAAATAACCCAATAAAATAAATAAATCTCTTGCCGGTGTTTATGTAAGTGAATGACAACAGTATAATCCATTGACACTGAACTTAGGGCATAACGCACATTTTTCCGCCCTTTAGTGATGATGGTGGTTGGATGAGTACTTCATATATTTTTAAAACAAACATGCTTTCAACAGATCACAGATCAATATAGTGTGTAATTATGATCTGAAAACTGCATTATAATGTTACTAATCACGTTTTTGTAAATTTAGCATTGACAATTTACATTTAATTTATCACATATTGTAAATTTTGCATTACTTTGATTTTAGAAAAAAACTCATATCCATTATGATCAATTTTGTGTGTATCTATGGATCTGAAGATGGCATCATAATGCCGAAAACGTTAATCATCTTTTAATAAATGTGCTATAGAAATTAACAGTATATTGTACTTAGATAAGCAAATAGACGGTCCTCTTATAATAATATATATAATATAGGCCTATTTATAATTCATATCAGTTAATGAAATATTTGTGTTTCTGAACTTTGTTAATTGGCTTGGTCCAATTCTCCAAAAATGTCCTTCCTTCACTTAAAGTGTTCAATATATTTGACGTAAACATCCAAATACGAAGTGTGTGTCAATTTTCGAAGTTTCGTTTCTGCATCCCTCTGCCCTCTACCGAGGAGTTTCTGAAATATTAGACACGCAGGTTTAATCGATTTGCTTTAAGCGTATTCACTCTTGCATTCCGTCATTACTCGTAGAAGTACTTGTAACGTTTAACAGATGGAAGCACAAATATCAAAATTGAAATAATGTGCAAGATCAGAGCCTGTTACGGAACATAATGGAACAGGGATCGGTAAACTTTTTTTTCAGTGGACCAAATAGTAACTATTAATAGTAACTAATAGTAATAATACCTAAAGACAAACTGCAAGGTATTAAGTCGGCGTCCAGCTGGAGAAGTGACTAGCGTATGACATAGGACAGGCAATTTTTAAATGTAGCCTACTGTTTTCTATTCTCTAGCCATTTTTGCACATGAGCGACAGGTATAATCTCTCCAACGGCATTTAAATAGCCGCAAAAGTAATTTTCACAAATTTTAGCGTAGTGATGGAGGAAATATATTAAATACCGATATATTGGTATTGCAATATATTGCAAACCTAATTTCGATAAACGATATATATAGAGCAGAAAATATATCGATATATCGAACGATATCGATATATCGCTATCCCGTAAGCAAATTGCATTTTCAGGCATACATTTACTGTATTACAATAGAATTACTTAAATTTTCATATTCCTTTTTACCACTGAAATTATCATAACAGTCAAAAGCATGAATGTAAATTGTAACAATAAACAATACATTTTCAGTATCATATGTTGTAGGCAAGGGAGCTTAAATGATATAGTGGGAAAGAGTTAAGTGAACTCTACATGGTGAAGTATTTTATATTGGAACATGATTAAATTATTCTAATGATATATAGGATTCAATTCAGGACACCTAACAACGTAATCATTTTTAAAATGTAAGTAAACAGAACTTGTAATTATTTTTAAATGTAAGTAAACCGTACTTAGAATATTGTAAGTTTTAACAACCTTAACAGTTGATTTGATACAATCCTTCTATAGTAAGTTTCCATTGCAAGTTATTGTTACACTGAAACATTTCAAATAACAATGGTGATGATGATAGGGGTAGATTTTTTATGCACTAAAAATATATAATAAGAAAACAGAATGTCCGCACTAGGTTGTGCATAGAAATCATAGACGTAAACAAATGTCACATCGGTATTAAATCCTTGTTTCTCTTTCCATTTCAAAATATAGAAATGAAAGTTTTGATACCCGTTTTGAGGTTACACGGTTCCTTTTCAAGATGGGAGTTGCTCCTGCCTTGTAGAACATTAATAACAATATTAAACAGTAGTAGATAAACCTCACGTTCGCATACGCTGCATTTTGAATTTGGTGCTGCATATTAAACAATTTGAACTCGAATTTCAGTCCAGCCAATTAGAACAAGGTATTGAATGAGGTTGCACAGTTATGTAACTGTTCAACTTCTGTAGCGCCATCTCTCGGGAATTATCGGAGTTGTCTAGTGTGGATTTTGTTGTTGTGGATAATGATGATTATTTCACAAAAATCGATACAGTTATGAGAAAACCGATATATAATATGATATATTGAATCAAAATTTCGATATCCATATATCGCTATATCGAAACGAAAATATCGGTATTGCGTAAAAACCGATATATCGTTCCCATCTCTAATTGAGCGAATAATAATAATAATAATAATAATAATAATAATAATAATAATAATAATTAATGATAATAGGCTAATAATTACCAATAGATATGCGGAACGAAAACAAGAATTTTAAAACCCACAAGGAAAGAAACACGGCTCAAGTTTTATTAGGTTATGACTGTACCTGTAATATTATATAGAAGTGAAAGTTTGATAATGAGACAGAAAGATAGAAGCCACATACAAACAGCAAAAATGAAATTTTTAAAAGCTATTGAAGGAAGTACCAAACAACACAGAATATCAAATGAACATATAAGAGAAGTATTACAGATCCCTCCAAAGGATGATATTTAAAAAAATGCAAACAGAACTGGAAAGATCATTTATATATGGACAGCAACAGATTACCTAGATAAATAGTAGATTATCAACTTATAGGAAGAAGATCGGTAGGCAGACCTTTGAAAAGATGGACTTGAGGTCGGCACTTAGGCTTAATCCTTGAATGGAATAATAATAATAATAATAATAATAATAATAATAATCAAACTATTGTTGAAATATAAGTCTTCAATTGAGAAGAATGAAATTACTTTTCCATTACAATATTCCATCAAAATAATAATAATAATTATAATAATAATACTTAGGTCCTACTTACTTACTTACTTACTTATGGCTTTTAAGGAACCCGGAGGTTCATTGCCGTCCTCACATAAGACTGCCATCGGTCCCTATCCTGAGCTAGATTAATCCAGTCCCTACCGTCATATCCCACCTCCCTCAAATCCATTTCAATATTATCCTGCTGCCATCTAGATGTCGGCCTCCTCAAAGGTCTTATTTCCTCCGGCCTCCCAACTTACACTGTATATGCATTTCTGGATTCGCCCATACGTGCTACATGCCCTGCCCATCTAAAACGTCTGTATTTAAGGTTCCTAATTATGTCAGGTGAAGAATACAATGCGTGAAGTTCTGCGTTGTGTAACTTTCTCCATTCGCCTGTAACTTCATCCCTCTTAGCCCCAAATATTTTCCTAAGAACCTTATTCTCAAACACTCTTAATCTTTGTTCCTCTCTCAAAGTAAGAGTCCAAGCCTCACAACCATACAGAACAACCGGTAATATAACTGTTTTATAAATTCTAACTTTCAGACAAAGGCTTTTCAACCGAATAATAACAGGCATTTCCCATATTTATTCTGCGTTTAATTTTCTCCCGAGTGCATTTTATATTTTTTACTGTTGCTCCAAGATATTTGAATTTTTCCACCTCTTTGAAGGATAAATCTCCAATTTTTTTAGTTCCATTTCGTACAATATTCTGAGCATGAGACATAATCATATACTTTGTCTTTTCGTCATTTACTTTCAAACCTATCCCTACTCGTTTGTGGAATTTCTCCTAACATATTCACGTCATCCACATAGACAAGAAGCTGATGTAGTCTGTTCAATTCCAAACCCTCTCTGTTATCCTGAACTTTCCTAATGGCATATTCTAGACATCTAGAGCGAAGTTAAAAAGCAAAGGTGATAGTGCATCTGCTTGCTTTAGCGCGCAGTGAATTGGAAAAGCATCAGATAGAAACTGGCCTATACTGCTGTAAGTTCACTAAGACACATTTTAATTGGTATAAGTACCTGAAACTATTTATAAAAACATATATAAAGCATACTGTAGAAATGGAAGTGACGGTAACAGGAGATTTATTTTAAATTGAGAATTTATTCTCTGTAATGTTACAGTGTAGTAGTGAAACATGAATAGAATCTGAAAGGAACGTGAACTGAACTCACGCAGGACAAATACCTTTACTACTGTTCCTTCAAGGATATAAAAAAGTGAATATAGGAAGAGAAAATATAGGCCCTACGTCAGAGAAATATCTGAAAAATGATCAAATACAGAGAAAACTGAAAATCACATTTGAACCCTATATGTGACACAGAAATAACAGAACAGATTATGTCTTACATTAAGAAGTTGTCCAGTGTTACTAGATTAGCAACACTATAATCCATTCGACACAAGACTTTAGAATACATATTTTTATCCACTATAATCATGTAGAACAGGCCTGCACAAGGTTTGCGCTCTCCGAGCCGGCTCACAGCTGATGAGCGGAATGCAGATATTAGCTGCACTCTGTATAAGGGTGGACTGGAAGAAGGGATGATCTCGTACAAAATATACACAAAAGGAAGTACTATTACGAGTGTTTATGAAATGAATTCCCGTTCATTGTTTACAAAACAATCTTGGACTATTATTAATTAATAAAGAATATTTATGTTACAGAAATAATATAAATTCTATAGCTACTTAAATGTACAATATCATTATGTCATATTTTTATTTATCAGTACATCAAAACGAGGTTTTATGCTGTTGGCAGCTGAAAGGAACAGTAGCCTACTGATCGTAATGAAACATGTTACTGATGTTCGATATCTGCCTTTATTAAAGTTGATTATAGAAAACAGTTGCTCACAAATAGAAATGTTTAGCCAAACATAGCAATCATTTTCACAGCCAGGCTCTGTAGTCGTGGATATTATTGCTATTGTTTAGTTTTGTATAACTTAACCAGACTAGTATTATTCAAACAATCTTTAGCCCTTAGGTCACATTGAAGATCAATAAGTTCGAGCTGTAAATCGTTAAATGTTATGTTCTGTCTTTTAGATTCCTCTATACTGTACTGTAGCAGTAGGTAAGCAACGTGAAACAGTTACTGAGAATAGGCTTACACACTGCACTCCACTAGATAACTGAGTGGTCGTTTTCCTTTCCTCTACCTATAGCAAGTATATGTCATTCTCACGTATCTTCCTCTCCGTTTCGTCGAGCGGTAAACACGGCTCTCGCTCCGAAGGAGCGCGCGCGCTCGTTGAGCGCTGTTTGTGCAGGTATGATGTAGAATTATGGATATTTTAATTAATGTAAACAACTGTACTTACATAGCGTTCTGTATCCAACGCTTGTTTAGTGTTTCTCTGGTAACCACACTTTTATTGCTACAGTACTATGCATTATACATATATAAGTTTAAAAACTAACCTATATGTTATTTATCTATTTATTTATATGACGGTTTATTTCTTTAAATATACTATATATTAAACAATTCGATCTTAGTTAACAGACAATAAATTTGTTAAGGGTAGTAGGTCTACATGGACAGGATTAGAGAGACAGGGAAAACCAGACAAGTACTAGGCAGCGAACGTATTGTTACTTTCTTCCCTACCCTCTCAACATAACCTATAACACTAACATTTTCTTCTCCAATCCAACACCACCCCCCTCAAGTTCATTGTCAGGTAGCTGTCCGTGTCCTTGATCTGTGTCTAGTAATTCTTCATCACTGAAAAAGGGAGGATCAAAAAACTTCGAACAAAATGACAAAATCAAGCTACTCCTACAGATTAGGCGCGGTTAGGTAATCAACCCGTGACTACACGCGACGTCAACTGTACTGTACTCGTATTCTAGATACAAATTTAATTTTTAGTTAAATAAGAAATTTAGTGGGTCTAACTGAGAATTCCACAAAAATTCACAAAGCCAATCATTCCACACAACATTCCACATAGCAATAAAAATTCCACACATTACGTAGAACAGGCTCCGCCAGGTCGACTCAAGATCGCGAGAGGGCGTACAGGCCTGCTTACGGCTTCCACTGCGGGCAGTACACTTGTACACTGCAGTCTATCAGTGGTGGAGCCTATCGAGGTCGCTTGGGGGCACCGGTGCACTGCATTTTGCACCAGCAACATTTATGTGCTAACAACATGAACCTTAGCAATGTAATGGATGTTGTTGTGCGAACAATTAATTTCATAAGGTCTAAAGGACTTAATCACAGGGAGTTCAGGGCACTGCTTGATGATATTAACAGTGAGTATGGGGATTTACTCTACCATACCGAGGTAAGGTGGTTAAGTCGAGCAAACGTTCTGGAACGTTTTCTCCCACTTAGGAATGAAATTGCCTTATTTATGGATGTACATGGGAAACCTGTTAGAAGCCTTGGGTATTTATTTATTTATTTATTATTTATTTAATAATAACATATACATAAAAACGTTACATTAAAATACCCCGAAAGAGCAAAGCTCGTGTTCGGGGACAGTTCCGTTACATAGATACACATACTTTGTAGACAAAATACTTAAGAAAAAAGCTCACATAAAGATTGTAATAAAATTAGTAAATAATAATACTAATAATAACTGAGTGAAAAAAGAGACGATGTTTAGATTGATGGATTAATATTAAATTATTATTAGTAGTATAATTAGTGCAGGTCATGTTGACATAGTAACCAAGATAAAATAGAAAAATACACTTAGGATAGAAATAAACTTGTTTTACAATACATGGTACATAATATATATACAGGGAAGTCTGTCATATAAATTTTTTAATTCTGGATCTGAAAATTTCATTGCTTAAAGTAGTCAATTCTGGATGAAATTTTATTATCGAATTATATAGCCGTGGACCATAATTTGTACTGTGTAGTAAAGCAGCAGATGTGAAATATTTAGGTTCAACTAATTTAAGAATTTCATTTCGTCTCGTATTATGAGCATGTGGCTGAGCTACAAATTTCGTTCTATTTTTATGATAGAATTTCATTAAAGAGTATTCATAAATTTGGTCAATTCTAAAAACATTCAATTCAGAATGGATCAAATTTGTTGGATAATCCAGTCGCCTTTTCAAACAAATTTTGATTATACGTTTTTGCAACATAATTAGAGGAAAAAGAGCAGTTTTTGTAATGCCTCCCCATCCAATTATACCATATTGGATAACAGATTCAACTAGAGCCAAATAAACCAAACGTAATACGTGAGTATGCAAGTAATGGCGAAGGTTTACAAATTTGTAAATTGTTTTACGTATTCTGTTACATAAAAAGGTGATTTGTCTATCCCATTTCAAGTGCTGATCAACAATAATTCCCAGGTATTTCACATCTACAGATTCTTTCAGGCAAGGGCATTTACAGGTTGTAGAGAGTTTACAAAATGAGTTGTGGATTATTAATTTTAAATGAGAAAGTGATTTCAATTTGTTCAATCCAGAGACTGTTAAAGAAAATGGCACCAAAGTAGTTTTAGTTATATTTAGAGATAGCAAATTTGCATCAAGCCAGTTTTTGATAAAATTTATACCTACATTGGCATGTTTATAAGTGTCCTCCCAAGTTAAACCACTGAAAATCACCACCGTATCATCAGCGTAAGAATAACAGGAGCCATTATGTACTTTCAAATCAATGTTTAATAAATCATTAATATATATTAAAAATAGAATAGGACCTAAAATTGTTCCCTGAGGGACACCTATATCAATATTTACATTTTCACTGATATTATCATCAATTTTGGTTACCTGAGTTCTTTTGTTTAAGTATGATTGAAATAACTTATGCGCAATACCCCTGACTCCTATATCAAAAAATTTGTCCAGAAGTAAACGATGGTTCACCGTGTCAAAAGCTTTCCTTAAATCTAAGAAAATCCCTAAACATTTAGAACCGTTATCCAACTCCTGCATAATTTTACCAGTGACTTCAATAATTGCGTCATCCGTAGATAATTTATTTCTGAAGCCATACTGATGTTTGGAGAGAATTTCATTTTTCTCTAAGTAATTTACTAATCTGTTTTTTAAACATTTTTCTAATATCTTTGAGAAGCTAGAGAGCAAGGATATAGGTCTATAGTTATTCAGACTTTTTCTTTCCCCTGACTTATGGACCGGTACAACTACAGCATTTTTCAGAGATTCTGGGAAAACTCCTTGGGTGAGACATAGATTGAATACATAAACAAGCGGTTTTAATATATGTTTAATGATAATCTTTAATGTGTTATTTGTAATTTTGTCGATTCCCGGTGAGACATTATTTTTTAAGGATTTAACAATATTATAAATTTCTTCTTCGGTTACTGGTGATAAAAACATGGAGGAAGATGCGTGCTTATTATGGCCACTGCAATAATTTTTCGTGTTAAATGCCGATTTGTTGATGTTCGATACAATGCTATGTCCTACTTTTGAGAAATATTTATTAAATTCATTAGCTATGTCTTTTTTGTTTTTAAATATTTCTCCCTCTTCATTTAAAATCTCTGATATGATACTATTTTGGTTCACATTTACGTCTGTGGCTTCATTAATAGTTTGCCAAAATTTCCTAGGATTATTTCGATACTTCTGAAATTGAGATTGATAATACTGAGTTTTCATGTTTCTTATAATAAGAGTTAAAGTATTTCTGTATTTTTTGTAATAATTTATTAGATTTATATTATCAGGTTCTTTTCTAATATTTCTGGCTAATTTGTCTCTTATACGGATTGACTTAATGATACCTGTGGTGATCCAGGGTTTTATTATGGAAGAATATATAAGAATAATGCAACAAGTGTGCGAAGACTTCGAACGTAGATATCAGGAAATTAGAGAACTTGAACCACAATTTAAGATATTTGCAACACCTTTTTCAGTGGGTGTCCTGGATATTCCTGCTGAACTACAATTAGAAATACTTGATTTACAAAGCAATATTGAGCTAAAGGATAGGTATCAAAACAGAAAAAGTATTAACCATTCCTATACTTGTTTTCCACGAGAAAGGTTTCCTAAACTGCACAATCTCGCTGCAAGAACGTTGTGCATGTTCGGGACAACCTACGTATGCGAAACACTGTTTTCTTTAATGAAGTTTACAAAGTCACGTCACAGAAGCCAATTAAATGATGGACACTTCAAAGCATGTTTGCGATTGGGTGATACTAAAACAATAGCTCCACGAATTGAAAAGCTGCTTACTAACAGAAAACTGCAAAAATCGCCGCAGATCTCTGATGTATAAGAAAAAGTAGGCCTACTATTATTAGATACTTGAATAACAACGTTTGTGCTGTTGTTTTATTTTGTTAATTGAACTGTATAGCAATGAGAAGAAGACAAACAGTGAACAGTTTTATTTCGTATTATGTTAATCTGTATAAAAGTGTATATTTTGTTTTGTTTCATTGTGATAACATGAAAAAATTTATTTCGTATGTAGTTAGTTAACTGTACCAAATTGTATACGGTACTGTTTTCAGTATAGTGCAATTAACAGTGAAAGTGTGCTTCAGTTAAAAGTTGAAATTAATTTACATTCTTGTCACAAATTTGGTTCATATACAAGTTCTTAGCTCCGCCACTGTGGAAGCAGCTACCCTTGCCCGCAACCGTACGTCAGGGCTTGAGGGTTTGTACGTACGCACCAGAGTGTAGTCACTTGACGCTCCCTGACGTAGAATGACACACGTTTTGGCAACACTGGTTGCCAATGTCTTAGAATGTTTGGGAAACAGTAGGAAGATTAGGGGTCGGCTCTGGTGTAGAGAAGGAAAAGAATCCTTCCAAATATACTGAATAATAATTAAAGGCTAAAATAAAACTAATAAGAGCTTCACTTTATCTATTTATTTCTGTATATTTTCGAACAAGCAAATTCTTACATTTCACGACGTAATGTACTCAGTTCATGCATTAGGCCTAACAATCTCTCCGTAGAAAGAGCGACACATTTTCACACAGTTGAAACAATCACTATTGGATTGGCAAGTGACAGTTTCGGTGCTGTTTTCTTTGAGACACGTTTCTTGCAGTGTTTCTCTCACCGGCAGTAATTTCACGCAATTTACTTGGCAAGTGTTGTTGACACAAGAAGAGGTACCTCCGCGTATCACTGGACCCAGGCCGAGCCATGGAGGCCGTATGGCGCTGTATGAGGTTGCAGCCAGAATCAAACATGTCACTATGATAATTCTGCATTCCATTTCGATTGTCTTTGTATATCCACGATCTGAGAACAAAGCGAACAAATCAAACATTAAAAGTTTTTATAAAATGAGTATTGTTGGCAGTAATGCTGGCAGCGTAAAATATATTATACATATTAAACGTAAATTACACGTAATATAGGTCTACGTTGTGTAAAAACTAATGTTACACGATTTTCTACAATGCGTAATGAGTTATTTTCATGGAAGTAAATTAATAAAAAATCATGAGAATGTAACTGGCAAACATTAATTTTTAATAGCTTTATTTACCAATAATCCAAAATGTATTTAAAAATAGGCTTAAGAACTTTACTAATAGACGGTAGTTATATACACTACTTAAAGGGTGTAATTGATGTTTTGTTATTTGAAGTGTTGTATCAGTGAAGAAGTATGCTGTCAGTGTGTGTTGTGTAAGTGAAGTGTGTTTATGTCAGTGAAGTTTTATAGTTTATAGTGGTAATGCAAAGTATTTGAACAGCGAAATGTGTTTGAAGTATTAGTGAAATTAGGATAGTATCAGTGAAATGTGTGGCAGTTCCATTGCAGTGAGTGAGTTGACAGCGAAATAAGTGTAGTGCTGAAAGGTATTTGTGCATTAGGGTGGAGTGAATCTGTACATGAAATTGTTTTTTAACTGTTTTCTAAATGTAATAGTTGCAAAAATCTGTATTTTCACTTAACTTAGGAATGTGAAAAATATGGAAATTCTATATTTAATTTCTGAGGTGCCCCAAGAGCTTTGAAGTTTCCCAAAATTATAATTTTTTTTTTTTGTTTTGCTTCTTTGTATATTTATTCTATTATTTTGTTTTTCATTACATAGCTAATGAATTACTGTAAAGTCACATATTTAAACTTTATTTGGAAGACTCTAAATTAGGGTTGCAGTATACAGTATTTTTGAGGGGATCCAAAGAGACAAAATATTTAGTATTTTACATAAAATATGGCAGAAATTCCATTTCAGCCCATTTATTTTTTTAGTTAGTATTCATTATTGTTTTCTTTTTCATTTCTTTCTGAGTGGTAACTAAATCAACAGCTCCAATTATCATTCTTCTTTCTGATCTTTGCTCTAGCAGTATATTCTTTCTTGTTTTGGAACACGGCGGTCTTTATAACAATTATGCCTATAGTATTATTATTATTTTTTTTTGCATTCACAACTGCATTATATCAAATAGTTTGTTTGCTTCTTCTTTGAAATTTGCAATGTTGCCATTTTAGTTGTCGTCACTATGTCTTACTTACAAGGCTTCATTAAGTTTGTGTAGGGTAAACTCATCTAATTCCGTGACTCATGTAATTCCGTTATACTCAATATAATGAATATTACTGAATTATGTGTACATGACAAATTGTTGGTAGTTTGTTCAATGGATAGCAGCACTAATCAGCTACCATCTCAAGGAGTTTGGGCTCCTGGGAACAAGTGCACTGCTAACAGGAAGTCATTTCTTAGTACACCATTGCTAAGAAGCTTGGTTTGAGTTGTCCTGGTGACGTATCCTAAAATAAGTTAAAAAAACAGGTATGTGCATAATTATAGTGTGTATGAATATATATTTCTATAGAAATTGCTTTGAAGATTTAGAATGTGTACACAGGTGTCAGTTAACTTATACAACTTAGTCTACAAACCTTAAGTTGTCTGCACAATTTCTTAAGGATTTTTAACATTTGGCTGCCTTACTGTATCACGGAATTAAGTGAACAGAAAATGAAAACTCGTTAAATGAACGTTATAAAGCCTGTACGACTAGTTGTCATCTGTATTAATTAATTATATAATATTTATTTATAATAATTAGATAATTTATATTAAGTAATCGAATATTACCGCCAATTAAAATGAAGAAAATGTTGCATATTTTATATATATATATATATATATATATATATATATATATATATATAATGACCATCTTCGCATAGGGATCAGCACTCTGTTCTCTGATCCGCACTGGGTTCGATTCTCGGAACTCTCAGACATTTTTTAGCCAGGAACTGGTCTTAAGCTTCATCTACCCAGATTCTTAAAGATAATTGAGTATCTGAATCTCAGCAAATGGGTGGATCAATTGAGATCTCTTTCTTGATTAGATGCGTCACTTTGTGGAGAACATCCCTCCAAGCAGACCTTTCCTTTTGTTGATGGACTCACATAGAAGTTACGTAGGTCCTTATGTGTTGGCTTTGGCCAGAGAAAACAAGATCGTCCTCTTCACCATGCCCTCTCATAACAGCCATAATCTGCAACCATTAGGTGTCAGTGTTTATCGTCCCTTGAAGCAAGCTTTAGAAATGAGTTGGAGAACTTTCATATGACAAACTCCAATGTTGCACCAACACGATTTGACTTGCAAAAGTTGTTCAATTTGGCATATGAGAAGGCAATGACATCAACAAATATCCGTTCAGAGTTTTCTAAAACGGGAGTTTATCCATTCAACCCATCTTCTTTGACAGATGAAGCCCTTACAGCTAGCAAATTAAAAGACAAGCCAACTCTTGGAAGTCAACAAACGCAGGGTGACCTTCCAGAAGAAATAGTTCGCTCATCTGTCTGTTTCATCACAACAAAATGATTCTGTTCAGTTGCCTGTTTGAACACAAGAGAAACGACGTCAGACTGTAACAGATTTGTTGAAAACACCCACATATGAACCATCAAAGAAAAAGAGAACGGTTAACCGCAAAATAGATGTCAGAGCCAAGTGTCTTACGCTACCAACCAAACCTCCAGCTGATGCTTCACCGCAGAAGTCTACAAAATCTTCTCAAGGAAAGCCATCCACATCACGAGCCAGTTCTAACGATGAAAATTGGGTTTGTGGAGTTTGTAACGGATCCTATAATGCTGACGTCTAAAAACGAAATAATGAAAATTGGATTGCTTGCTCATTCTGTGGGAAAACATATCATGAGAAGTGTCAAATTGCAGAATCTGATGTTGATGTTTTATGTGTGATAGTTGTGCCACTTCTGATGTTGTTCGTGATGATTCAAGTTGATTATATGAATAATGAATAACTTTAATTAGGGTAATTACGTTCATGTTAATGTTCAAGGTCACAGTGTAAGATTTCTCTGTCTTTATTTTATGTACACTATTGTGTCACGGAATTAAGGTTACAGTGTCACGGAATTAAGTGAAATATGACGGAATTAAATGAAATGTGAGTGATTCTTTTAATTTTTTTTCTCTCTACGTAAATACAGCCATCAGTTATTACTTCACGGATTGTCATATTACGACGTTTGAACAAATGTTTACAGTAATAAACAATATTATTTTGTGTCTTCATATGGAAATAATAGTAATAAAATCTTATTATCACGGAATTAGATGAGTTTACCCTATTGATCGTGGTAAGCACGAATCAGTTGTAATATTCTTGTACGACTGAATTTCGGAATTTATGCCTTTACCTATATTTCCTTAACTTTGATAGAAACTCTTTCTTAAATCTCTCCAACAGTAGATTCTTTTGATTTGAAGTCCGATTATAATTCATTTTTGACCCATAGATAATACTTCATTACGTCATGATAGATAGGTAATTGTGTTGGGTTCAGCCCCTCTGGCATTGCGAATACAGGGAGAAGGTTAGATTTCTTGTATTAATATTAGAGATATTCCGATTTAAGTACCCTGCAATATAAAAAGAATGGATTTCCATTAATTTTATTATATTAATTATATCATACCTAAGAGTTTTGTGATTATTCCCAATTTTCTTATAAATTGAGGTTTCTGTGACACTTCAAAATGAAACAACAGGGGATCAAAAATATGCAAAGTCTTTTAACATGTATTTTTTTTATGTTCCTGGTATCCTGTTCAGATTAAATCACTGGAGAATGTTCTCCCGCTAAAAAATATGAACCTCAAAATTTTGTGAAAATTTCAAAATACGATGCTCTTGTGGCACCTCTAAATATTAATCAAGAGAAAATATATTTTACATTGTTCTTGATAATATCGCACCACAACTTTTCCCTGGTATTACATTTTGATTCTATAAACTATATATTTTCATTTCACCCTATTGTGCATGTATGAATATATCATACTCGTGGGTTTTAGTTCGGACTTAGGGTTAAAATACAAATTAGATTTACTTTAAATGTTACTTTAAGTGATCGTGCTTCATTTAATTTTGGATGCTCATTATTATTATTATTATTATTATTATTATTATTATTATTATTATTATTATTATTATTATTATTACTATTGCCATTATTATTATTATTACTATTATTATTATTAATTGTATTTTTATTAATTGTGTTTATTATTAATTGTAATTATTGAGTGTAATTAGTTACCATTGCCGCCGGGTATTTACCCATTTGCCTTAAGGACAAACGTAAATATTATGTTGGCCAGAATATAATTTATTGTTTTCTCTCAGGTGTAGAAATGTAATATTTTTCTTGGGCTCTATAAATAATTTTACCAGAGGAATACTATTTACAAAGGTACTTTGTAGCAAGTTTTAATTAATATTAATAATAATACTAATTATTATTATCACCATCGGAATATCAGAAGTTACAACATTTGTAAATATACATGAATTGTAAGGAATATAAAAGGCATAAATACAATAATTAATAAATTTTAAATCACAGAAATAGACTTGTTTTAAAATAGGCCTAATAATATTACAATAAGAGAAACAGCATTTAGATTAACATTTAGATAACAAGGAGGTCTGTTTTATATAAATCTAATATCATATGAGTTAACGCTTGTTCGGGGGGCAAATTGAGTATAGAGTAGTTTAATAAATTATTATGAAGAAATAAAGCTAATGTTACATTTAAAAAGAAAATAACTTAAGTACTCTATGTAATTAGAATATAATATTAGTAAGAAATCAGAAATTATATAAGCAGTAACATGAGCTGCTGCCAAGAAGACAAAAGGAGAATAGCGATGGCAAAGGAAGCTTTTAATAGAAAAAGGAGCATCTTCTGCGGACCTCTGGAGAAAGGACTAAGGAACAGACTAGTGACGTGCTTTGTATGGAGTGTAGCATTGTATGGGACAGAAACATGGACATTACGACTAAGTGAAAAGAAGGGAATAGAAGGTTTGGAATGTGGATATGAAGAAGGATGGAGCGTATGAAATGGACAGAGTAAGAAACGAAGCTGTGTTTGAAAGAGTGGCGAAGAAAGAATGATGCTGAAACTGATCAGAAAGAGGGAAAGAAATTCGCTGGGTCACTGGTTGAGAAAAAAACTGCCTACTGAAGGATGCACTGGAAGAAATGGTGAACGGGAAACGAATTCGTGGCAGAAGAAGATATCAGATGATAGACGACATTAAGATATATGGATCATATGCGGAGACAAAGAGAAAGGCAGAAAATGGGAAGAAGTTCTGAAGAAAGTCAATAACAGACCGAAACATGTTAACCAGGTACAGTAATATTTAACACGAGAAAGACATAATATATATTCCGAAATGTGAAAGACTGGAGAATGCTGGGTTTGCAGTGAAAGACCTGCCCTTGGGCAGAACACTATGATTGAATGGATATATATATATATATATAAGTTAAGTCAATAAATTAAATACAGTAAACTGAGAATAAAATTATTTAAAATAAAGTAACACCAAGTCACAAGATATTTATTTAAAATGTATCAGTCAACTATAAAAATAACATAAATTAAATTGCGTAATTTAAATACCTTTCATTTATAATTTGAAGCCATGTGTTTTATTATTTTTAACGTAGACGCTTCAAATCCATGCGATTATACATTTTTAGTTCATAATATAATTAAGACAAGGGAGTATTTCAGGCCTGCTGGCGCGAGGGTACAATTTTTTGAGACAAGGTAGCGCCTGGGCCCTTTTATAAATGTAATATTATCGTCATTATGCATTTTATAAAAAGTAATACTTCATATTTAAAAAAAATCATAGCGAGATCTACTCTACAAACCTAACAACGTCTATATCCAGATTCGAACCCCTGAATTTCCTTTTGACATTCCGTAAGTATTCATTCGGAAATGGTGATGGGGGTGGTGATGATGATGATGACGATGATGACGACGACGACGACGACGACGACGAAGACAACTACTACCAGTAGCACCGAAATTCCAGGACTAAGGCACTTTTTTGTTTAGAAATACATTACTGGATTAAGACTGTATTTTTGCTAGCAGTGATGGTGCATTTGCCTCATTTTGTAAGGATTATTATTTTTGTGCAGGAATCCAGAAATGCATGTAGAGTGTTAGTTGAAAGACCTGAGGAAAAAGGACCTTTGGGGAGGTAGAGACGTAGATGGGGGATACTATTAAAATGGATTTGAGGGAGATATAATATGATGCTAGGGACTAGATTAATCTTGTTCAGGATAGGGCTTATGTGAGGGTGGCAATGAACCTTCGGGTTCCTTAAAAGCCATATGCAACAAAGTAAGTAAATAGAATAAGATATCAGATCATAGTTAACAATAAGATATATGGATCATATAAGGAGACTAAGTGGAGTGGAAATGAGGGAAGATTGAAGAACGCTGATTTCCAGGAATGAATTAATTAAACGTCAAACAATATCCATTATTTGCATTCATTATCGAGATGGCTTCTGAAAGGTTCGGACCATGGACCTACAAAATCTTCTGTCATATGCGTTGGCATTTCATATTAATCTTTTTTTTTTCAGTAAATTGTAGGCGTTAGGCGCCTATTCATTCCCAAGTCTTGAGAGGAATTCAGTCGCTTCTTTATCATTTGTCAAATATATATTAGATAATGTAATGTGGTATTATTAAATACAGCAGAACTCAATGAAGGCAAGATTTTTTTATCATTATAGAATAATGCGATTTTTTTAAATAAAATAAAAGGAGATTTTAATGTATTTGGCATATTTTGAAGAATTTATTTTTTTTCGCGTTTTTTAAACTTGAACTTATTTTCGGAAAAATATTTGTCTCTAGGCCTATATAGGAGAAGTATATTTTCTCTATCTTACCCTGGGAACGTCTTCTGTCGTAATAGTTCGAAGAATAACTTTCAAGTAAGAAAATACCAAAATCTGTTCTCAGTTACAATAGAAGATATAGAATAATTTAAAATGTTTCAAATATAAGTTTTATGGTTTTATGTTGCTCTCAATTAATTAAAAAATACAGTTAATGCCTTATCATAGTGACAGCTAAACATATTAATCAAGATTAAATTTCGAAATGAGTGTGATAATTGTAGTACGTTTCAAGTATCAAACACAACAAATTTAATTAATTAAGTATAATATATTGTCTACGCCATACCCTAAGTATCATGCCTCTAAATATAAAATAGTTTGTACTAACTATTACCGGTAATTTTTTTTACAAGACGTGCTAATACTAAATTCAAATATTTACACACAGAATACTTAATCAATTTTACAAAGAAAGAGTTTGTCCAAAGGGCTGGATTCGGGAAGAGTACCTAAAACGCTCATTGCATTTCCGCGTTGAATAGCAATACTTAAGCGATGACGCAAATAAGTAGTGCAACGGCGATCACCAGAGATGAAAATTCGGCCGATAAGAGATACCAAAACTTTAGCGTCATGACTCCAAGGATTGAAGGTCTGCGCAGCAAAGGGGATAAAGATATAATTGTCTAAAAGATGAGCATATTTATTGACTCTTTTCTTCACGGCTAATTCAGCAGCAGAAGCTGCGCGTATGGAGGTATTCGGCAAGTTCAATATTACTTCAATATTATCTTCAAATTTAGATCCTGGTACGGCCTAATTAACATAAATATGCTATGAATCACACCAGTGTAATTTATCCGGTTCAAACGAACGTCAACTAGTTTGTCTGCAATTGATAATGCTTATCGTACTTGTTTTACATTTGCATATGAGTGAACAAAATGTTATCTAAAGGACTGGGCCAACATCTTGACAATGCAAAACATAGCAAATATACTACATTAAACAACTTATGATAACTTTACTGCAAAATATATTTATGCTGGTAAAGATGTTGTCATCACTCTGATTTGGTATGGCACAAATTTTATGGAAGGAAGATGACATATTTCAATTTACTTCTTTCACTATAGAAGTATGTAGAATACACTTTTTGTGGTGAAAAATGAAGATAAACTGTCTAACATTCGCGCATGTATCTTTAATTGGTCTTTAAACATCCTTTCTATAATGAAGGATCGGTGGAGCGGAGAAAAATTCTCTCCGGCACCGGGATTCGAACCCGGGTTTTCAGCTCTACAAGCTAACGCTCTGTCTACTAAGCCACACCGGATTCCAATTCCGATGCCGGATTGAATCCTCTCAGTTTAAGCTCCACCTCTTAGTTTCCCTTTAGTGGCCAACCCTCATGCACTGCGTCACAGATGTGTGACAGTGGCACAATGCGTAGCACACTATGTGCAGAGGTGCACTCATTACGAGTGACTAAGTGGCCGGTATCCGACGGAATGAGCGCCCTCTTAAATCACTAAGGGTTTTATTCATAGACATTTCGCTAGCCCGCACTATGAGCGTGCTAAACTAGCTCCGGCTATCGACTGGTTACTTGTACAGGATTCATATCATATCATATCATATCATATCATATCATATCATATCATATCATATCATATCATATCATATCATATCGCTAACACGGGTTTATGAATACGAAAAACGTTAGTTCGCTGATCATCCACCGGAAGCCTAATATGGCCCTAAGTGATTATATACGCATATCATATTACAGCGATGTACTGAAGTAGATCTCCGCTCCACCGATTTTTCATTATGTAATAACGCAGAATTCCTGCATGGAAATATCATATAAAATATCCTTTCTAGCTTGTTTTCCGAAAAATTTAGGCTTTACATTTTTCCCCTGATATCTCAAAAAGTGTTTGATATGTTTTAATAAAATTTTGTATGAGGTAGCCTATATTTATGACATCTTAACAGCGTAAATATTATCTGAGTTGTATTATTTTTATAATATGATTCATAAAACGTTGAAATATAATAATAATAATAATAATAATAATAATAATAATAATGCATTTTATGCACGACCATGCCGAAACGTAGTAATTATACACCTGGTAGCAGTCCTTTAATGCATGACATTAAAGTACATCTATTCATTAAAGTTCAGGTTTTCGATTATTCTCGGATATGCAATCGAAAGACGAGGGAAACGCCACGGATGCTGGAAATCCAATACTGTCGCAGAAGGTTATGTTCTGTTACTATAATAATTAGCGTTAATTGTAAATAATATTCAAATAAATTCAATTTGTCATCTCGTTTTTCAATTCTAAATCAATTTCCAGGTTATACATTATCTGCATTACATCAAGGTCAATGACATTATTGTTCCTCGGAAAAAAATCAATACTTTCGCTTCTGCGCATATCTCACAATTCAAGAGCTATGAACAAGGCCACTTCCGATCTTCTGTCAGATACAAATAAATTGTACACTTCTGAATAATTTAAAGTTAGAAATATGGTCGAGCATAAAATGTCGTATGAAACTTGCCTATAATGGTAATTAAGACGTTCGTATGAAAATTATGAAACTCACTTGCGCTCGTTTCATGAACAAACATACTTGCGTCTTAATTACTATCATTATAGGCTCCTTGCATAATGTACTATTATAACATATTTGTTCTAGAGATAAGTAAGCTATTTTAATTTTTGTTATTCACACAATTATTACAAACATTTTTAAGTGAGAATCATCGTCATCTTCTTCTTCTGCTTCTTCATCATCAACGTCATTCTTCATGTATCGGGCAACTTTGCTTGTTGTGTCACTTATTTTGTTTTGCATCACTTATGAGCTCCAACTTGTCTTCGGACAGTTGACTAAACAACACCAAGTGGTTTTTATCAAAATTTAATACATTTAATGAAATTGATCTATTCCGATTAATAGTCCCTTCAACGATTTTCAATGTATGCTGGCCTGCTTCTACTGTGTTGTAGGTATTACTGAGGTATTGTAGGTAGTCGACAGTTGTGGAATCAACAAACGTGGTTTTTTCTGTTGTTTTTAAATTATGGTGTACTGATTAAACTACCATATCTCGTCATACATATTCATTTCATTTCTTGCATAAGCATTAGTTGTCAGCTTTTATAAATCACATGTGTATTGTATTGGACGATGTCTGTGGAATTTTGCAGGTTATATGTGTCACTGAAACTAATATTCACTACCTATTGACAGAAACAACTATGTGGCGCAGAAAAAATATAATAATAATAATAATAATAATAATAATAATAATATTAATAATAATAATAACAATAATAATAATAATAATAATAATAATAATAATAATAATAATAATAGTAATAATTATGACAATAGTTTATTTATACTGGCGGAGTTAAGGCGATTTGACCTTCTGTTACCCTCCACCAGGTCATAAAATACACAATAATTGATATGAATGAAATGTCAAAAGAATAAAAGCACTAACATTTTACAAAATGGTAACAATGTTGTGAAAAAACAAACTCAAAATAATATCACAATACAAGAAAGGAAGTAAAATACAAATCTATAGATTGAAATACAACATAAGTAACTCAATTAGTAGGAATAGTTAAGTGGGAAAACATACGGAAAGAACACAACAATTGGAATGTAATGTAATAATAAGAAAAGTAAATTTAAATAAAGACAACAGTAAAAACCATGATAATACAGTGGAAGCTCTTAAGTTCGACATCCTATAGTTCGACTGCTTACGTAGGAGAATTAGACACGCCTCTATAAGGGCACTAAGAAATGGGTTTGCCATTTGAATGGGAATTGGTCCTGTTTGTTGTAGTGATACTTTTGTTAAAGGAATACAGAATATTTTATTGATCAGGACATCCATATTCATCACTGATTTTAAATTAACGAACTCTTCTTTTTCTGTTTGGGAATTGTGCCGTTGTGAGACGGAACTATCGAAACCCACTGTGGTACTAGAAGCGCATACACAAGTCTCGTGGCGGGCAGGAAATGCAAGTACAGTACTGTATTCGTTGATGGATAGCCAATAAGAATTTGTATTCATTTCACCTGCCACAACCACTACCCTTATTGGACAGAACTTTCAATTCTTTTCTGAGGAACTTAAGAGAGTCCACTTGCAATGAACAAGGAAGTAGAGTGAAGATAGTTATCAAGTTGAAGTTCTGTGAAAGGGATGCAGTTTCATTTAATTTATTTATACAAGGAATTTAGACTAAGACGGAAAATAAATGTTGGCCTATATCACAAGTAATCCAAGTGATATTCTAATGATGAGTTCCAAGAAAACATTCCTAAATTAGTTAGTGGACCTTTAAAGTTCGTGCATTGTAGGGTTGCAGAAGAAATATTTAACGGACCACTAGTTAATGGATCGTTAACCAAGCATCTTTGGATTTCACAAGTGACGCAATATTACGTGAAAAAATAAAAAGTTGACATCGGCTGCTAGACTGATGTGAGGAATTGCTTTTATTGTTGTCAAAATTTGCAATAAATATCGACTAATTGTGACGTCACAGTATGGGAAACTGTTAAACACTACACCTGTATTTATTTTCCTCAAATTACAACTACCTTTTCGGTGTCACTATACCTGTATTTATTTTCCTCAAATTACAACTACCTTTTCGGTGTCAGTATACCTATATTTATTTTTCTCAAATTACAACTACCTTTTCGGTGTCAGTATACCTGTATTTATTTTTCTCAAATTACAACTACCTTTTCGGTGTCAGTATACTTGTATTTATTTTTCTCAAATTGCAACTACCTGTTCGGTGTCAGTATACCTGTATTTATTTTTCTCAAATTACAACTACCTTTTCGGTGTCAGTATACCTGTATTTATTTTCCTCAAATTACAACTATTTTTCGGTGTCAGTATATCTTAGCTATTTATTTTTCTCAAATTACAACTACCTTTTCGGTGTCAGTATACCTGTATTTATTTTACTCAAATACCTTTACTGTATCAGTGAGCGGAGATCCTCTGCTGTTCCTCAAATTACTGTAGCCGACTGAAAATCATGAAAATTAAAAAAAAATATGTTTGTTGGCTCTTTCACTTATTTAGAATGTGTATTTTCATTCCCCAAGTAGATTTAGTTCAATTCTGACTACAAATATGTTTAATTTTTTTTTAATTAAGACTGTAAGAGGCCTTGACTTTTAAAGATCTCTCAAAATTATTATTTTTTTCATCAAAGAATTCTGTTTTACAAATTTCTTATTATAAATATAATAACTTTTTTTTTTTTCTAAATTTGACTCCCTAAAGTTATTAGATGAATGTAGCGGAGGAGAATTTAAATTTACATAAATATTCATTTCACTTCCAAATGCATTTTCCCGTAAGTAGGCCTATATTTTTCTGGATTCAACTTCAGCTTATTTTATGCCAAATATTAATCAATCTGAATGAAATTTTACTGCAATTATTTACGAAGTAGCTGCATGTGTCTATGCACTTATTTTATGAGAAATAGTGCTGCTAGGTTATGAATTATATGAAAAATAACATTTTTTAAATAAAAAAAATCGGAAATGAATAAGTGAAATATTTCATAAAATGAATGAATACAAATGTTTCTTCATGTCTTGTGAATGTAACCAAAAGAACCTGAAGCTTAAAAATTGAGCTCTTCTACTAAAAATTTGGATTGAAAATTTTCCAAAAAAGAATAGAAAAAAAATAAAAAAATCAAAAGCCAAAAACATTTAGGAGTTAGAAATTTGGAATTTGTTAATCCTTTATATAGTAGACATGCTCTCAAAATTTACTTGAAAAAATGATTAGGAAAAAATTATTGTCATTTTCAGTAGAATGTCTCCTTAATGTATCAGTATCGAAGAATATTTGCAAAAATAAAACATTATAACGTTTAATAAAGGAACACGCGATTCACTGCATATTTGATGTAGCAGCTTTTGCACTTAATCCATCATTGCTAATTTTTTTAAGGTGACATGTATTTATTTAGTATGACTAGTTCCTCCCTTGGTTTGAATTGTAAATTATTTAAAAATAGCTTGTAAAAGGGTCTTGGACTAGAAATGTTTAGTTTAAATGTAGTTCTGTTTATAAGTATGAATAATGGTGTAATTTTTGTCTTATTTGAACTGTTGTATCAGTGAAGTTATGGTTTTACAGTGCAGTGAATAGTTTCGATCAGTGATAATTTATAGTGCCAACGAAATGTATTCTATAGTGTCGGTGAAATGTGTTATATAGTGTCAGTGAAATGTGTTCTAAAGTGTCAGTGAAATGCGTCATAGTGCCAGTGTAGTGAGTGAGATGAGAATAAAATGAAAGATTATTATCAGTACCAATGGGAAAATTATGTAAGGCCTATACATATTAGGTTGCAGTGTAAAATTAGGTTCACTTATTAATTAGGTTATATTATTTATAATTATTAATTGTAATTGTTTTGTATAATTGTATTGTGTATTCTAATTGTATTGTGTGTATAATTGTATTGTGTATTCTAATTGTATTGTGTATTGTAATTTTACTGTGTATTGTTTATATTGTTTGTACCACTGCCACTGGGTGCTTGCCCACTTGCAATGTAAATAAATACATACATACATCATTTCACTGTTCTTTATATACGAGTGTTATCGATTTTGACATTCGGCTCTTTACTGATGAGCGAGAAAGATGAAGATATCAGAACTCCGCCATTAACTCATCCTGGCATAAATTGTATTTAACTGACTTTGAAACTAGAATACTCACTTATGCTGGGTTGAGAAATCGTGAAAACAAAGATGGGAAATGAAAATAACGAGTCATTTGTTTTACTTTTTCTTGTGATGGAAGCCACATGCATAATTAATTTTTCCATTCTTCCTAATCTGACGGAGTAAAACAAATGGCATTATTTCCTACACTTCCTTATGTGATGGAATTGAACTTAGAATCCTTTCCCAACTTCCTCATCCGATAGAAGTCACACTTTGAATTTGTTCCCAACTTTCTAATCTGATGAAAGCCACACTTATAGTATGTTCCTAACTTCCTCATCTAACAGAAACGTTATTTTAATTTGTTCCCAACTTGCTAATCTGATGAAAGCCAAAATTCAAAGTCGTCCCAACTTCCTCATCTCAAGGAAAACATAGTTATAACTCTTGTTTGTAACTTCCTCATTTAATGGAAGTTATATACTTAGAATTTGTTCTTAACTTTCTGATCTGATGGAAGTCACAACTTTAACTTGTTCCCATTTACCTTATCTGATGGAAGCCACACTTATAAATATTTGATATCAACTTCCTTATCTAATGGGAACCCTACATACTTTGTTTCTAACTTCCTCATCTGAAAGAAGCCGCATTATAATTTTGTTCCTAACTTCCTCATCTGATGGCGGTCACAGAACTTTTTTCCTAACTTCCTCATCTGATGAAAGCCAATCTGATAATAGATGTAATAGAAGCCACACAAGAAACTTTTTTAACTTTCTCTAATGGAAAACATACTTATAATTGAAGGGTTCATAACCATAGTGGGCCAAGCGCCATATAATAAAGACGTAAAAAACAAGGGTCAAAATTAAGTTATTACCATATGTAATTAAATGGACACATATAGTAAGTAATATAAAGTATGCAAATTAAAATTAAATGATATGTCAGTCTTCATTAAACTATGGTATTCACTTACCTTTAACCCCTTACTTTCGCCGTTTTTAATAAATGGCGCATGGCCCAATATGGCTCTGAACCTTTCAATTGTTTTATAATTTCCTCAGCTCTTGGAAATTACACAGGATTTTTCATAGCTTCCTCAGTTGATAGAAATCACAGGTGGAAATTGTTTCTAACTTCATCTAATGGAAGCCACACAATAGATAATCCGACCAGCAATTCATTTATTCGCGATTGGGGTTCAAGGCCTGCTTCGTAATTAAAACCTCTGCCACAAAATTTACAAGAATTGGGACGCTCCTCTGTATGTGGCCGTTTGTGGTATTCCAAAACTAGTTTCTGAGAATATGCTTTCCGAATTCTGTATATAGAAATAGTCTAACACCAACATGTACGCGTTTATACTTTTTAATTGAAGTGTTAGTAGAAAAAATTTTTTCCACATTCTGAACCCTGAAAGATTGCGTTAGTGGAGTGTAGAGAATATTAGAATACCGAAGGCTAACTGAATAGAAATGTGGATATTTATTAACTAAAAATATGTATTTTACAAATCCTTTTCATGTGTCTGAATATAACATTAAACTGTAACTTTCAACCAATGCATAGCAATGTACTTACCACTTAAACGTGTGTAGTTCCTCGCAAGCAATGTGCAATATAGCTCTGTGTGGTTCGTAGAGAGTACCCTCAGCTGCGGCTCCTCGTTATTATATCGACATGAATTGAAATATAATTTACATAAATAATAGATAAGAAACGGTAATGATTACTTTACGGATGTCTAAAAGAAAAAGTATATTTCATATTGTTTGTTCGCCTACCCACGGAACCTGACGTGTATGAAATAAACTTGTTTTAATATATTTTAGGGGAATTCCATGTAACTCTTTTAAACCTGCGTTCAACCTACTGCAATAAATTATATTTACTTAAACAGTAGTATAGTGGCTTTCTTCCCAACCTCTTGAAGTGAATGCAGTTTAAGAGGTACAATACAATAACATAAAAATAATACTGTAATTTACTGTTTCCGGTATTGCCACAGTACTAATACACGATAATTAGATTTATACATAATTATGCGTTTGAAGTGAGTATACGTCAAGAAATATGAGTAAATAATTTCCTCCGGTTGTGTCACCACGCGGCCTTCGCTATTTTATCAGGCCAGCATACTGGAATCGTGACGTCCTACACGAAGGCCATGTTCTACATGCCATTTCTGTTATATTTAACACAGGTATTTGACATTGTTTACTGTAGGTACTATTAAATTACATTAATGAGAAAGTAACAGCATAGTATATATCCCCTACTTGTGTTATAAAGAAAAACGACAGTTACGAAAATAGAAAAACAATAGGAATATACAGCTGTCTAAAGAAGTGGAAACTGTAAAGGTGTTCGTGGTACAATACATAAGCTGAATACACAGTGTTACAAATTTTTATATGAAACTCTGCAATTTTATTCCTGCTCCTGAAGCACTCCCTTGTTTGATTTGAAAGGTATTTTTTAACAAATTATTAACCAATATAATTGTCGTTCTAGAAACTGGCATACTTGTGAAATGTCAACAATCACACAATACGAAATCATCACGATTACCAACAATTTCACTTTAATCTTCATGCATTAATGTTCTTATGAGATGTCTTTGATTTGTTGCTTAATGGAGTCCCCATATACAGAGTGTTAAAAAAGTATCCAATATTTTAGGAGGTGATAGTATGAATGAAAGCAAGAAATAATATCTAATAAACATGGGTCCTACAACACATACTTTCTGAGATCTGAACACTTGTTCATGGGAAGTGCTCAATGTGACGTCCATTTATGGCAATGCATTTTTCTGTCCTACAATACAGCAGGCTACCAGATAATCATACCGTAGTTGACACCCCTGGCATGGAATACTGATACGTCGCAAGGAATACTGAAAAGAAAAGTTTGGTTGCGGATATGAGCGGGGTTCAGCAGAGATGGTATTGTGAATTTTTTTAATTAGCATGTGTGGGCTGATGAAAATTCCCATGCAGTTGAAGAAACAAGGCATCAGACCGATTCTCAGTCAACATATAGGCAGGCGTTCTTGGTGATGGATTAATAGGGCCATACATGCCACCACAGAGATTAACTGGGACTCGTTATCAGGATTTTCTAATTAATGTATTGCCTACCTTGCTGGAGTATGTGCCATGTCAGCAAAGAGTACAGATGTGGTGCATGCATGTTGGCACACCAGCACATTTTTTCCGCAATGAGCGTGAACACATGACGCAGAGATTTCAGAACCGCTGGATTGATTGGGGAGGCCCCACACCTTGGCCTACTCGTTCCTAAAATCTAAATTCCCTACACTTTTGGTTATCAAGAACAACCAGGTCAATTTCAAAGAGTACGTGATTCCTTACGCCGAAGGGCAGAGGAATGCATTGTCATAAATGGGCGTCACACTGAGCAACTCCTATGAACAAATGTTCAGATCTCAGAAAGTATGTGTTGTAGGAAACACGTTTATTAGACATTTTTTTCTTGTTTTGATGCATACTAGCACATCCTAAAATATTGGATACTCTTTCTTAACACTCTGTATATGTCGAAATTAAACACTAAAAACTTTGAATGCGAGTGTACTGTGCAGTTATATTGTTTATCGATTACCACATCTGTCATGGTCTGTTTATTATTATTATTATTATTATTATTATTATTATTATTATTATTATTATTATTATTATTAAATATTTACATAATTTCAATGTGCTACTAGAATATTCAAATGGCTGATCATTGTGTAAAATATTCGTACAAATTTCACACTTAACCGCAACATATACACACTTGGCAACACACCTGAAATGTACAGGGATATCATTTTATTTTTACTAACATTTGAATATTAACCTGGCTATACCTTTGGATCAACACCTTTTGCTACCCCTTCCACGACTGGAGTTCGATGATACTGGCGTAATATACAAACAAATCACTTTGCTAGGTAATAGGAGGGAAGAAAAGTAGTTCATTCATTTATGTAAACTAGGAGATATCGCGCTTTTGAGATTGATAATTTTCATTAGGTTTTTGTTTAATCAAAATACAGTACAGTAATAACAATGAGTGTTTTTACTCACGAACTGAGCTGCCCATGTAGACGTATTCATTATGCAGTGTATATTATACTGTCTACAGCACATTAGCATACACTATAGAGAATGAAGTTAAATTGAAAAATAATCATAATATGGATATTTAAACACATTTTTAAAATGGTGGCCGTTCATTTCGATACAGACTTCAGTTATAATGTGCATATTATCGCTATAGACTATTGTACCTAATCCCAATTACCAGTTTCGTTCTTCGTACTAGTAACTCATGTTGAAATAATTCTGTACCGTCCACACCTGTGGAGTAACGGTTAGCAAGTCTGGCCGTGAAACCAGGTGGCCCGGGTTCGATTCTCGGTCGGAACAAGTTACCTGATTGAGGTTTTTTCCGGGGTTTTCCCTCAACCCAATATGAGCAAATGCTGGGTAACTTTCGGTGTTGGACCCCGGACTCATTTCACCGGCACTATCACCTTCATCTCATTCAGACGCTAAATAACCTAAGCTGTTGATAAAGCGTCGTAAAATAACCTACTAAAATAAAGAAAAAAATTCTATACCTACTCTATAAAAGAGTACCTTACGTACTGTAAATTCAATCTTCACTTCTGCTCGATCCGAAAGATAAAATTACTCAGACAAACTATCTACTGTCCGTCCAAGTGGTTATATCCTAGGGTCGTAGAAAGGGAAGAAATCACGTGACAGTTAATTACTTAAGGAGGCCCTTTTATTTAAGTTATTTTAAACGCTTGTATAATATTACGTAGACGTCAAATTCCTAACAGAAATTAATGTTTTCAGAAAAGAGCTAAGATAGCCCAGCTACTAGACTTAACAGAGGGGCGAACAGAAGCAGGTGGGGGAAACCGGGATGCGACATAGGGAAACGGACGACAGTACCCGTACGAAAATATGATTCAATATTGAAAGCTCTTTCGTCACTGGAAAACGTGAACATATTTCTGAAACGTACTATACTCAGTAACTCAGTACTGCTTACGCGCCCTCGGCTCTGTGTCGTGAACGGTTGGAAGTTTACTAGTAGAAGGGGTGGGAGTGAAGTACATTCCAAAACTCAAGTACAATAAAAATTGAAGTAAAAATAAAATGATGTTCCTGTAGATCAGAGCTACAGTATTGCTTTCCTTTACTTCAATATCATCAAAATTAAGAATGACATCCTCAAAACCACATTGCATAGCAGAATTTATATATCCCTGTATTTACAATCATGCCCACTCTCTTGTGGATTAAAGTTTTCTATTTTAAAAGAATCGATTAATATATTTATTAAAAAACTATTGCGATTATTATATATGATACAACTATTAAAATTGAGAAAGAAGAGATAATTTATTATACTTAGTGGCTAATGCTTTAATTTTGTTTCTTGCTCTGTATTTTTTAATGTTTATTTTAAGAGTTGATTAAAATCAACACGTATGGATGGTTTCAACTTTCAAAGAGTATTAAGTTTCAGTTTCTTCTCGTATTCTAGTACTTTTTATAAGAGAGCTATCTGTTTTTGTAATCTTATGTTATGGTACAATGTTAAAATTTGCAATATTATAAGTTATCTAGTTTTAGTTAAAAAGTATCGTAATGAAAAAGGGAAACGTGTTGCTCTTTTAGAATTAAATCCAAGTTCCTCTGAAGTCTTGAAAGATGTACCTTATTTTTCGTTATTATATTTTTATTTTATTATTAATATGTAATGACTAATTCTTTCTGTTATATATTTTATGGAATTTGTTTTTTTCACTTCTCAAATCAAGAAAGAAAGTTTTCCAAAAATGACATTCTTTCGCATTCTACATTTCTATGAGAGTCTTCAAGACCATTTCTCAAATGCTTTTGTTTAGGGTTTTCTCGGTATTTACATACGACCATCATGAACTAAAATTTTCGAAAAGTGTAACTCCTCCTCTTATGTATGTGTCTTGAGCGCCGCTATTTTTTTTTTTTTTTTTTGTCATTCTTGCTTCGAAAGCAGTGTTTTTCTTCTATGAATTAGGATACAGTATTTTACATGAAAATGATGGCACAAGTTTTATTGTGTTCCTTTATTCCACTTTGGTACAGATTTTTTGTAATAATATTTCACCAAACTATGGTTCAAATTAGTACGGTATATTGTGCTCAAGGTGAAAATGTTGGTAAAAAGGTATAGCCATATTGCGCAGACTTGAAGTATTTGTACCTATGGTAACTGCGAACATCGCGCAGACGTAGAGCTTTTATACTGAATATATTATTTCAATGTACCGAAGTACATATGATATTTCTATGCAGATATTCTGCGTCATCATACGATGAAAGAGTAATGGAACGGAGAAGAATTCTCTCTGGCGCCGGGATTTGAACCCGGGTTTTCAGCTCTACGTGCTGATGCTTTGTCCACTAAGCCACACCGGATACAACCCCGACGTCGGACAGAATTGTCTCTGATTGAGTTCCAACTCTTGGGTTCCCTCTAGTGGCCGCCCTCTGCACTACATCATAGATGTCTATGAACATAGGACCGAAGTCCACACATGTGCTGAGGTGCACTCGTTATGAGTGACTAGTTGGCCGGGATCCGAAGGAATAAGCGCCGATTTACGCATATCATATATTATTTCAATGTACCGAAGTACATATGATATTTCCATGCAGATATTCTGCGTCATCATACGATGAAATAGTAATGGAACGGAGAAGAATTCTCTCTGGCGCCGGGATTTGAACCCGGGTTTTCAGCTCTACGTGCTGATGCTTTGTCCACTAAGCCACACCGGATACAACCCCGACGTCGGACAGAATTGTCTCTGATTGAGTTCCAACTCTTGGGTTCCCTCTAGTGGCCGCCCTCTGCACTACATCATAGATGTCTATGAACATAGGACCGAAGTCCACACATGTGCTGAGGTGCACTCGTTATGAGTGACTAGTTGGCCGGGATCCGACGGAATAAGCGCCGATTTACGCATATCATATATTATTTCAATGTACCGAAGTACATATGATATTTCCATGCAGATATTCTGCGTCATCATATGATGAAATAGTAATGGAACGGAGAAGAATTCTCTCTGGCGCCGGGATTTGAACCCGGGTTTTCAGCTCTACGTGCTGATGCTTTGTCCACTAAGCCACACCGGATACAACCCCGACGTCGGACAGAATTGTCTCTGATTGAGTTCCAACTCTTGGGTTCCCTCTAGTGGCCGCCCTCTGCACTACGTCATAGATGTCTATGAACATAGGACCGAAGTCCACACATGTGCTGAGGTGCACTCGTTATGAGTGACTAGTTGGCCGGGATCCGACGGAATAAGCGCCGTCTTAAATCACTTCGTGATTTACGCATATCATATATTAGTGGATAAAGCATCAGCACGTAGAGCTGAAAACCCGGGTTCAAATCCCGGCGCCGGAGAGAATTTTTCTCCGTTCCATTACTCTTTCATCGTATGATGACGCAGAATATCTGCATGGAAATATCATATGTACTTCGGTACATTGCAATAATATATGATATGCGTAAATCACGAAGTGATTTAAGACGGCACTTATTCCGTCGGATCCCGGCCAACTAGTCACTCATAACGAGTGCACCTCAGCACATGTGTGGACTTCGGTCCTATGTTCATAGACATCTATGACGTAGTGCAGAGGGCGGCCACTAGAGGGAACTCAAGAGTTGGAACTCAATCAGAGACAATTCTGTCCGACGTCGGGGTTGTATCCGGTGTGGCTTAGTGGATAAAGCATCAGCACGTAGAGCTGAAAACCCGGGTTCAAATCCCGGCGCCGGAGAGAATTTTTCTCCGTTCCATTACTCTTTCATCGTTTTATACTGAAGTTCACTGCAATAACGAAATGAAATTTCCCTTCACACTTTCATATTTTCTAGGATTAGGACTATCGAAATAATATCAGAATCAGAGTCGTGCAGACTGGCCCACAGCTCAGCACTGCGAGTCCTAATGCATCCGCAGCCCAGCCTACCCAAGACCAACACTGCTTGACGCGGCCGCTTCCTAGCCCAGTGCACTGGACTTAAAAAGCCCAAGCCTAAGCCCGCAGCGCTGCGTAAGTTGATCGCATTCTACTGCTTTCCTGCTTGCACACATCGGTTGTGCTTTCGCTTGGCGTGTGGCATGAGCATACAGTTACTTGCATACCGGACACATTACAAAATTAAATTATTTTCCACTGCTGTTGAACACAGATTTAAAAACTGTCTCTATGGTACTTCTTTAATTTCCATCCGACTCTGTTGTTTTAAACTCTCTAGCAGCGATTTTCTCGTTTACTACTTTTTCTCTAGAGAGACTGTGTTTTAGCATGTATGCTTTCAAGACCGGTATCTGGGATGAAGGTCTTCCGGGCTGCTATTACACTATCAAAGTTCTTTGACAAAGATGTTTTATAAAATATATATTATAAAATATATGACAGTGTAATGGGTTTTCTTTTATAAACGTTTCTTTCATAAAAGATCTTTTATAAAATGTAAGTTCAGCTTGTTAACTTTGAAAAAAGATTTCTATACCGTAAAATAAATATTATAATAATAATAATAATAATAATAATAATAACAATAATAATAATTATTTATTTATTTATTTAATCTGGCAGAGCTAAGGCCAGTAGGCCTTCTTTTCCGCCCGGCCAGACTCTAATTCTAACTGAATACACTTGCTTACATAGTTATTACATAAATATGGCAGAACGCAAATATAACTGACTGTTGCTACCACAAAAATTCTTCTTTCGGAGTATGAAGGAAATGAAATGTAGATAAATAATGTTTATAGGCCTAATATAGTATTAATATAATATGGACAAATCCAGAAATGGATATAGAGTGTTAGTTGGGAGGCCGGAGGGAAAAAGACCTTTGGGAAGGCCGAGACGTAGAATGTTATGTTATGTTTTATTTAACGACGCTCGCAACAGCAGAGGTTATATCTGCGTCGCCGGATGTGCCGGAATTTTGTCCCACAGGAGTTCTTTTACATGCCAGTAAATCTACTGACATGAGCCTGTCGCATTTAAGCACATTTAAATGCCATCGACCTGGCCCGGGATCGAACCCGCAACCTTGGGCATAGAAGGCCAGCGCTATACCAACTCGCCAACCAGGTCGACTCCGAGACGTAGATGGGAGGATAATATTAAAATGGATTTGAGGGAGGTAGGATATGATGATAGAGACTGCGTTAATATTGCACAGGATAGGGACCGATGGCGGGGTTATGTAGGGCGGCAATGAAACTGCGGGTTCGTTAAAAGCCAATTGTAAATAAATAAGTAAGTAATATTTTATAATAATTTGTATAACTTTTCAAATCCTCACATTACAGCTCTTTCAGTAAGTTCTGATGTATACCTCTCTTATCACGTTTTGCAATCCACGGTTTAACCCCACCACATATTTATATTGTGGTCAGGAGTTTAACTCAAAGGCGTTTCTTTCTCAGTAACATGCATATTTTAATAATTGAATTAATTTTAGCTAAACAAGCATAATACTGTTCTTTATTCATGGCGTTGTAAACTTAACGCGTAAATACAGGGACATCATTTTATTTTTACTAACATTTTTAATATTAACCTGGCTATACATTTACAGAACCGGAAGCACCGTTCGCTACCCCCTTCCACGGCTGGAGTTCGATGATACTGGCGTAAAACACAAACTAATCACTTTACTAGGTATAGGAGGGAAGAAAATTACTTCATCTATTTACGTAAACTTGGAAATATCGCGATTTTGAGTTCGATAATTTTCATTAGGTTTTTGTTTAATCAAAATGCAGTACAGTATTAACAATAAGTGTTTTTACTCACGAACTGAGTTATCCATGCGAACGTATTCATTGTGCAGTGTAGGCCTATAATATACTGTCTACAGTACATTAGCGTACAATTTAGAGAATGAAGTTAAATTGAAAAATATTCATAATATGGATATTTAAACACATATTTGACTAATGGTGGCCGTTCATTTCGATACAGGCTTCAGTTCTTTTGTGCATATTATCGCACTATAGACTATTGCATCTAATTCCAATTGCCAGTTTCGTCCTTCGTACTAGTAACTCATGTTGAAATAATTCTGTACCTACTCTACGTTCTGTAAATTCAATCTTCACTTCTGCCCGACCCGAAAATATAAAATTAGTCAGACATGCTATCTACTGTCCGCAGGATCGTATAACGGGGGGAAATCACGTGACAGTTACTCAACGAGGCCCTTTTAGTTAAGATATTTTAAACAGTTGTACAATATTACGCAAACGTCCAATTCCTAACAGAAAATACTGTTTTCAGAAAAGACAGCCCAGCTTTTACAGGAGGGCGTGCAAAAGCAGGTGGGGGAAACCGGGATGCGACGTAGGCAAACGGACGACAGTACCTGTGCGAAAATATGATTCAATATTGAAAGCTCTTTCGTCACTGGAAAACGCGAACATATTTCTGGAACGTACTATACTCACTAACTCAGTGCTGTTTACTATATGCGGCCTTGATTCTGTCTGGAGGACAGATGGAACTTCATTAATAGAAGGGGTGGGAGTGAAATACATTCAAAAACTCAGGAACAATAAAAATTGAAGTAAAAATAAAATGATGTCCCTGTATAATTGCACGAAGGGCGGAGTTGATAGTCTTGATAAAAAATGTGCACATTATAGCTCGAGTCGGCACACATGTAATTTACGTTCTATGAATCAGAGGTGCATGAAAATAGCACCAATGGAAAAAGAAACTAAAAAAGTTTAGTTGTGGCAACATTGTTTTCCTAGTTGGTGACACTGCGTAATAATAACGCATATAAACAAATTTGTTCATTGTTGAGGCGAAATGACTGCTATAGAAAAGCTTAATTTTCATGTGAACCAGTCGGTTATTAATGTGCAACGATATTACCGAACAAAGTTTGGTGCAGATCCACCCAGTGAGCCTAAAATCCGTAAATGGTACACAGATTTGAAGGCACGATTCTTCGCAATCGGTTGCGATTTCATTCGTACCTACTACAGTTGCTGCAAGCCCTAATACCAGAGGACAAAGTGCTACGAAGAAATTTTTGCACAATTATGCACACTGTAATTGAAAACGATGATGAATTTATTCGTTCCGTGGCGTTTCCTGACGACTTCACTTTTCAACTTTCTGGTAAAGTGAACAGACATGACCTCAGAATCTGGGGATCGGAAAATCCGCGTACCTACGTGGAACTTGAGTATGTGTGCCGTGTTACCAAGGGGGGAGACACATTGAACATCTTTAAGTTAATGAACTAAACGTTTGGAGTTTATCTTTCCATTAGTACTATTTTAATGCACCTCAGATTCATAGCACGTAAATTACATGTATTCGAAACCGGAAAGGTCTTTTGTAGGAACCCTGTATACAGACAATTTTCAGGCTTCCTGATGAAAGGGAGACAACGGATGCTGCTGAAGAAGTGGTTCTTGAGAAAAAGAAGAAGAAGAAGAAGAATAAGAAGTGCGTTGTGCCCCCCAGAATTAAAGAGAAAAAAAATATCCTTGCTACAAGAGCCAAAGTCCAATTTATCTCCAATGTTAAAAAAAAAAAAGTGTGCAGAATTTGCGGTGAAAATGACTGATTGCGTTTAAACTCCTCAAAAGAGATCGAGTGTTTAAAGAAAGAAAAAGTATAATTTTTCACATAACATTGTTCATCTTCTTTCATTGTATTGTGTTTATAATGGTTCTACTAAGACAGTGTAATAATTGTGCCTATTTCGTTTTGTTAAATTATAACTATATTCTTGTTAACAGATACCAGTGCAGACCCCCACTGTGATTTGTTTGTAATATACTAGGTGAGCGTTATTATCATTAAATATGATGCATTATCAACAGTATTAAATGTATATAGAAAATATTCCACATCAAGTGAAAAGTGACAACTGTACAATAACAATAATAATAATGATGATAATAATAAAAATGATAATATATAATATATAAATTAAGCTTCCCTTATGAAAAGGTGGCAGATTTTTGACAAAGCGTATTACATATAATTTGGAAACACACCTAAAAGGTAAAATGAGTTACATTTAATAATGACAACAATAATAATAACAACAATAACAACAATAATAGTAATAATAATAAGAATAGTAGTGATAATAATAATAGTGATGATAATAATAGTAGTGATAATAATAATAATAATAACAATAATAATAATAATAATAATAATAATAATAATAATAATAATAATTCGTACCTAATGGAGGTTGTGAAGCTTTCGCAAATAAATAAGCAAGAATAAAACCCACAAAATAATTAACAGGTAAAACAATGGACCTTGCTAAAAAATTAAGACCAAATTACAATAAATTAACAAAACTAAAAGCCAAATTCAGGCGTACGGTTCGATCAACGATCAGCTACTGTTTCAAGCGTTTTCGTTTTTGATTTGTTTTTCAAGATGTGTCCAAATAATGGTGCATCGCAAAGAAAATACAGTCTCCGTGAGACTGCTATTACACTATCAAAATTATTTGACAAAGAATATTATGATAAAATATTTCACCAAAGATCCTTGATAAAAGATAGGATTTGGGGTATATTACACCACATAAAATCTTTTAAAATATTTTAAAAGATTTTATCAAAGATAATCTAAAATTAGGAACAAATCTCTCCTAATACTTGTTCCACAACAATGAACATGTGTTCCGTGGATTTGTTGATACTAATATTTACGCCTTAAGTTTATGATTTGTTTATACTAATACTGTATAAACGCATAAAGGAATTTAAGAAATGATATCAGTCAAAGATAAACGTGATCAAGGATGAAAATGGAGATTTGCTTGCAGATTCTCATTCTGCCCTGAATAACTAATCTGCCCACGACTACACGAGACGTCAAATGTAGGTACCCGTATTTTACATGCTCATTCAATTTTTAAATAAACACATTAGTATGTCTAGCTGTGATAATTCCACACAAAATCCAAAAAGTCAATGATTCCACACAACATTCTATTGAGCAATCAAAATTCCACCCATTTCGTAGATTCGAAACCTTCAGAGTCATAGTGGGCCAAGCGCCATTTATTAAAAACGGAGAAAATTTCTTCTTCTTTTCTTCTTTTGCTTAAGCTTTCGCTTGTTTGTCTTCACGCTTGGTCTGACGGAGATGAAAGACATCTTTATTTCCATTTCTTCTTTGGGCGACCTCTTGTCCTCCTCCCGCGTGGTATAAAATCTCTGTCTGCTCTAATCAATCTAGTTCTTTCTGCTCGTTCTACATGGAAATTTCATTCTCGTCTCCTTGCTTTTGTGAATTTAATCACATCGATTATATCACATTCTTGTCGAACTCTTTCATTTTTACTTTATCTAATCTTGTTTTTTCTAGTATTGTTCTTAGGGTGTTCATTTCTGTTGTCCTCATAAGTTGTTTAATTTTACTAGTTTCTGCTCTAGTTTCTATGCCATATGTTAGAATTGGTCTAACTGCTGTTTTATATATTTTTATTTTACTTTCTGTATTAAGATATTTATTTTTCCAGGCCACATCACGTAGACATCCTGAAATTCTAACTGCTTTTTGTGTTTGATATCTTACTTCGTTTATTATATGGCGATCACTCATTATATCCATTCCGAGGTAACTAAAACTCATCACTTGTTCGTTCATTTTTTTTTTCTATTTCCAGTTTACATCTTATTGGTTCTTTTGAGACACACATACTTTTACTTTTTTCTGTAGATACCTTCATATTATATTTCTCTGCATTCTTTACAAAATGATATACCAATCGTCGTAAATCGTCTTCAGTACTAGTCATCAATATCACGTCATCGGCATAATCTATTAGTTATATTATAAATTTTATTTCCCATCAAATAATCTCGTAGATCTCTCACACTATATATAATTTTGTCCATTATTAAATTAAATAATAAAGGACTGAGGGAATCACCTTGTCTTATTCCTTTTTGACATTTTATCTCATCTGTCATTTGTTCTTCTATACAAATTTTTGTTATTGTATTTTTAATAATTTCTTCTATTACTGTAATTATCTGTTCTGGTACTTCTTTTTCTCTTAAAATTCTTGTTAGATCATCTAGTTTAATAAGATCGAAAGCTTTGGTTAGGTCCGCAAAGCTGCATATTCAATCGCTTTTTCGACTATTTGGCGAATAATAAATACTGCATTTGTTGTACTTCTATTATGCCGAAAGCCTTGTTCTTGTTCACTAATTTCTACATATTTCATAAGTTTTCTTTGTATTATCCCAGATAATAATTTTAGTACATATAACAATAACGTTAACCCTCTATAATATCCTGGGTCCGTTTTATATCCTTTTTTGTATATAGGGGTTGTAATACTATTCTTCTTTTCCGGCACCACACTACGATACAGAATGACAAACGAAACACTACAAAGACTGACGAACACTACTGACGCAGCAAAACAAGCCACGGCAACGAAATGGACCTGGGGGGGGGACATGTGGCGAGACTACATCAGACAAGATGGGCCCATGCAGTCACGATGTGGGACCCCTACGTCGGAAAGAGAGGACACGACTCAGATGGTCTGACATGTTTACCAGAGAGGCGGGGAAACAATGGTCGAGGACAGCAAAGAACAAAGTTTTGTGGAAAGAACTAGGGAAGGTCATTGTAAATAGATAACGTAATCAGTGTTAGGGTATTGTAAATAGTAAATAGTATTAGTGAAAGTGTGAAATAAGTTTTGTAAATAGTAAAGTCATTGTTGAGAAAGTGTCAGGTAAATAGTGTAAATAGCAATCAGTGTTTGTCAAAGTGCCAGTGTCATATAATGTGTGTAGTGCAAGAAAAAAATGAACAAAGAGCAGTGCTAAGACTAGTTAAAGTTGAACAGGGTTATTAACCATGTCACAAAAGTAGTATACACGACAAGCTCGCCTGGATTGGCTCACCAAGCGAGTACACTTGAGCCATCCTTGTCGAGGGGGTTCTAACCCCATCACAGGAGGTCTGTGCCCAACATGGGACATCATGGCTAACATTCATTCATTCATTCATTCATTCATTCATTCATTCATTCATTCATTCATTCATTCATTCATTCATTCATTCCAGAGCTATTTTGCCTTCTCTAAACACCATATTAAATACTTTCGTTAATTCTTCATTTAAACTTTTTCCACCATATTTTAAATATTAATTACCTATCCCATCGGGCCCAGGTGCTTTCCTATTCTTTAACTTAATCATTCGTTCTATTATTTCTTCTTCTTTAATTTCAATTTGTTCTTGTAAAGCAGATTCTACTCGGCTATTATTGTCCTCAGTTAAAACATCATCATTATATAGTTGTTCAAAATATTGTTTCCATCTTGCTAAATCATTTTGCCTGGTTTTTATTGTGTCATTTATTTCCATTTTCCTATTCCTTATCATCTTCCATATTTTCCGCTGAGCACCATATAAATCTGATTACATTCCTTTGGTAAATTTTTCACAATATGATTCTTTTATTTGTCTTGTCTTACCATTTACTAAGTTTCTAATCTGTTTGTAACTTTATCTATTTTCCGGCAATTGTGTATTTCTGAATTTTAAGAATGCTTGTTTCTTTTCTGCTGCCAACTGCTTAACTTCCTTTGTGAACCATGGTGTTTTTCCTTTTTGTGTAGTTTTTATTTTTCTCTTCCCTATTGTTTCTTCTACAGCACCCAGAATATTGTCTTTAATTTTATTCCATACCGATTCTAATGTCTAATATGTTTGTATAGCATTTGTTTCAATTTTGTATTGCAATCTATTAGCAAATAAATCTTTTATGGTAGAATCATATAATAATTCAACATTTAATTTATCTTTTTCTTTTATCTCTTCCTTTCTCTTATTTCTATATTCCTATCTTATTTTACCTAGTACTAGCATGTGATCCGTGTCGACATTTGCAGAATTCAATGTTCTTACATCTAATATTTCACTTGGTAGGAATTTTCTATTTGTTATGATGTAGTCTATTAGAGAATTTATACCTCTTGATCCTCTAAATGTATATTTATATTCCATATCGTGTTGAAAGAAAGTATTATTAATTCTAAAGTTATTTTGACAACAGAATTCTACTAATAGATCTTCATTATCATTTTTATTTCTTCATTAAGTCTTTGTTGTCTTACTTGAATTGCAACTTTTCCTACTCGAGCATTTAAATCGCCCATTATTATTATATGATTATTGGCAGTGATTTTATCTATCTGATTTTGGATATCTTCATAAAATTTTTTCATTTCATGTTTTGTTTTACTTATATCTGGTGCATATACGCTCAACACATATAATATTTTTTCATCAAATTTTAATTTTATTTGTAATATTCTTTCATTTACATATTAAATCCCATCTATATTTTGTTCATATTTACTATACACTAATACTCCCACTTCAGCTGTAGATCCTTTTTCTTTATCTTTTCCACTATATTTAGAATTAGAATTAGCCACGAAATCCCATGACGGGCAAGGGCCTCCTGACTATGCAGGGTGGCTTGTCAAACAGTTCCCGGTAAGCCACTCCGGGAATGATGGTCACTTTTGTAATGTCATAGGCCTATCTCAATGGTTCACTGTTCACTATTCACTGTTTAGGTTGCAAGTCACTTTGGGTTCTTTTCATAGACATTTCGCTAGCCCGGGCTACGAGCGTGCTAAACAGGATTCATATCATATATCGCTGGCATTGGTTTATGAATACGAAAAATGTTAGTTCGCTGATCATTCACCGAAAGCCCGCGCTAAGAATGTCTATGAATATGGCCCTTTGTGATTAGTTTCCATTGTTGTCGGTCTTTCGCTGTTCTTGACCATAGATGGGCGAATCTTGCTCTAAGTTCGTCTGATCATCTTGTCTTCTGTCTTCCAGCGTTTCGTTTGTCAATCCTTGGGTCCCATGTCGTAAGTATGTGTGTCCACCGGTTCGAGTTGAGTCGCATCACGTGTCCTGCCCATTTCTTCTTATCTTGTCGGCCGTCTTTACTGCGTCTTTGAGGTGTGTTTGTCTTCTTATGTTTCCGTTACGTAGTCTGTGTCTGAGTGTAATGTTCAGCATCTTCCTCTCCATCTTCCGTTGGCACTTTCTCAGCATGTCCCGCTCTCTTTCCGTTAGAGATCATGTCTGTGCTCCGTATAGGAGAACTGGAAGGATGCAGCTGTTCATGACTCCACTTCTTAATTTTAAATTGTATGTCTTGACTGTCAGAATGAAACTGATGCTCCAAAATCTCTTCCGTGCGTTTCCGATTCTTCTTTGAATCTCGTTCTGTCGTCTGTTGTGAAAGGACATTAGTTGGCCAAGGTAGATGTATTCAGTCACGTAGTCTAGTTGTCTGCTTCCTATTGTGACTGGTATTTTGGAGTTGTTAGTCATAACTTTTGTTTTCTGTTGGTTTAGTTGTAGTCCTACTTCCGTGCTGAGATTCTGTAGCTCCACTATCATTGCTTCCAGTTTTTTGGCTGACGTGGCTAGGAGTACAATGTCGTCTGCAAACCGTATATTAGAGAGCTTCTTCCCGTCAATAGTTATTCCGTCATTGAGCTTTCTCTTTCTGAACACTTCTTCGAGATATATAAATATATAATTGCCTAGTTTACCAGTCCCTTTTCCTTTCTTTTTTGTTTCGGAAATACAACATAGATCTATTTTCTTTTCGTCTAATTGCATTATAATTTCTTGGTGTCGTCTGTTGTGAAAGGACATTAGTTGGCCAAGGTAGATGTATTCAGTCACGTAGTCTAGTTGTCTGCTTCCTATTGTGACTGGTATTTTGGAGTTGTTAGTCATAACTTTTGTTTTCTGTTGGTTTAGTTGTAGTCCTACTTCCGTGCTGAGATTCTGTAGCTCCACTATCATTGCTTCCAGTTTTTTGGCTGACGTGGCTAGGAGTACAATGTCGTCTGCAAACCGTATATTAGAGAGCTTCTCCCCGTCAATAGTTATTCCGTCATTGAGCTTTCTCTTTTTGAACACTTCTTCGAGATATATAAATATATAATTGCCTAGTTTACTAGTCCCTTTTCCTTTCTTTTTTGTTTCGGAAATACAACATAGATCTATTTTCTTTTCGTCTAATTGCATTATAATTTCTTGATCTTTGGCATTCCATGATTTTATGTTCCATGTAGCGTTTCTCATTGTATTGGTTTTCCATACTCGTCTTGTCCTATTTCGTTGTCTAGTCATCCTTTTTAAATCCACATTCGGCTTACTTCCATGCGTGGTTCTATGAGCAAGTGGGCTGGCCTTTGGCGGTTTTTATTCAGGGTTTTCTCTCCTAGGAAGATTGCTTTCACCACAACTTTGGAGCTCTTCCCACCCCTCCTGTTAGTCCGCGGGAGGTATTTTATTTCCCTCCTACCCACCGGCAAGCCGGGTCGGGCATTCTCCTATCCGCCACCCGCGGACGCGCTCTCTAGGGGTTAAAGGTTCCCCCGAGGGACGGAGAAAACAAGAGTTAAAATTAAGAGATTACAATAATTTAACGAAACATATAGCAAGTAAGATGAAGTATGCACATTAATAGTACATTATGCAACGAGCCTATAATGGTAGTAATTAAGACGCGAGTATGTTTATGAAACGAGCGCAAGCGAGTTTCATAATTTTCATACGAGCGTCTTAATTACCATTATAGGCAAGTTTCACACGACTTTTTATGCTCGACCATATTTCTAATTTGAAATTATTCATAAGTATTCATATTATTCTTATCTGACTGGGGAGCGCAAGTGACCTTGTGCAATATCTCGTAAATTGTTAGATGTGCGCAGACGCGAAAGTATTGATATAACCTGGAAATTGATTTAGACATTGAAAAACGAGATGACAAATTGAATTTATTTGAATATTATTTAGAATTAACGCTAATTATTATAGTAACAGAACATAACCTTCTGCGACAGTATTGGATTTCCAGCCTCCGTGACGTTTCGTTAGTTGTCTTTCGATTGCATATCCGAGAATAATGGATATTTGCGCTTTCATATTGCTACAATGGTGCTTTCTGATTGGTGGAAAACCTGAACTTTAATGAATAGGTGTACCTTAATGAGGTCCATTAAAGGGCTGATACCAGGTGTATATAATTACTAGATTTCGGCATGTTCGAGCATAAAATTAAATGATATATCAAACTTCATTAAATTATGGTATTTACTTAACTTTAACCCTTGCTTTCTACGTCTTTAATAAATGCCGCTTGGCTCGCTATGGCTCTGAACCCTTCAATTGCACATAGTTTGGCAATACTGGTTTGCCAGTGTCTTAAAATGTTTGGGAACCAATAGGGGGATTAGGAGTCGGCCCTCGTGTAAAGAAAGAAAGGAAAAAATGATTCTAAATATACAGTAATTAATAAAACAACTAATAAGAAATTAACATTATCTATTTAATTCTGTATGTTTTCCAACAGCAAATTCTTACATTTAATGACGTAATGCATTCAGTTCAATTTACACATTTTTAGGCAGTTGGCGCAGTCACTACCGGTTTGACAAGTGACAGTTTCGGTGCTGTTTTCTTTGAGACACGGTTCTCCCAGATTTTCTATCTCCGGCAGTACATTCACGCAATTTACTTGGCAAGTGTTATTGACACAAGAAGAGGTGGCTTTGAATATCTCTGGACCAGTACCGGGCAACCACAAAGATGCTAAGGCGCTGTACGACGTTGCAGCCAGAAGCAAACATGTCACTATCATAATTCTGCATCCCATTTCGAATGTCTTTGTATATCCACAATCTGAGAACAAAACGAAAAAATCAAACATTAAAATTTTTTTAAAAATTATTTTTGCCAGTAGGGTTGGCAGCGTAAAATATATGGTACATATTATACGTAAACTACGCGCAATGTAGGCTTACGTGGCATAAAAGTTACGTTTACACGATTTTATAAACGGCGTAATGAAATATTTTCATGGAACTAAATTAATAGAAAATCATAATACAACTGGCAAGCATTCATTTTAAATAGCTTCGTTTATAATCACAGATATGAAAATAATTTGAGTGGTTAAATGTAACGTACATATGAATTACAAGTAAAATTGGAAGTTACAACACATTAACTATAAAGTTACTTGCACGCAGGATAACACAGTGCTTACAAAGTAGCTGGGAAGGTGTCCTCTTTCCTCGTTCACACATCATGTCAATTGCAATACAGGATGAGCAGGAAAAAAATAAACAAATGCCTGAAGGACAAACGTAAATATTATGTTGGCCAAATACAATTTATTGTTGTCTCTCAGGTATAGAAAAGTATTATTTTTCTTAGGTCTATAAACTATTTTACAGAGCAATACTGTTTACAAAAGGACTTTTAAGCAATTTTTAATAATATTAATAATAATAATAATAATAATAATAATATTATCATTATTATTATTATTATTATTATTATTATTATTATTATTATTATTATTATTATCATCATCATCATAGGAATATCAGAAGGTACAACATTTGTAAAAGTAAATGATTTACAATACAGTATAAGGAAAAGAAAGGACATAAATACAGCAATTAATAAATTTAATTCACAGAAATAAACTTGTCTTAAAATAATAATGTTACAATAAAAGAAACAGCATTTAGGTTAACATTTAGAAAACAAGGAGCTCGGTTTGAAATAAATATAATATCCGTATGAGTTAAGGGGAGACTGTACTGAGCCGGTACTCCTATCTCTGCTATGTTAAATTGGTGATGTTCAAGTGCACATTACTAAAGAAATATTGGAGATAGACTTCTGAATTTTTTATATGTTATTATCTATGATTCTGTGAGCAAAAGCAAGCAAAAATCAATACTCATTTAATTTATTTTGAATTAATGTTATTTTTTTTAAACTTTAAATTTTATATGAAATTTTCAACAGAAAATTTTTCGCCAAGAAAAAATTTTGAAACTATACACAAAAATTTTTGCTTGCGATTGAAGAGCTCTGTCTAGGGAAGGAGCATACAAAATTTCAGCTTTCTAACTTTAGTAGTTTCTTAGTAAAGTGGACTTACACATTGAAAAAATTAAACATGAGAAAATTGCATTTAAAGTTTACATATACCTTTCAAAATTTTCCAGCTCCATAATCTGGATTGTTGGCCTCCTCATCTTCTCTTCTTCTTTTGAGGTTTCTCTTCTTCTGTCTTGCTGCCTTCGACATCAATTCAACTGCCTGATCTGCCTTTGCCACTCGAATATCATCCAACTCTCTGAGAAATGTCAATGTATTATAACCCGGTGCTATACCTAAATTTTGTAACACTTTAGCTCGTCCTATGTTGCCTACATTAAAACTGATTACTGCGTCATAGACTCCTGCTTTCAAAGTTTTCAAGCCCACAAATGTAGTTTTTGGAACCCTCAACCACACCAAATTGTTGAAGGATTCATTTGGATTTTGTGTCAATCCATGTACACACTTCTTCAGGAGGTCTGGATGAGCAAGGTCTCTGTATATTGGCTTCAATTTTGTCATCACTTCTACTGGTAATCCATGATGTTTATATGTTGATTGATCCATATTGTATTTACACCAAGAGTCTGGTCCCTTAGGGCACAGCTGGTGGTGAGGTTGCTCGCCGGTTGACAACTTGTGGAAATATGTTGCCCACACAGCCCGCTTCATTTTATTTATATCATCTGTATTATTTCTGATAGCATTGCCATAATACAGCTGCAATAAATCAATTGCGTCTTTTGTCAATCTATTTCTACCCCCAATGATCTTACCATCAGCTAGTTTTTGCCCTTTCATATCTTTCACTAATTTTCTCAGTCGATTGCCCATCCTCTTCTGTACATGTCCTAAACATTCCCATTTTTCAATTTTAAAATGTTCACCATATGGTTTCTCATTCACAACTTGTTGGAAACCTCTACTGTCTCCATCTCCGAGGTAAGTGGAATACCTCACACCCCTTTCTTCTATAGATCTCTTGAAAATCTGCACTGCTCCTTCAACTTCCATCGTTCCACTTGCTCCATCAAAGTTTTTAACACAGTTGCTAGTGTGATCAACTTTGTTCTTTGTCACTACACAGCCATGACAATATTTAGTTAGTCATACCACATCTACAACCTTACCATTGTCTATGCTAGTTGCTGTGACCACACCGTTCAGTGAAGTGTGGCCACGCTTTTGCCAGCTCCCATCTATAGCAATAGCAATATCTGTTGAACCAGCATTTTCTTGAACTGCTTCCTTTGCTGCCTCAACCATGCACTCTGTTGCCACTTCTCCAAGAGACCTTTCTATAACTTCAGTTACTTTCTGGAATCTTGTAGGTGGTTTGGGAAGATTCAATACAGAGCACAAAACTTTACTAGCAGCACTTCCCTTTCCTATGCAACGCATACTATATGCAAATCTCAAATTCACCTCATACCCATTGTTTGTATATTTAGAGGAAGGAAACGTATGTTCTTCTCCACAGTTTTTGCACACTAGCACTAATCTACAAGCTAAACCCCTACGAGAATTACTATTTTCTAAAACTGAAATACAGTTTGTGCTGCTACAATATTTACACTGTACAAAACCAGATATAGCTTCAGACAGAAGTTCAATATCAACAAGAAGGTAACCAGTTTTTTGTTTGCCTGCCACGAAACTATTGTCAGACTCATCTTTACACAGATCATCAAACAGTTTCTTCGATGAAGCAAGTTTTATATTAGAAGCACTAGCTGGTGTTGTTTCACAATCCTTAGGCCTACTATCTACAAGTGGTGTTGCACTTACACTACTATTTACATTTTCTACACTAGTATTTACAGTTTCTACACTAATATTTACACTGTTCACGGACTCACTCACTTTGTTTTTACACTTATTTACAGTATTTACACTACCATCTTTATTTCTCCATTGGTTTCCAAGAAATTTTCTCTTCCCAAACTTTTTCAGACGACCCATGTTGCATTCAAACAAATAACCATGTGTTATTTTGATCTGAAGTTAGGCACGAAGTCAGCAGAGTCGCCAATAGCACAAATATTCAATTCCCTACACGACTGGAGTACGTTCATAAATTCTTTCCCCATAGTTCCAAAGATATATCGCATTATATCAGTGACAGCAGAGAAGAAACGAAAGTGGGAGTGGCTCGACCTATGCACAGCTGTCAAAAATCCTAAAAAAAGGGACACTTACAGCCAAAAATTAGGTTTTATGTTTACATATTTATATTCTTAACATATTAAAGTATTTAATAGAGCTAAAATCTCATTTTCGCAATTTTCACCAAAATTCAGTACAGTCTCCCCTTAACGCTTGTTCGGGGAAGAAATTGAGCATATAGTAGCTTAAAAAATTATTACGAAGGAAGAAACTGAGGTCACATTTAAAACGAAAATAACTTAAGTTCTCTATGTAATAAAATTTAATATTAGTGTGAAGTGAGAAAGAAATATTTATAAGTTAACTTCATAATAAAATAAAGTAAACTGAGAATAAAAAGATTTAAAATAAAGTAATACCAAATCAAAAGATATTAATTTAAAATAATATCAGTTGACTGTAACATAAATTAAATGATGTATTCTAAATATCTGTTATTTCTCATTTGAATGTACAAATAATGAATGATATCTGGAATTCAGAAAAAAAAATGCCAGAAGAATGGTCTGGAGCAATAATAATCAACATACATAAGAAAGGTAACAAGAATGAATGTTATAGAGGGATTTCTTTGTTAAATACAGCATATAAGATTTACGCAAATATTATAAAAAAGAAACTTCAACCAATTGCTGAGAATATAATAGGAGAAGAACAAAACGGCTTTAGAAAGGGCAGATCATGCATTGATGCAAGCTTTACAATCAAACAAATATTAGAGAAAAGAAAAGAATATAATCTATAAACCTGCCTAGTGTTTGTAGATTACGAAAAGGCTTATGACAGAGTAGACCGAAGGAAGTTATGGACTATTTTGGAAGAATATAAAATACCAACAAATTTGATTAAATACATTAAGGCACTATACCACATAACGAAAATCAATCTAGCTAAAGATACAACAAAAAAGATAAGTGTTTATATCAATATAGGACTGAGAAAAGGATGTGGACTGTTCCTAATATTATTTGATCTATATCTGAACAAAATAATAGAAGAGTGGAGAAGAAGTGAAACAAAAGATATCTTATTAAATCAGAGGAATATCGACACAATATGGTTCGCAGATGATCAGGTGGTATTAGCGGAAAATGAAGAAGAATTACATAGAGCTGCTAATAATTTGAATAAAACAGCAAAAGATTTCAACATGACTATATCTAATACAAAAATTAAATCAATGGTCTTCAAAGGAAAAATACAAAAACGAATAAAAATAGTCATAAATCAGGAAGTTATAGAACAGATCTGAAATTTTACATACTTGGTACTAAAAATCTCAACTATGAGCGCACAAACAGATATAGAAGAGAATTTACAAAAATATAATAAATTAAATGGTGTATAAAAAGGCATTTAGGGAAAGGTACGAGAAAAGAAATTAATCTAAGACTACATAATATTACTTCAAAACAAGCCCTAAAATTCGCAAGTGAAACTTGGGGTCTTAAGAGCTAAAGATAAATCAAGAATAGAGGCAGCACATATGAGGTTCCTGAGATCAACACTGGGAATTACCCGAAGAGATAGACTACGTAATAAAGATATTAGAAACCAACTACGACAGGAGAATATGGTGGAAGAGATACAAAGATATCAGAAGCAATGGAAAGAACATATATTAAGAATGAGTCCTTCAAGACTTCCACGGCAAGCTTTTTTTTACAGACCATTTGGAGGCCGAGACGTTGGGAGACCGTTTAGAAGATGGAGTGACCAATTTGATGAAAACACTTAATTAGCCTCGGAACAGGTCGCAAAGACCTAAACCGTGTTTAGGAAGAAGAAGAAGATGTACATGTATTATTATTTTTAACTTAGACACTTCAAAGCTATGTCATTATAAATTTTTAATCCATAATAGGCTAAAATTAGGGCAGGGATGTACTTCAGGCCTGGAGAGCACTGGCAGTGTCAGGTTGGTACTATTTTTGAGGCTAGGCGGAGCAAGGACACTTCCATAGTTATCATATTATCATCAAAATTTGCATTTTATAAAAAGTAACATTTTATTAATATTTAAACAGTTTCATAGTAAGGTGTCCTCTAAAGACCTAACAAATTCTGTATTCTGATTCGATTATATTTTCGTGGTATTCCAGAAGTATTAGTATTTATTTATTTAACCTGGTAGAGATAAGGCCGTCAGGCCTTCTCTGCCCCTCTACCAGGAGATTCCAACTATAATATGAAGAATAAAATTACAACTAGTATTAAATTTACAATTACAATTACAAATAAAATTACAATATTAAATTTACAATTACAATTACAATAAAAATCAAAGTACGAAAAGATTACCTGACTAATGAAAGCTAGATAATTTATAAACAGTAATCTCACTAGAGGTTTTGATTTATCTCGATAAAATCAAAACTCGAGTGGGATTTAATTGACTATTACACGATTAGAAGAAAGTATATAAAGATTAGAAGTAACGAAGTACTCCAGTACAATAAAATATTAATTGACTTACGAAAATACAAAACTGTCTTCAAAATTGTACCATCTCAACATTATAAATATTACGCTAGTAGATGGCACTAGTGTGTTATGATTAACTGTTTTCTTGTTATCAGTTATTCAGTTGTGCCAACAATGGAATCTTCATTGAACTCTGTAGACGGTTACTGGTCAAGAAGGCTTTGTTGATTCAGTTTCATTGTTATTAAAACAGTTGGATTCCACTTCAGTTATCCCGATCCCAGTAATCAACGTCACTTGACAGACGATTTTCTATAAATCTTAGTATTAAACAAGCTCTGATACGTGACTATTCATTATCATATAGCAGAAGCTACAACATAACCTAAATCATATAAACGAGCGTTAGAAAAGATTTAATTAGGGATGATGAAATAAACAAGTAACGTTTTAATTAACGATGATGAAATAAAAAATAAACATGAATGATTTTAAAAGAAACAATTATTGAAAGAACAGTTTTCAAATTTGAATGTTTTAGTGGTTGGTGGTTCAGTTGTTGTTATATTGGACGTGTGCGTAAAAGAAGTGAACTCGTTGATGTACATGGTGTATCCCTCAACTTATTCAGGATTTTCGAATGGTGCTCTTCATTTATTTGTAAATGGGGTTTCAGAGAAGATGCATAGCTATGACCAGTGATCTTTATTAATTCTTGTTCTTGAATGCCAATGTGAGTCATATTTGAAAGTGCTGTGCATCGACTGGAGTGGTTTGTAATTTTCTGTTTTTTGACGTCCAGACCAGTGCAGTTTGAAATGTTGGCAAACAAAGAAACAAATGCTAGGGTAGTGATAAAAATAAACAAATGCTAGGGACGCGATAAAATTAAACAGATGCTAGGGACGCGATATAATTGTGCGATAAGCATCTATGTTTGGTTGAAAGACGTCCTTTCGTACCATTTTATTGGTCAAAAGTAGTATGACGTAGTAAAACTGTAATAGTCATAGAAAAACAAAGAATATTTTATATTTACTGAAATATAAATTTAACCTAAAATAACAAAATTGTATAGTGATGAAATTACTGGATATTGAAATATTTTGTGATAGATTAAGGAAACTATTTACAAGAAATCAATTACTGACCAAGTGACTAGTAAATTTGCGTTTGAATTCAATTTTATTTCGGCAGCCTCTGATGCTAGCAGGTAGCGAATTCCAGAGTCTTGGCAGGGCTATTGTGAAAGAGGATGAGTATGAGGAGGTGCGATGGGATGGTATTGTTAGTATTGTTTCATGACGAGAGCGTGTGTTCAGATTATGGTGGGAAGAAAGGTAAGTGAAGCGAGACGACAGGTACGAAGGAATAGAAGAGTTCAAGATTTCGAAGAGAAAGAGAAGTGAATGTCAATTTCTTTTCTTATCTAGTTGAAGCCAACCTATTGCTTCCAGGGATGGGGTGATGTGATCATATTTACGAACATTGCTTACAAAACGTACACACAAATTATGAGCACGTTGAAGTTTCGTTTTTTTTTTTTTTTCTGGAGAGGTCAGTCAGTAAAATGTCAGCATAGTCAAAATAGGGAAATACAAGTGTCTGTACAAGAGACTTTTTTAAGCAATAGGGGAGATGAACATTTATCCTTTTTAGCACATGGATAATAAAGTATTCATACAGAAATGTTGGTAATGATGATGATGATTATGATGATGATGACGATGACGACGACGTCGACGGAGACGACTACTACCAGTACCACCGAAATACCAGAGCCAAGAATCTTATAAATACACAACTGAATTAAAGCTGTATTGTTTGCCAGTAGTGTTGATGCATTTAGCCTCTTCTTGCAAGAATTTTTATTTTTGTGGAAATATCCGTAAATGCATGTAGAATGTTAGTTAAAAGACCTGACGGAAAGAGACCTTTGAGGAGGCCGAGACGTGAATGGAGGGTAATACTAAAATGGATTTAAGGGAGATGGGATATGATGCTAGGGATTGCATTAGTCTTGCTCAGGTTAGGGACCGATGGCGGGCTTATATGAGGGCGACCAGGTTCCTTAAAAGCCATTTGTAAGTAAGTAAATAGAATAAGATATCAGATAACAGTCAACATTAAGATGTATTATAAGGAGACTAAGAGCAGTGGAATTCAGGGAAGACTGAAGAACGCTGATTTCCAGTGAAAGACCTGCCTTTGGGCAGAAGACTAGAGCGCTTTCAGAATAAGAAGGCATATAAGGCGGAGCTAGTTCAGGCCGGTCTATCTCGACTTAAGCGGTGTTGCCTAGTTAAATCGTCGCGAAGTCTCGCTGAAGCATCGCGTATTAGTTTCTTTCTTGCGCGCACAATATTTATGGCTAGGAATGAATTTTAAGCTGTTCCATTCGATAGAGCTACGGATTCTGAAACCAACTGTACAAGAATGGCAATTATACGTCAACTGGGTCGCATGTTGTCGCTTTAAGACTAAACAGAAATATCCAACCTACAATAACTTATACAGATTATTTTGCTCTTTTGCTCTGAAGTCCCTCCCTGTAAACGAAGATAGATTCTGTTTATTTGCGAATTCAGATGTGGACTGTTTTCTCTTGTGTGATGTGTAACTTACCGTAACTATGTCTCTTGAAGGGATTGCAAGTGGCTCTGGTGTTTCATCTGTTATATGCAAAAGGATAGTTCTACAGTTACAGGCGAGGAGTATTGTATTTTCTGTATATACTTTTTCTAAAGGACTAGCTTATGAATTTATGATGCAGTGCGTGTCAGTTTTTCACAAACAAAGAATATGAGTGCAGAGGCGTGTGGTTTAGAAGTTCATTGATTATCTCGTATTCTCGGACAGGGCAAAGAGATAATTCAAATAGGTGGTATACCAGTATTTACCTCTCCTTAAAAATAACGTAAAACGTGTTAATTATTTGGACGATTTTCATAACCGTGTATTACTTCATCGTATGATATTTTAAATAGACTATAGTAGTAGTATGTGTTAGCAATGCCATTATAGATCGTGGAAAGCAAGACGAAAGCTGAGAATAACCACAGATGCGATTTTCACTTTTCATTGGAATATTATACGTGGTATAAGACGAAATATTGCTTAAACGTATGAGATATTTGGTTGATATTGTAAATATAAACATTCCTGCCTCTTTTTCGATGAGTTATATAAAGAATATTAACATTTTTCCTTAAGATCATTAAAAACTTTATAAGATGAAGCAATTTAATTATATTTCACTTTTAAAATAAATACAGGCATGCTAGAAACGAGATTTTACAATTCCAAAACTCAATTTCTATTTTAAAAACCTCGCGTTATATATAATAGCCTATATTACATTTTATACTTTTTTTCTAATATACAAATTCACCTTCAATATGTTAACGATATTATTGGGTTACGGTTTTAATATTTACTTCTATATAACTACCTTCACTCGTAAGCTTATACTGCCACAGGCCAGAGTGATAGTACATAGAACCCTGGACCTCTAGGTAGGTACAAGCTTGAGGATTAAATTAAATTAAATAGGCTTGATTTAACAAAGTAAAAGAAAGTAATCTTCAATTTCAATATCAGTACTGAATTAGGTCTACATATGAACAGATATGCTTATTTTCTTATAGCCGGATTCTTAGCCAGAATATAGAACCCTGGACCTCTAGATACGTAAAAGTTAGGGAATAAAATAAAATTAGGTAGACTTAGTTTAACAGAGAAAAATAAAATAATCTACAGTTTCAGTATGAATACTGAATTCTGTATGAACAAATATTATGCTTACGTTGTATTATAGCCAGATTCGTAACCAGAATATAGAACTCTGGACTCCTAGGTAAGGTATAAGCTAGAGAATTAAATTCAATTATATAGGCTTCATTTAGCAGAGGAAATATAAAATACTTTTCAACTTCAATATCGATACTAAATTACGTTTCTACAGACATGTTTACGTTTTACTATCGCAAAGTTCATTGGCTATCCCTACAAACAAATTATCTCATCTTTCCTCTGGAGAAATAAACAATAATAAATTCAGTACTGCTGTACAAGGAAGTCTGAACATTTGGGTAAATTTTCTCGGCCTCAAATTTTTCTGGAGAGAATTTCCATATGTCAGATAGTGCAATACAATATATAGCATTCTTTTTTTTTTTTTTTAAGAAATTCTTTGTCTGACATTAGCAAAGTAAATTTCTACATATGTGTAACTTTAATTCGCAAGTTAGTGACTCCAAGATCTACTGATCTGCGAAGCGAAGAGGTAATAAAAATTGGGGTGAAAATTACTTTAGTAAGAGTAAGTACAGGGACATAATTTTATTTTTACTTCAATTTTTATTGTACCTGAGTTTTTGAATGTATTTCACTCCCACTCCTTCTACTAATGAAGTTCTAACTGTCCTCCTCATAGAACCAAGGCCGCATATAGTAAGCAGTACTGAGTTAGTGAGTATAGTACGTTCCAGAAATTTGTTCGCGTTTTTCAGTGACGAAAGATCTTTCAATATTGAATCATATTTTCGCACAGGTACTGTCGTCCGTTTGCCTACGTTCCATCCCGATTTCTCCACCTGCTTCTGCTTGCAACTCTGTAAAGACTAGTAATAGTATACAACTATTACGTGCGTAATATTATACAACTATTTAAAATAACTTAAATAAAAGGGCCTCGTTGAGTAATTAACTGTCACGTGATTTCCTCCCTTTCTATGATCCTGCGACATAACCACTTGGACGGACAGTGGATAGCATGTTTGTGCAATTTTATCTGTGCAGGTCGAGCAGAAGTGAAGATTGAATTTACAGTACGTAAGATACTCTTTTATAGAGTAGGTACAGAATTATTTCAACATGAGTTACTAGTACGAAGGACGAAACGTGTAATTAGAATTAGGTACAATAGTCTATAGTGCGATAATATGCACAAAAGAACTGAAACCCGTGTCGAAATGAACGGCCACCATTTTCAAAAATTTGTTTAAATACCTATCCATATTATGATTATTCTTCAATTTAACTTCATTCTCTATATTGTACGCTAATATGCTGTAGACAGTATAATGTACACTGCATAATGAAACGTTCGCATGGATAACTCAGTTCGTGAGTAAAAACACTTATTGTTAATACAGTACTGTATTTTGATTAAAGAAAAACCTAATGAAAGTGATCAAACTCAAAATTGCGATATTTCCTAGTTGAACTAATTGGGTGAACTAATTTTCATACACCCTATACCTAGTAAAGTGATTTGTTTGTATTTTACGCCAGTATCATTGAACTCCAGTCGTGGACGGGGATAGCAAACTTTATTTCAGGTTCTCAAACGTTAATCCAAAGGTATAGCCACGTTAATATTAAAAATGTTAGTAAAAATTAAATGATGTCCCTGTATATTTAAACATTACACACACACAATGAAGGAACAGGTCTCGACCCGCCCGCTCCCCTATCTGTAGCGACTGATAGTTTCTGTCCTTATCTGTTGTTTCTGTCTTCCACGTCTCGTGCACCGTGCACCGTGTGACAACGTCGAACTGCTGCTAGCACTCGATTGACGTAGGCCACATGCCTTCTTATTCTGAAACCGCTATAGGAATGAATTCACTAAATGTCAAGCGGTATCTATTATTTTAGCATTCATTATCGGGCTGTTTTCTAAAGGGATCGGATCGTAGACTTACAAAATCTTCTGTTATATGTTTTGGCATTTTATATTAATCTTCCTTTTCTTCAGTAAATTGTAGGCGCTAGGCGCCTATTCATTCTCAAGTCATCAGGGGAATTCAGTCGTATTAGTGAAGATGTCTCTCAAATATCAGACAATCCCTTAGGTTGACACCGTGAAAGTCCTTTAGTGGCAGGTCTTGCATGTACTGTCTTAGGAGTTCGTCTGCTTGGTCTACACGATAGTTCAGGTTTCTCGTCTTTTTCTTATAAATATTATGACTATTTCCACCATGTTGCAGTGGTCTCGAATTTCATACATGGCCAAACCTCGATTTCCTCATGATACATCGTACACTGATTAAGTGGGAGCAACAGTAACAAATATAAATGATACTCGGGAGGAAATTAAACACAGAATAAATATGGGAAATGCCTGTTATTATTCGGTTGAGAAACTATTATCATCCAGTCTGCTGTCGAAAAATCTGAAAGTTATAATTTATAAAACAGTTTTATTACCAGTTGTTCTGTATGGTTGTGAAACTTGGACTCTCACTTTGAGAGAGGAACAGAGATTAAGGGTGTTTGAGAATAAGGTGCTTAGGAAAATATTTGGGGCTAAGAGGGATGAAGTTACAGGAGAATAGAGAAAGTTACACAACACAGAACTGCACACATTGTATTCTTCACCTGACATAATTAGGAACATTAAATCCAGACGTTTGAGATGGGCAGGGCATGTAGCACGTATGGGCGAATCCAGAAATGCATATAGAATGTTAGTTGGGAGGCCGGAGGGAAAAAGACCTTTAGAGAGGCCGAGACGTAGATAGGAAGATAATATTAAAATGGATTTGAGGGAGGTGGGATATGATGATAGAGAATGGATTAATCTTGCTCAGGATAGGGACCAATGGCGGGCTTATGTGAGGGCGGCAATGAACCTGCGGGTACCTTTAAAGCCAGTAAGTAAGTAAGTAAGATAATTAATAACATCTTGGCTTCCGGTCATTATCCCATTCCCTGGAAAGAGGCTCACGTAGTTCTCTTTCCAAAGCCCGGAAAGGATAAGACGAATCCAAGCAACTATAGGCCTATTAGTCTCCTCAGTTGTCTCAGCAAACTGGCGGAGCGGGTCATACATAGACGCCTCACTGAGGTAGTGTTGCCCCAAATCAGGAACGAGCAGTTCGGTTTCCACCCTGGTCGTTCCACTACACTCCAGGCACTCCGCATGACGGAGGACATTACCTGGGCTATGAGCACGAAGCGTGTAGTAGCTATAGCTTACCTGGACATCGAGTTAGCATTCGACAAGGTTTGGCATGAGGGACTCCTCGTTAAATTACTGGGCATGGGAGTCCCAGATGGAATGATACGCCTCATTTCTAACTACCTCCGAGGCCGTACATTCAAAACCCGTGTAGGCACTAGTTTCTCCACCCCCCCCCCGTGAAATTCACGCAGGAGTCCCACAGGGTTCCATTATCGGGCCCATACTTTTCAATATATATTCATTAATGACCTCCCGTTTCGCTATATCCACGGCAGAAGTAGTCATCTGTATATCTATGCAGACGACACTGCCCTCTTGGCGATGGGCAAAACCTATAGATTAGCGTCCCGTAGATTGCAGTCGATCTTAGATCACCTCCAGCCGTGGTTCCACGATTGGAGAATCAAGGTCAATGTAGAGAAATGAAAGGCCATACTCTTTTCACTAAGAGCGAGGCTCGAAGACATACCACCACCACCCACACTTTTCGGACGAGAAATGCCGTGGATGAACCAGATTAAATATTTAGGGATCACTATGGACTCTCATCTTACCTTCCGAGATCACATCCAATCCCTTCTTCGTAAGGCCAACGGGCTGATAGTTAGACACTATCCCATTCTGGCGGCCTTAACTCCTGACAACCTGAGGGTAGGACTTACCATGTATAAGGCCCTCATTCGCTCTGTCATTACCTATGCCACACTCGCATGGGGGTTTGCGGCAGTGTCCCATCTCCGTAAACTCCAAGTTATCCAAAACCAGGTGATTCGACTCATTACCCATCTCCCCCGAGTCGCCTCGAGAAGAAAGTTCCATGATGAACTAGAGTTGCCAACCATAGACGAGTTCATTGCTCGACTGGCTAGGAACCTGTATGCGGAAGCTCGTGCTAACCCCAACCCGCTCATATCTGGCCTCGGCCAGTATGATCCTAGGTTACGGCGTAGACACCAGACAGGTCCATTAGCTATACTATTGAGACAGGAGGACAGGGAGGCTGGCGTTACTCCCAGGATTTGGTAGCCACGACTCAACTCCATGAGACTCTTTGGATAGTGCAACCGCTTTAAAATGACATTGTCTTAACTGGGCTAAACAAAATCCCTCCCTAACAATATCTACTTTTGTTGATCGATGGAACTATCATAGAGCCAATTGGCTAGTATAGATCCATCGATTCATAGAGTCATTCAACCTAAGAGCCAACTGGCTAGTCTCTGATATTGAAACAACTCATCCTGCCTAAGGTTTTTCCGTGGTTTTCCTAAGGCGCTAAGACAAATGTTGGGATGAGCCCTAAAAGAAATGGGCCACGGACCTGCACTCATATCCCCATGAATCTCCCTAATTAACTCTAAATTAATTAACAATTACATCTCTCCCCCCTCTTCGTAATTGAGCCATCATATAGCCAAATGGCTGGTCTCGAAATTGAGACGATTCAACAAGGCTCATGACAACAACCACCTCCTACATAATAGCCAAATTGGCTAGTCTCTTATATGAGACAACTCATCCTGCCCAATGTATTCCGTGGTTTTCCTCAGGCGTAAGACAAATGTCGGGATGAGCCCTATAAGAAATGGGCCACGGACCTATATTCCCTTCCCCATATATATTCCCCTTTATTATAAACGACGTATGCCCTAGTTCAGAACCTATAAATTGTCTATTAAATATACGAGGTCACTCAATTAGTCGCAATTTGAAAGGACAGGGACCTCTCAAATTGCAGATTTACATTTCACGGCGCTTCTTCCGACGGCCTTCACATGCTTTGTCATCGAACAACAGATGACAGCGTCTTGCCATCCTAACGGCAAACACCAGCCAGCTCTTCCTCTTCCCGTTCCGTGATCACTTGATCAAATCTCAGTCCCCCTCGCGTATGTGGTACCTAAGAGGTTTCGTCCAATTTCGGCTTCCCCTTCAAAATTTTCTAGAGTTCCTTCAGTGCAGCAGCGTAACCCGGATTGAGACTAGTGGCCAACAGGCTTGGAGCTCACATATTTAGTTTTGTATAGCCCCCAACCCCTTGCAAGGACGCGTTTTGCGTACCTTTTAAATTTGTCCTCCCAATTCTCTTTCGATTTTTCGATATTTTTTTTCGATAAGTAAGTAAGTAACATTATCTGTTTGTTGTAAAATTGTGGCAATTCGCTTGATTATCATTTGTCAAATATTATATTAGATAATGTAAAGTGGTATTACTAAATACAGCAGAACTCAATGAAGGTAAGAAATTTTATCATTACAGAATAATGAAATTTTATTAAATGAAAGGAAAGGAACTTTTAATATATTTGGTATAATGACAAAATACAAGTTTTTAGTCAATTTTATAACAATTTGCATTAAAACTGATAAAATGCAATAAAATTAATAAAAAATATATGTGTAACAGTTGTATGAGCACTATGTCTGTTATATATATGTATATATATGTATATATATATATATATATATATATATATTTGTATTTTATCATATTTGGTATAGTTCTGACTAATTTGAAGAATTTATTTTTTCGCCTTTTTTAAATTTGAACTTATTTTCGAAAAAAATTATATTATATTTGTCTCTATATAGGAGAAGTAAATTTTTCTTTCTTATCATGGGAACATCTTCTGTTCTAATAGTTTGAAGAATAACTATGAAGTAAGAAAATACCAAAATGTATTCTAAATTACAATAGGTGAAGCATTATAAATTGAAATGCTTCAAATATAAGTTTTATGGTTTTATGTTCACCTCCATTAATTCAGAAATAGAGTTAATACCTATTGATAATCACAGCTAAATATAATAATCAAGAAAATGTTTCGAAATTAGTGCGATGTATTTTCTAGTATGCTTTAAACATCAAACACAACAAATTTAATTAATTTAAGTACAATATTATACGCTACTACCAAAGTGACATGCCTCTAAATATAAAATAGTTTGTACCAAGTATTACTTCAATATCCTCTTTAAGTTTAGATCCTAGTACGACCTACTCAACGTCAATATACTATGAATCAGAACATTGTAATTTATTCAGTTCTAAACGAAAGTCAACTACTTTGTCTGTAATTGATAATGCTTATCGTAATTGCTTTCATTTGCATGTGAGTGAACATAATGTTATTTAAAGGGCTACCCAAAATCCTAACAATGGAAATATACATTAAAAATTTATGAGAAGTTTACTGTAATATATAATTGTGCTGGACCACACCTGTGGAATAACGGTCAGCGCGTCTGGCCGCGAAACCAGGTGGCCCGGGTTCGAATCCCGTTGGGACAAGTTACCTGGTTGAGGTTTTTTCCGGGGTTTTCCCTCAACCTATTACGAGCAAATGCTGGGTAACTTTCGGTGCTGGACCCCGGACTCATTTCACCGGCATTATCACTTTTATTTCATTCAGACGCTATATAACCTAGATCTTGATACAGCGTCGTAAAATAACCCAATAAAATAAAAAATAATTGTGCTGGTAAAAATGTGTAGCCAAATTTGCTTTGAATATCGATTACAGGTGTAGCATAAATTTCATGGAATAAAAATGACATTTTTCAGTTTATTTAATTCAATATAGAAGTATAGAAAACACATTTTGTGGTGACAGATGATGTCCAAGATACGCTCTCTAGCATTCGCGCATGTCGCTTTAATTTTGCCTTTAAGTTTTGTTTTTTGTACTCGTTTTCCGAAAATTTGAGTTTCACATTTTCCCCCGATAACTTAAAAATTGTTTGTTATTCCTTAATACAATTTTTATCTGTGTATATTTATGATATCGTAACAACGTAAATATTACCTGATCTGTATTATTTGTAATTTTTTTAAATAATATGATTAATAAAATGTTAAAATACCATAATAATGCTGTGTATAAAAATATTTGTTCTAAAGATAAGAAAGTAATTTTAGTTTTTGTAATTCACGTAGTTATTGCAAACATTTTAAAGTGAGAATGATCAACATCATCGTCATCTTTCATGCATTGGGAAACTTTGCTTGTAGCAGTCTATACTATTGTTGTGTTTTGTATTTAATTGGTTTATTTTACGAATCTTTATGAACTGCAATGTTTATCAACAGAGCTAGGAACTTCGTAACGATCGCTATCGCCCTATAAGCTTCCACCGTATAGGCCTAAAGTCCATACTACAGAACGTCCATATGATAAAACATCCATAAGGTCAAAATGTCCATATGGTGAAAATGTCCATGTACTAAATTTCCATACGACAGAAAGGCGATATGATAAAACATCCGTTAGGTCAAAATGTCCATAGTGTCAAACGTCCATAATGTCCAAGTTCAAAGGAAAATTCTGCTTGAATAGAATACAATAAATTTTATTCCATAACTCGTACAAATAAGTTATTAATCATCGGGAACTGGAGTCCCACTTTTAAGATGGTAACTAATACTTTTAAATTTTAAGAGAATTTCTCCTTTTTCTTTGTACCTGTTGTAGTTTCTCACAATCTGGAGAATTTGTCCTTGATTCGTCAAATACGTTTCATTCCCGGCTCTTTAATGCCTCACTCTTGCTTGCAATGTTTGTGTCGAAATTCCATTTTCTTCGCGCTTTAGGCACTGTATAAATCGCCAAGTGGATGGATGTACAGCCATCACGCGTTGAAGAAGATTGTGCCAGTCTTCTACCGCGTTGTTTGTGTGCTGCATGCCTTTCAGGCTTGAGAGGTTCATGTTCCTGTATCGCCAATATATTTTTGTCCTATCTCTATTAAAGTCACGATGTTGGTACAGGTATCCAAGAAAAGAAAGAAGTGGCTTACCCTTCTGTGATGGCACTGAGTGAGGATTTCGTTCCGTCTTTAAAAAATTCAGTTCTGATTAGTTCTGCATTTGAAAATTTTTACATAGGTTACTATAACTACCATGAACAATGGATATAGTGTACATTATAGAGCTATGGACATTATGGCTCTCGACATCAGAGTGAAGTGGACATTATACTACTATGGACATTTTGACTCTGGACATCAGAGTGAAATGGGCATTATAGAACTATGGACATTTTGACTCTGGACGATTTAACATGGACATTTTCAACGTGAACATTATTCCATGGACATTTTGACGTATGAACATTATAATCCTGGACTTTATGTCTGGTAACCCCCTATACAGGGTACGATCAAACAGGTGGACGTCATCAACGCATCAAAACACAGCTACTGATAGAAATAGGAAGGTAGAGTGGAAAGGAAAACCAAGAATCTTGGTTTCACATTATCCTTTGTTATAATTCAGAAACAACTTGATAATCACCGTTCTAATACAGTGCAGATCAGCTTACCTCTTGTATTTACGTCAATGGCACTCACAGAATACCTTCTTTTCATGGTAGAAAACATCTAACCCAAGATTTCTTTAGGAGTGTATCAGTGACCTTACTTCGTCTCTTCTCACTCTATACATTATCTTTCCGCTTTTCCGTCTCCTTTTTCGTTTTCGCATATGATCCATAGGCTATATCTCAATGTGGTGTATCGTGTGTTATCTTACTTGCAATAAAATTAAGCATGATGCTAGTTATTCCACTTTGTGATAGAATTTTGGAAGAACATCATTATGAAGTGTACATATGCTAGTAATTAATTTATGGTGCTATGCATATTCCATTTGTGACGTTTATTTATATATTATGGATTTAAAATGATGACTGCTTTCCTTAAGATGAATCAAACAAAGACACTGGAGAGACAGCACATTGAACAGCATCAGATAAGGAATACCTATTCTTTTTTTTCTGATTTCCTAATGTAATGGAAACCACACAGAAATGTTCATAGCTTCCTCAATTGATTGAACGCATACTTAGAAATTGGTTCTAATTTAATTTAATGGAAACCAAATAACGGATATTCTGACCAGTAATCCATTTATTTATTTATTTGGGATTGAAGGCACGCTTTATAATAAAAACCTCTGCCACAAAATTTACAAGAACGGGGACGCTCCTCTGTATGTGGTCGTTTGTCATATTAAAAAGATGGTTTTTCAGAAATTGATTTCCAAATTCTGTACATAGAAATGATCTAACACTAAAATGTGTTCGTTTTTACGTTTTAAGTGAGGTTTTCGTTAAAAGAAATTTTCCACATTCTGAACACTGAAAGTCAGATTGCGTTAAGAGAGTGTAGAGGACACTAGAACACCGAAAGCTAACAGAATAGTTATCAACTAGAAAATATATAGAGTATTTTACGAGACATTTTAACGTTTCTCAATAGAACATTAAACTGTACATTTTAGTCAGTGCATGGCAGTGTAGGCCTACTCACCAGTCAAACTTGTGCAGTTCCTCGCAAACAATGTGTAATTTAGTGTCGTTCGTTGAGACTACTTTTAGTTTCGCCTCTTGGTTATCAAAACGACATGAACTATAATATAATTTGCATAAAGGATGATTAGAAATTGTAACGATTATCTTACGAATATTTTAAAGAAAATGTACTGTATATTTCATATCGTTTGTTCACCTACCCACGGATGCTGACCTGTATAATATTCTATACTCCTATGTAATTTATTTAGGGGAATTCCATGAAACTCTTTTAAACCTGCATTGAGCCTACTACATTTATAATTACTTAGGCAATAATCTATTGACGTTCTTCCCAACCTATTGGGGTGAATGCAGTTTGAGACATAAAATAAAACACAAATAATAATTTACTTTACTGTATCCGAGCTTGTCACAGTACTAACACACGTTGATTAGATTTATACCTAACCATGCATACAAGTGAATACACGTCAAGAGATATGAGTAAATGTTTTCCTCCTATTATGTTCGAAGGCGGTCCTTTCTATCTTATCAGCCCAGGATATTGGAATCGTGATGCCCTACGTGAAGGCCTTGCTCTGCATGCCACTTATGTTTTATGTAATACAGATATATGTCATTGTTTATTGTAGTTACTATTAAATAATTACATTAACGAGAAAGTAACCAGCATATTTTATAGTTAGTAAAGAAAAACGACAGTTAATAAAACAGAAAGGAGTAGGAATGCACGGCTCTTTAAGCAAGTAGAAACTGTAAAGTAGTTCGTGGTACAATAGATAGTTTTTATTATTATTATTATTATTATTATTATTATTATTATTATTATTACTATTACTATTATTATTATTATTACTATTATTATTATTATTACTATTAATTGCTATTAGTATTAATTATTATTAGTATTATTAATTTGTTAGTAATTGTATTTTTTATTAATTGTGTCTATTATTGATTGTCATTATTGAGTGGAATTAGTCACCACTGCCACCGCGTATTCACCCATTTGCAGTGTGAATACATACATAAACACATACATACATACATACATACATACATACATACATACATACATACATACATAGTTAAGTACTCAGTGTTACCAGTTTTTATGTGACAGTCTGCAATTTTCTTTTTGCTCCTGAAGCACTGGCTTTTTATTTTAGAATAATTGTTCAATAAATTATTACACAATAATGTGGTTCTAGAAACTAGAGCATTTGTGAAATGTCCGCAATGACACAATGTGAAATCTCCATGATTACCAGCAATTTCATATTGTTCTTCGCCCATTAATGTTCTTATGAGATGCCTTTGATTTGTTGCATTGATGAAGTTTCCCATATATGTCGAAATTAAACACTGAAACATTTTGTATGCAAGTGCAGTAATATAGTATATGGCTTGCCACATCTGTCATAATGTCTATTATTCTTAAATATTTACTTAATTTCATTCAGCCAATAGAGTATTCTAATGGCTGATCGTTGTATAAAATATCCGTACATCTTACGCACTTTACCGCAGTAATTACACACTTGACAACATAGCCTGGAATTTATGTATTTTGTTTTGTGGTGAAGAGCTATCTTTGTTCTTGGAGTCAGTTTTTCATGCAAAAATCTGCTGTCCACTTTGACTGGTGTGGAAATATTACTTTTAATCGTATGTTATGGTACAATGTTAAAATTTGCTATATATACTCGTATATATGTTAAAAAAAATGTTATGATTTATTTAACGACGCTCGCAACTGCAAAGGTTATATCAGCGTCGCCGGATGTGCCAGAATTTTGTCCCGCAGGAGTTCTTTTACATGCCAGTAAATCTACTGACATGAGCCTGTCGCATTTAAGCACACTTAAACGCCATCGACCTGGCCCGGGATCGAACCCGCAACCTTGGGCATAGCAGGCCAGCGTTATACCAACTCGCCAACCAGGTCGACTATATATATATATATATATATATATATATAGTTTAGTTAAATGGAATGATAATGAAAAAGAGAAACGTTTCTCTCAAGTATTAAAAACGTATCTTAATTTTTTTTCTTTACAAGACTGATATTGTTATTAACATATTTCAAATTTAATGATAATTATTTATTTCTGTTATATATTTTGTGGAATTCGGGGTTTTCTCTTCTCAAAGCAAGAAAGAAAAATTTCCAAAATATTTCATTCTTTCGCAATCTACAGTTCTAAGAGGATCTTAAGCACTATTTCTCAAATGCTTCCGTTTAGGATTTTCTCGGTATTTACATACGACCACCATGAATTTATAATTTCAAAAAGTACAATAATAATAATAATAATAATAATAATAAGATTTATTAAGCACAATGTGTACATTCTTACATTTTAGTCAAAAGTTGTCTTCTTTTGCGTAGAACCTTAGTGTGTTTGTCCTTGCTTGGCAGGTGAGTATATGGTACTGACTGCAGCTGTGCCCACAGAGGGTGCAGATGCACTGCTCTGAGGCCGAGTGGTATCCTCTTTTAGCACAGATCCTATGGTGGAACCCGTGGACCGCCGCACAGTGTGTAATTTCAAGCAGCTAGCCGGCCAAAAACTATTTCCACACCCTATCTTTAATGCTAAATTCTTAAATAGACGTGTTTATAACACTATCCAAGTGTAGACAGATACTTACATCTGTTAGGGGACCCTCAAAACAGAGCGAAAGTTGCATGTCTCCGATAAAATCATTTACGCTGCAGAGGCAGGCGTGCAGTTTGTATTTGGATGATGCAAAGTGGTGAAGTTAGTACATTATTTTCTCTAATACAGAGTGTGGATATATTATAAGAAGGTATGTACTTACATATAAGCTAATTTTCGTGACAAAAATTATTATCTTATTGTCTAAAATAAGTGTCTGGATAAACATGTGCAAAGAGTTTGTGTTTTACCTTATTATACGACTTCGAGTTGGCTTTTGAAAGGTGTAGCCCTCTATCACCTCGATTAAAATTTTGTAGAGATATTCATTATACTTTTCTGAATACGACTACATGATTTTTTTCTGCAAACAGGTGCATACAGAGTAGCTATTAATTATTTTCAGACACCATACGCTTCGTAATCAGGAGACCTGTTTTCCAGATGTGAAACAAGAGCGAGAGAAAAGTGAAATTCTCAAATATTATTGAACATTTTGGTCTCAAAGATTACTCTGAAGACATTTTACAGTCAATTAAAAAATGAATTTAATTTTATATGCTCGAAAATTCGATTACGGTGGGAAAAATATAGCATAAATGAGAAAAATTTCTAAAAATATAATGCGCTGTGTTTGAACCAAGACGCAAAGTCTGAGAATAAAATATATAATACTTTACCATCTGCTACAAAACAATTCCAATTTGAGTCTACCAGTACAAGCATTCGGTGACGTCCACGTAAACTTTTCGGAGAAGTGAGCTAAAGATCAAAGCGGAAAAAAAAACTAGTACACTTTTTAAAGAAAGATCGCCAAAAGAAAAGCTTTCTGCTGCCCATATGAGTTCCAGAGCTTCTAGGAAGAGAGACGTGGCCAATATTGTAGGAGACCTTTCACTTGCATACTTCAACGTGCGACAAAATACAGAAAAAAAACGTGAAAATTCATTTTGCAGGAACGACCAACAATTGTCACCTAATAAGGATCTCGCTTCGATTACTGATTTACAGTTGACCTCTAATCAACATAAAGAATTAAGGGAAATGCGAAATATTGTAACAGTTAATTTAGATCAACCGTATTATTTATTGCGAAACAATGAAGAAAGGATAGGTTCAGGCAGGAAAGGGGACTACCTTGTTGACATGATAAAACAAAGCAGTCGCAATAAAAACGATGCACATACCGCAAGAATATTTTTTTTCAGGGAGGTTTGCACTTTCGCATATAGGCATATTACGGGAATAGATGGAAATCTAATAAGTCGTTTACACACATAATATCAGAAACCTTTTTCTTGCGTTTTTGCAATACTGATGAACGGGCACATGACATGTATGCAAAAGAGGCAAGGTAATTATATTTATGCTTGCACAAATAGATTTATATGCCTACAATCCTTCACAAACTCTTTACTCATGGACAGAAGGTCACAGGACACTTATACTTACTGGCAAACTATCTGAGGAAGCCCAGGAAATGAGGAACAAATACTATACTGTATATTACACTTTTCAGAGAAGTCTTCGCAAGAAAAACATCAAGAAAGACACAAATACCCATCTTTTACTCAGGCTACTTATTTATTTTGAACTCTTACACCACCAGCTTAAAGAAATTAAGCAGAGAAAATCGCGGTCGATTTCAATAATAGGGATGCAGTTATCTCCGAGCCTTCATTAATCGGTGCTGCCGAAGGAGAGACTAGCAGCGAGGATACAGATTCTGATGGGGATGCATTTGACGTCTAAACAAGTAAGATATGTAGCAATATTCCTTCGTCTTACGTTTTCAATTTTAAGCGCATTCCACATTATGAACATTAATTTAGTTTTTCACTCAAATCCAAATTTTTTTACAATATTACTAATTTTATTTTCAGTAAAAATAGTTGCTATTTTCATTTTAATTTTTAAAAACTTATCCACTTCAATAATTGAAGGTACATACCAAATTTTATGAAAATTGAGTGATTAGTTTTCGAGAAATGATTTTTGGCCGGCTAGACTCGCTAAATTACATACTGTGCGCCGTCCTCGTGAAGACATGACGTAGCTCGTAGTTAGCATTCTTCCATTCTTCCGTGTTCATGGCTGGCGTCTGAAGGAATTCCGTGTCCACGTCTGCTGCTTTTTCTTCTCTGTCCCTAAAGTAGGCTTCATATGCTGGTGTAGGTTGAAGGCCGTTGCTCGTCATCAACTCTCTTACGAAGAAGTCCGTGTCCATTAATATGTATAGTAGCCTCGTTTGCGTTGTTCTTGACACTTGAAGAGCTATTTATATATACGATGCTTTCACGGCTTCTAGCTTCTTCAGGTTCGCTGAAATTAAGTGGGCCCATGTTTTTTGAGCGCGTAGCTACCAATTGGAACGATCTTGATGTAGAAGAGGCGCAGGGCTGTGGTCATGGAGAGCTTCTTGACCTTCTTTATGTCGTACATAGCCTTGATCGCCGCCGAGCATCTTTCTTCTATGTGCTCAGTAATGGACTTGCCTGTCACTTGTAGTGTTAAGCCCAGATATTTGTACGAGTTAACAATTTCTAGTTTCTGATTACCATATATGAAGATGTTCGATCTGGAGACGTTTCCGCCTTTTCTGAATTTCATAACCTTTGTTTTCCCTGTATTTATATCTTCACCATACATGGAGTCTGTTAAGCGCTTCCTGTAATGCCTCACTGTTGCTCGACATCATAACCATGTCGTCTGCATACAGGAACATAGGTAGGTTTACTGCTACCTCTTGTATGACATAGTGTGTTAGCAGGTTAAACATCATCGGGCTAAGAGGGTCCCCCTAGAGAACGCCATTCGTCTGGATAATAGGTCTGGAGTGGCTCACTTTATCGCTAACCGCTAGTAGGTTGGCACTCAGGATGTTCTCTATGAGTGGCACGTTCGGGTTTTACTCTCCCAGAATGCGGTGTAGTTTATCTACCATGATAGTCCTGTCCACTCCGAAGAACAGTCTATGAAAATGGTGTATATGTAACCTCCAGCCGTGGCAGTAGCTTCCCATATGGTGTCAAGACTCTCTCAATTGACTGAGTTGCGGACCTGCCGGCTATAAACCCAAATTGCTGTTCTGGTATGTACGGCATGGCTTATGGCGTAATCGGATTCAATAATATCCTGAAGAGCACCTTGAAAGGATTGCATTCGAGGGCAATACTACGGTAAGAGTCCGGCGAGTCTTCCGGGCCTTTCCCTTTGTATAGCATATGTATGCTAGATTCTCTCCATCTGTCTGGTATTTTCCCTTGTCTGAAGCATTCGTTAAATACTGATGTCCATATTTCAATGGTTACTGGCAATGATTCCTGTAAAACCTCGTTGCTAAGGCGGTCCGGTCCCGGCGCTTTGTTCTGTTTACATCTTTGGAAATCGGCCCACACTTCCTATGTCGTGATTCGTGTGATTCCCTCATTACTTGCCATTGTGGGCTGCCTGCTGCTCATTTGAGTCCTCTGGTATATCGCTGAAAAGTGGTCTTCCCATACCGACATGGGTATTTGCGGGTGGACGTTTGCTTTTCGGGGTTGCAATATTCTATATGGAGCTGCTTCGGCTTCCGCTATTAATACTAGCTCCTTCTTCTCTGCGAACTGTGTGCGTTTCTTGTTCAGTAAATTTTGGTACTCTCTCCTTTTTCGTGTGTGTCAGATTTATATCCGATTTGAGTTCTCTCTATCTGTGCAATTCTCCTAGCGTTTCCTGTCGAAGGATATAACACTCTTCGTCGAACCAGGGCTTACCTTTTCTTTTTGACTTCGTTTTCAGCGTCGAGTTGAGTAGTGCAGTCTCAAGTAGAGAGAGTGCACTGTCAGTATTTCCCTTTGTTAAGCGTTGAGTTATAGCTGCTTCGTCTAGAAGTCCGCTAAGCAAGGTGGGGCGATATGTCTTGGAGCTGTTTGTTGTTCATTGGCGGTGGTTTTCCGGCCCTTTAGTGTGAATCTAGTCTGGATTGGGATGTCTTTTCTTATAGGTGTCCACAGGTGATCCTGGCGACTGATGCGTTTTCTTTTCCCCTGTAGAATACAAGGTCTATCACACTTGACCCATTGTGTGCTATGTAGGTTGGAATGGTTCCCTCTTTGACTAGTGAGAACCCTTCCTCTCCTAGGGTTTCGAATATCCTTACGGCTTTCCTGTCCGGTTTGTCCTTTCGACAGTTGAAGTTGCCGCCCAATAGTACAGGTGTCCTTGCACCAGCGCGCTCTAGCGCGTGCAGGATGGTTTCTATGGCGAACTCAGTTGGGGCAGTGGGTCTAATGTACATTCCGATGACAGTCACATGTTCGAATGTGACTATCACCACGTCTCTTTCTATGTATTCGCCGACGACTTCTCCCATTGATGGCCTGAATAGGCAGGATACTCCTCCCGATGGTCTCCCTTCTTATCGCCCCCCTGCTAGACTGTGCGCTGCATAATATCAGGGTGGAGTGACTGGTTCTCGGAGAAAAGTCTCGGTAAGTATTATCATGTCTTGCTCCGGTAGGCATATTTCCGGTGTTTTAATTAAGGAAATGAATCCTTCCACGTTCCATAGAAGACAGGTTAGTTCTCTCTTATCGTATCCGAAAGGGGCGAAAGGTAACATCCTCCGGCCAGAAGTCCGGACTGAATATAATGTCATGATATCTGAATGGGACTGCTTGTTCATGCCCCTTGTGTCCAACATCTCGCATTCTGAGACGTCTTCTATTCCGTTTACTTTTAGGTATCGAATTATGCCATCCACGGTTGTTTCACTGCTGAGTCGCCCTACGTTGATCCATACGTTTCTTTCTGCTGCTTTCAGCCTGTTAGTTGATGCAATGCTTCTTTGCGGTACTCTGTAAGGTCTTGGTCGTGTATGCTCCGGGTGCTGTTCGCCTGAATTGTGCTTTCTACCTACCACTGTAGCCCATATCGGATGCTCTTCGCGTCCTCGAACGTCCATGGTGTCCCTCTGTACATATTGTATTCGCAAGGCCTCTGCGTCGTGCCCGGCGGCTAGTTGTTGTAGGCGGTTTGCTTCTAGTTGATCGGTAGCGGTCTCGCGGCCAGGATTTCCTCTTGCACCATCCTCTTAATATTTCATAATATGTTTTCCATCATGGATTCATGTCTTTGAGTTATTTTTCTGGTTACAATCTCTTCTATATCGCCTCCTGCTCTGCTGGATGGACTTCCTGAAGCTTGGTTGTCCGTTCGGCCGCTAGGTGTCTCCTGTTGTTGGTTGCCGATGCCGCTCTGGTGATCGCCGTCGCTGTCCGCTCGCTTGTCGCTAGATGTCTCCCGGCTTTTTTTCTTTCTGCTCTCATTTCCTCCGGCTGCACTGTCATAGTTGTCCCTTTGGCGGCTAGATGTCCACAGTCGTACAACGCCTGGGTTGTTTCCAGTGGGTGGCCGGTAAATGGCGCCAATTGTCCTGCTGGACGGCTCTCTCTGCCTTCGCAATCTATGTCTGGTGTTTTATCGCTATTGTGCTCCCTAGCGAGGCTCTGTTTACTTTCCATATTACTTTCTAGTGCGGTATTTAGTTCATTAAAACAACTTCTAATGACACTCACCGAGTTTCGGATGTCTTCCTTTCTTTCTTTCTTTCTTCAAGTAACCACCTGTTACCGCCACATTTTCCAGACATTGTGGAGCACTGCACAATCGCTCTTCAGTGTCGCCCGCCACCTCGCTACTTCAATAAGTACAACTACTCCATTTAATGTATGTGTCTTGGACGCCGCTATTTTTCTGTCATTCTTGCTATGGAAACAATGTTATTCTTCTATTGAATTAGGATAAAGTACTTTACTTGACAGTGGTGGGTCAAGTTTTATTGTGTTCTTTACTTCTAGTTTGGTATAGATATTTTCTTAATAATATTTCACCAGACTGTGGTCCAAATTAGTACACCTTCATCAAAACTGATTGCATAGCAAAGTGCGAAAGCGAAGTTATTGGTGAGCCACATACGGTCTTTCTTGCAACTCAACTCGACAGTCAAACTGTATAGCGCGTATTTCGAAGTTTGAAATCCATTCTTCGGCCCCGGGCCGTACGAAAAGAAATAGTGGGCTGGATTTTGCCCATTGACCGTAGTTTTCCGACCCCCTGCTATAGAACAACTATATTGCTGCAATAGAGTTATCATTACTGTGAACTGTCGTTTCAGTTGAAACAAATAGAATTATCGTTCAACAACTCATCATTCAAATAGTTTTGAGTTGTTTATTGTTGTCAGTTTCGTTACGAATATTATCATAGACGACACAGGTCCAAAAACAATCACTTCAAAGACAGGCGACACTTACTCACTTACTTACAAATGACTTTTAAGTAACCCGGAGGTTCATTACCGCCCTCTCATAAGCCCGCCATTAGTCCCTATTCTAAGAAAGATTAATCCAGTCTCTATCATCGTATCTCACCTCCCTCAAATCAATTTTAATATTATCTTCCCATCTACATCTCGGCCTCCCCAAAAGTCTGTTTCCCTCAGGCCTCCCAAATAACACCTTAAGTTATATGAATTTCTGGATTCGCCCATATGTGCTACATGCCCTGCCAATCTCAAACGTCTGGATTTAATGTTCCTAATTACGAGGCGCATCCAGAAAGTAAGTTTCCCGATTTTTCCCCTTCAAAGTAAACGTAATTAGCCGTGTCAATTGCTCATGCGTAATAGATCTATGACGTATCAATCATATACCAGCCGGACAGGTCCCGCCTGGTGCCAGTAGCGTTGCAGCAGTGGTCCGAAATGGAAGCTCTTATTCCTTCTCCCGCCGCCTGCGAGGTTCGGTCGGTGATAAAGCTCTTTAATGCACAAAGTATTGCGCCAATTGAAATTCATCGGCAGATCTGTCAGGTCTATGGGCCGAACATCATGAGTAAGCAGATGGTGCGTCGCTGGTGTAGCAGTTTTCCGAAGTTCGTCAAAGTGTCCATGATGAAGAGCGCAGTGGGCGACCGTCCCTCATCAATGATGATCGTGTTGAGCTAATGCGGCAATGCATCATGGAGAACCGTCGTTTCACGATTACAGAGCTGAGCAGCCATTTTCCGCAGATATCGCGATCCTTGTTGCATGACATTGCCACTAAGCACCTGCTGTTCAAAAAAGTGTGTGCCAGGTGGGTGCCGAAAAACCTGACACCCGAACACAAAATGCAACGTTTAGGAGCAGCACTGACATTTCTGCAACGGTATCACGATGACGGCGGTGAGTTCCTCGACAGGATCGTCACGAGCGATGAGACTTGGATTTCGCACTTCACCCCGGAAACCAAGCAGCAGTCAATGCATTGGCGGCATAGTGGATCTCCGGTCAGGACGAAATTCAAACAGACGCTGTCGGTACGGAAAGTGATGTGCACGGTGTTCTAGGACAGGAAGGACATTCTACTCATTGACTTCCTTCCAAGAGGTGAAAAAGTGAACACTGACTGTCACTGTGAAACACTGCGAAAATTACGACGTGCCATTCAAAACAAAAGGCGTGGAATGCTTACTGCGGGTGTTGTGCTCCTCCATGACAATGCTCGTCCACATACGGCTCGGCGCACAGCAGCTGTTTTGACGGAATTTGGCTGGGAGTTGTTTGATCATCCACCCTACAGTCCTGATCTTGCTCCCAGAGATTTTCACGTTTTCTTGCACCTCAAGCAATTCCTGTCCTCCAGTGAGCGTTTTGGCAACGACGAAGAGCTGAAGACGTCTGTCACACGCTGGTTCCATTCACAGGCGCAGACTTCTACGACAGGGAGGGATACAAAAGTTGATCCCACTATACGATAAGTGTCTCAATTCTGATGTTGGCTATGATGAAAAATAGCTGAAACATTGCTGTACCTGTTGCCAATAAATGTTTTCCTGAAAGTGTGTGTTTTTTAACAGGGAAACTTACTTTCTGGATTCGCCTCGTATGTCAGGTGAAAAATATAATGCGTGCAATTCTGTGTTGTGTAACTTTCTCCATTCTTCTATAACTTCATTCCTCTCAGCCCCAAATATTTTTCTAATCACCTTACTGTCAAAAACCCTTAACCTATGTTCCTTTCTAAAAGTGAGAGTCCAAGTTTCACAACCATAAAGATCAACCGGTAATATAACTGTTATATAAATTCTAACTTTCAGACTTTTTTTACAACGCACTGGATGATAAAAGCTTCTGAACCGAAAATAATAACAGGCATTTCCCTTATTTATGCTGTGTTTAATTTTCTACCGAGTATCATTTATATTTGTTACTGTTGCTCCAAGATATTTGAATTTTTGCACCTCTTCAAGGAATAAATTTCCAATTTTTTTTATTTTCTTATCGTACAATGTTCTTTTCACGAGACATAATCATATACTTTGTCTTTTCAGTATTTACTTTCAAACCTATTTTTTTACTTCCTTCGAGTAAAATTCTCGTGTTTTCCCTAATCGTTTGTGGATTTTCTCCTAACGTATTCACGTCATCCGCATAGCCAAGCAGCTGATGTAACCCGTTCAATTCCAAACCCTCTCTGTTATCCTGCACTTTCCTAATGGCATACTCTAGAGCAAAGTTAAAAAGTAAAGGTGATAGTGCATCTCCTTGCTTTAGCCCACAGTGAATTGGAAACGCATCTGACAGAAACTGACCTATACGGACTCTGCTGTGCGTTTCACTGAGACACATTGAAATTAATCGAACTAGTTTCTTGGGAATACCAAATTCAATAAGAATATCATATAAATCTTCTCTCTTGACCGAGTCATATGCCTTTTTGAAATCTATGAGTAACTGTTGCACTGTACCCTTATACTCCCATTTTTTTCTCCAATATCTTTCGAATAAAACTATCTGATCAATAGTTGATCTATTACGCCTAAAACCACACTGATGATCCCCAATAATTTCATCTACATATGGAGGTAATCTTCTCAAAAGAATATTGGACAAAATTTTGTACGACGTCAACAAAAGTGATATTCCTCGAAAGTTACTACAGTTAGTCTTGTCCCCTTTCTTAAAGTTAGGTACGACTATGGACTCCTTCCATTCCTCTGGTACAATTTCCTTTTCCCAAATAGCAAGTACAAGCTTGTAAATTTCGTTAGATAATTCACTTCCAACCTCTTGTATTAATTCTGCTGGAATTTGATCGATACCTGGAGACTTATAATTTTTCAGATTTTCTATCGAAATTTTCACTTCAGAAAGTGTGGGTTCGGGTATAAATGGCTCAGCAGTTTGTATTTCAATTTCGTTCCTATCATTTCTATTTGGCCTATGTATATTTAGTAGTTGCCCAAAATAGTTTTTCCATCTGTTCAGGATTGAATATTTGAGGTAGAGCAAAGTACTGAGTGGTCTGGTTCTTATGCTTGAGTTTGTTGAATCTCTTCATGATGAATGTTCAACTGTTCAGACACAATTTATGCACATTATTTCTGTTATTAATTATAGATGATTATTTGTATTGGGATAATATAAATTATTTCTGTGTGTTTCTCACGTGTTTAATTTCAACGATCATAATCATCCGACATGCTATGGGAATCAACTCATAAAAATGTAAAAAAAAAAATAAATTAGAATTTTCTAAAGAAATATTTTCCTTGTGAATATTAGAATGAAAGGAAAAATTTTTCAATTCACATAATAGTTTTTAAAAAATATGTTTTATTATCTAATTTAGAGACAATTTTCCCCAAGTTTTGTGGGTCCCTGTTACGTCGGCATGGCGCGTCCTCTGGTTACGGACAGAGGAGACGGCCTCCAGATATGGAGGGTAGTTCCGAATATATTGAATAAGCAGTCGCGGACAGGCGATAAGGGTTGTTTCTTCAGCTTAGGGGGTTGGACAAAGGGCTAACAATCCAACACCGTAAGAAAACAGCTTGTTACAAAACCCCAAAATAAGCCTTGAAATGGGACTGATTTTTAGCGCGATCACAGCAAAGGAATAAAAGTTATGTTTTATTTCACGACGCTCGCAACTTCAGAGGTTATATGAGCGTCGCTGGTTGTGCCGGAATTTTGTCCCGCAGGAGTTCTTTTACATGCCAGTAAATCTACTGACATGAGCCTGTCGCATTTAAGCACACTTAAATGTCATCGACCTGGCCCGCGATCGAACCCGCAACCTGGACATAGAAGGCCAGCGCTATACCATCTTGCCAACCAGGTCGACACAAAGGAATAAAATTATGAGTTCTGGTACTTTGAATGTCTCTTGTCATTATAGATTAGGGAGATAACATTAATAGCAAAAGAACTAGATAGATATAAAATAGACTTTGTGGGAGTAGAGGAGGTTAGATTAGATGGGAATGGCTCACTAAAAACGGGAGTTTACTTGTATTGTGCGTAAGGAAGCAACAATTACCAATTGAGAACAGAATTCCTTATTCATACAATAATAAATTCAGCAGTAAAAGGTCAAATTTGTGAGTGACATGTTATCGTATTTCATATTTACGTGTTGACGGTGGGAAATTATGGTTATAAATGCTCACACCTCTACAGAAGAGAAAGATGACTATGTAAAGGATAGCTTATATGAGGATTTGGAACAAACTTTTGATCAGTTATTTAGATGTCACATGAAAAATTGATTGGGGAATTTCAGTGCTAAAGTAGGACGGAAAAATATTTTAAGCCAATTTTTGGAAAAGGGAGCTTAGGCGTAACTGGTAATGACAATGGAGTTAAGTTAGTCAATTTTGTCACATCTGATTATTTAATTGTCAAAAGTACAACATTCCCATATCAGGATATACATAAATGTACTTGCACACAATCAAATAGATCACATCTTGATAGATAACGAAGACATACTAGTATAGTAGACATTCTATGCTTCAGAGGAGCAGACTGATTCTAACCGTTATTTGGTAATTGGAACATTAAGAGAAGGACTATCATTAGCCAGGCGAGTAGAGCAACAAGTTGATATTAGGGGATTCAATATACAGAAATTAGAAGACGAATAAACGAAGCAATATTATGAGGTCGAGATTTATAATAGATATGCCGCTTTATGAAGTTTTGTTGAAGGTGAGACGAAGTTTCATATTAATAGCGTATGGGAAAATATCTGAGATAATATCAAAATTTCAGAGTATAGACTATTATGAAACTAAGAAAAAGGAACTGCGGTTAGATGAAAAATTGTCCCATTGTAGTTCAAAGAAGAAAACAGGCAAAATATAAATTTTTACAAGATCCAGTGCAGGCGAATAGAGATAATTATTTCAATGAAGGACGGAAGCAGTTCGTACACTCAGGAATTAAAAAGAGAGATAAATTAAAGGAAAAACTCAATGAGGTGGAAACAAAATTAAGAATAAATACATTAGAAATGTATAGAAGGGCATAAAGGAGTTAAAGAAATGATATCAGGTAAGGTTAAACGTGATGAAGGATGAGAATGGGGACTTGATTGGATATTCTCATTCTACCCTAAACATATAATCTACCCACTACTACACGAGACGTCAACTGTACCCATATTTTACGTCCACATTCAATTTTTAATTAAAAGAAATATTGTGTCTCGCTGTGATAATTCCACACAAAATCCACATAGTCAATCATTCCACAGAGCAATAAAATTTTCCCCCTTTTCGTAGAATTCTACAAAGTTTGTCAACACTGGTTGCCAATAGCTTAGAATGTTTGGGAAGCAATAGGAAGATCTGGTATCGGCCCTCATATAGAGAAGAAAAAGAATGTTTCTAAATTTATTGCATAATAATTAAAAGCTAAAAAGAAACTAATAAGACCTTCAGTTTTCTATTTATTTCTGTATGTTTTCCAACAGCAAATTCTTACATGTCACGACGAAATACACTCAGTACATCCATTAATAATCTCATCGTGGAAAACTCTACATATTTTCAGACAGTTGATGCAATCACTACCGGTTTGGCAAGTGAAACTTTCGGTGCTGTTTTCTTTGAGACACGTTCCTTCCAGATTTTCTGTCTTCTGCAGTATATTCAGGCAATTTACTTGGCGAGGGTTGTTAGGAAAGAGGAGGGTCCTTGGGTATCACTGGACCAGGACCGAAGATCCACGGAGGGATTATGGCGCTGTACGAGGTTGCAGTCAGAATCAAACATATCACTAGGATAATTCTGCATTCCATTTCGAACGTCTTTGTATATCCACGATCTGAAAACAAAACGTAAAAATCAAACATTAAAATTTTTTATAACATTATTATTGTTGCCAGTAGGATTGGCAGCGTAAAATATGAGTCGTTCAGAGCAGAAGTGGTGTAGTTCAAAATAGGGTAATGAGGTTTAAAGTAAAAATTCTGTAAAATACAGCGTAAAGTAGCACTTACTATGGCCTTCGTGCTATCCACTGACTACTAATAATTTCAATAAATTGAATATTAATAGCTCTTTGATCTGTATTTTACAGAATGTTTACTTTAACTCTCATTACTCATTTTTGACTTGCACCACTTCAGCTCTGACGGCTCATATATTATGGCACATGTTATATGTAAACTACATGTAATGTACAACTACGTCGCATAAAGAACTAATTTTACAGGATTTTCTACACGGCATAATGAATTATTTTCAGAGAAGTAAATTAGATATAAGTTGTAAACGTTCATTTTAAGTAGATTCATTTATAATCAGACAAATGAAAATAATTAATTTGCGTGACTAAATGTAACGTACATATGAATTATAAATAGAATTGGAAGCTACGACAATTAACTCTGAAGTTACGTGCGCACAGTGTAACATAGTGTTTACAGACTAGTTGTCAATGCAGTCCTCTCCCATCGTACATACACCATGGCCATTACAATACTAGTCGAGAAGAAAAAAATTACTTTAGCCTGAGGGACAAACATAAATACTATGTTGGCCAGATGTAAGTTTTTGTTGTCTCTCTGGTGCAGAAATGTATCAGTTTTCTTAGGTTCTATAAAGAATTTTATACAACAATAGTGTTTACAAAAGTATTTTGCAGCAATTTTAAATAATAATAATAATAATAATAATAATAATTATTATTATTATTATTATTATTATTATTATTATTATTATTATTTAAAATTATTATGACTCTTATTATAATTTTAAATAATGATAATAATAATTGATATATAAATATAAATGATACTCGGGAGGAAATTAAACACAGAATAAATATGGGAAATGCCTGTTATTATTCGGTTGAGAAGCTTTCATCGTCCACTCTGCTGTCAAAAAACCGAAAGTTAGAATTTATAAAACAGTTATATTACAGGTTGTTCTTCATGGTGGTGAAACTTGGACTCTCACTTTGAGAGAGGAACAGAGGTTAAGGGTGTTTGAGAATAAGGTTCTTAGGAAAATATTTGGGGCTAAGAGGGATGAAGTTACAGGAGAATGAAGAAAGTTACACAACACAGAACTGCACACATTGTATTCTTCACCTGACATAATTAGGAACATTAAATCCAGACGTTTGAGATGGGCAGGGCATGTAGCACGTATGGGCGAATCCAGAAATGCATATAGAGTGTTAGTTGGGTGGCCGGAGGGAAAAAGACCTTTAGGGAGGCCGAGACATAGATGGGAAGATAATATTAAAATGGAATTGAGGGAGGTGGGATATGATGATAGAGAATGGATTAATCTTGCCCAGGACAGGGACCAATGGCGGGCTTATGTGAGGGCGGCAATGAACCTCCGGGTTCCTTAAAAGCCAGTAAGTAAGTAAGTAAGTAAGTAATAATAATAATAATAATAATAATAACAATAAGTTTAAGTAATATTAATAATAATAATATTTGGGGCTCAGAGGGATGAAGTGACAGGAGAATGGAGAAAGTTACACAACGCACAACTACACTCATAGTATTCTTCACCTGACATAATTAGGAACATTACATTAAGACGTTTGAGATGGGCATGGCATGTAGCACATATAGGCCAATCCGAAGTGAATATAGGGTGTTAGTTGGGAGACCGGAGGGAAAAAGACCTTTGGGGAGGCCGAGACGTAAATAGGAGGATAACGTTAAAATGGATTTAAGGGAGGTGAAATATGAAGATAGAGACTGGAATGATCTTGCACAGGATAGGGACCGATGGCGGGTTTATGTGAGGGTGGCAATCTACCTGTGGGTTGTTTAAAAGACATTTGTAAATAAGTAAGTATTAGTAATAGCCTACTAATTGTTATCAAATTAATATCAGAACGTACAAAATTTGTAAATCGAAAATTCGAAAATTCGAAGGAGAATTGGGAGGAAAATTTAAAAGGTACGCAAAACGCGTCCTTGCAAGGGGTTGGGGGCTGTACAAAACTAAATATGTGAGCTCCAAGCCTGTTGGCCACTAGTCTCACTCCGGGTTACGCTGCTACCCTGAAGGAGCTCTAGAAAATTTTGAAGGGGAAGCCGAAATTGGACGTAACCTCTTAGGTACCACATACGCGAGGGGGGCTGAGATTGATCAATTGATCACGGAACGGGGCGAGGAGGAGTTGGCTGGTGTTTGCCGTTAGGATGGCAAGACGCCGTCATCTGTTGTTCGATGACAAAGCAGGTGAAGGCCGTCGGAAGAAGCGCCGTGAAGTCTAAGCTGCAATTTGAGAGGTCCCTGTCCTTTCAAATTGCGACTTATTGAGTGACCTCGTATGTTTAATAGACTATTAATATTATCTGAACTAGGGCATACATAATTTATAATAAAGGTGGAATATATATGGGGAAGGGCATATAGGTCCGTGGCCCATTTCTTATAGGGCTCATCCCGACATTTGTCTTACGCCTGAGGAAAACCACGGAATACCTTAGGCAGGATGAGTTGTCTCATATAAGAGACTAGCCAATTTGGCTATTATGTAGGAGGTCATGAGCCTTGTTGATTTGTCTCAATTTCGAGACCAGCCATTTGGCTATATGATGGCTCAATTGCGAAGAGGGGGGAGAGATGTAATTGTTAATTAGGGAGATTCATGGGGATATGAGTGCAGGTCCGTGGCCCATTTCTTTTAGGGCTCATCCCAACATTTGTCTTAGCGCCTTAGGAAAACCACGGAAAAACCTTAGGCAGGATGAGTTGTCTCAATATCAGAGACTAGCCAGTTGGCTCTTAGGTTGAATGACTCTATGAATCGATGGATATATACTAGCCAATTGGCTCTATTAGATTTCCATCGATCAACAAAAGTAGATAATGTTATGGAGGGATTTAGTTTAGCCCAGTTAAGACAAGGTCATTTTACAGCGGTTGCACTATCCAAGGAGTCTCATGGAGTTGAGTCGTGGCTACCAAAACCTGGGAGCAACGCCAGCCTCCCTGTCCTCCTGTCTCAATAGTATAGCTAATGGACCTGTCTGGTGTCTACGCCGTAACCTAGGATCATACTGGCCGAGGCCAGATATGAGCGGGTTGGGGTTAGCACGAGCTTCCGCATACAGGTTCCTAGCCAGTCGAGCAATGAACTCGTCTATGGTTGGCAACTCTAGTTCATCATGGAACTTTCTTCTCGAGGCGACTCGGGGGAGATGGGTAATGAGTCGAATCACCTGGTTTTGGACAACTTGGAGTTTACGGAGATGGGACACTGCCGCAAACCCCCATGCGGGTGCGGCATAGGTAATGACAGAGCGAATGAGGGCCTTATACATGGTAAGTCCTACCCTCAGGTTGTCAGGAGTTAAGGCCGCCAGAATGGGATAGTGTCTAACTATCAGCCCGTTGGCCTTACGAAGAAGGGATTGGATGTGATCTCGGAAGTTGAGATGAGAGTCCATAATGATCCCTAAATATTTAATTTGGTTCATCCACGGCATTTCTCGTCCGAAAAGTGTGGGTGGTGGTGGTATGTCTTCGAGCCTCGCTCTTAGTGAAAAGAGTATGGCCTGACATTTCTCTACATTGACCTTGATTCTCCAGTCGTGGAACCACGGCTGGAGGTGATCTAAGATCGACTGTAATCTACGGGACGCTAATCTATAGGTTTTGCCTATCGCCAAGAGGGCAGTGTCGTCTGCATAGATATACAGATGACTACTTCTGCCGTGGATATAGCGAAACGGGAGGTCATTAATAAATATATTGAAAAGTATGGGCCCGATAATGGAACCCTGTGGGACTCCTGCGTGAATTTCACGGGGGGTGGAGAAACTAGTGCCTACACGGGTTTTGAATGTACGGCCTCGGAGGTAAATGTACATGTACAAATGTACATGAATTGCATTAAATTGTAAGGAAAATAAAGGACATAAATACAGTAATTAATAAATGATAAGTCACAAAAATGAACTAGTGGAAATGAGGGAAGATTGAAGAACGCTGATTTCCAGTGAAAGACCTTCCTTTGGGCAGAAAAGTAGGAATGAATTCACTAAACGTCAAACGATATCCATTATTTGCATTCATTATCGGGCTGGCTCCTAAAAGGATTGGGGCATGGACTTACAAAATCTCCTGTCATATGTTTTGGCATTTTATTTGTATTATTCCTCTTTTTCTTCAGTTAATTGTAGGCGCTAGGGCCCTATTCTTTTGCAAGTCATCGCTGAATATTTCAGTCGTAGTTCGTGATGAGGACTCTCATATATCAGCCCATCTCTTTGTTTGGCACCGTAAAAGTATTTTAATGGCAGGATTTAATATTATGTGCCACATACGAGATACACTATTAGATTCACAAAGTAGTTGTTCACCTGATGATAGTAAGACTTACTGTATCATATTTCAGATTTGCTCCAGTAATAACTTGTGACGTAGAAAGAGTAATGTCAGAATACAAATATTGTTTCAAGGTGAATTTCTTTTGATAAAATGAAAATGTTGATTATTATTTGTTATATTGAGCCTAAAATCATAATTGTGTACTTTTATGTATATTGTGTATACTTGGGCAAACTATTTTAGTTTGGGAGTTACGAAGTTTATAATTACAAGTTTTAGTCTTTTATATTATTCGTTTATTATTTACTTGTTCTAAGACTGTGGACGACTGGACCAGATGTATGGTTACCACCCGTTCGTACATGTTTGTCCTTCTGGTTGACTGATATTGAGAGCTGCGCTATTAATTTTCTTTCGTTAGAGAGATAGTCCAAGCTCACACAACTTTACAGTTTTGGTACCAACTTCCTATAGGCACCCAACAAGGAAAACTCAGTGCGCAGAGACCAGCGGGCGTGACTGTGTCGCGCAGATGACGTATGCTCGTATGAGGATTTCGAGCTGAGTTTTGCTAGTAGGATACCTATAGCGCTGGTTATAATTTCGCCTCCACTGTTAAGAAAGAGAGTAACGGAAGAATGTCGAAGGCAGTCGCAATTATACATATACTAATAATTAATTTATGATGCTATGCGTATTCCTTTTGTAACGCTTATTTATATGTTATGGATTTAGTAAGTTGCCGGCATCCCTTAATGTGACTTATAGTCAAGAAAGTACAAGCTGAATCATGCAAAGAAATTGAAGTGACAGCACATTGAACTGTGCTTGATTCGAGCATAACATAAAGAATACATACATAATCTGCTCATCTGACGACAACCACACAAAAATTTTCATAGCTTTCTCAGTTGATAGAACGCATACTTAGAAATAGTTTCTCAAGTCATTAATGGAAGCCATACACTGTACATTCCGACCAGTAATCCATTTATTCGCGGATGGAGTGAAGTTCTGCTTTATAATTTAAACCGCTGCCACACAATTTACAAGAATGAGGACGCTCCTCTGTATATAGTTCTTTGTGATATTGCAGAGCTAATTTCTGAAAAATTGCTTTCCGCATACTCTACATTGAAATGGTCTAACACCAACACTTATGCGTTTATACATTTTAAGTAAAATTGTAGTAGAAAATAATTTTTCACAGTCTGAACATTGAAATATTGAGCTAGGACAGTGTAGATGACACTACAGCACCGAAGGATACTTGAATAGATATGTGAATATTTATAAATTAGAAAATATGTATTTTACGAGACCTTTTAATGTGTGTCAATAAAACATTAAACTATAATGTTCAACCAATGCATAGCAATGTACTTACCAGTTAAACGTGTGCGGTTCTCGCAAGCAATGTGCAGTATAGCTCTGTGTAGTTCCTTGGGAGCACCCTCAGTTCCGGCTCCTGGTTATTATATCGACATAAATTGAAAAATAATTTGCATAAATAATAGATAAACGGTAAGGATTATCTTACGGATGTTTAAAAGAAAATGTATATTTCATATTGTTTGTTCGCCTACCCACGGAAACTGACGTGTATGAAATAAACTCGTATCTAATATATTTTAGGGGAATTCCATGTAACTCCTTTAAACCTGCCTTCAACCTACTACAATTATATTTACTTTGGTAGTAATCTATTGTCTTTCTTTGCAACCTCATGCGGTGAATGCAGTTTAAGAGACAAAATAAAGTAAAAATAATACTGCAATTTATTTTTTCCGGTCTTGCCACAGTACTAACACACGATAATTAGTTTTATACATAACCATGCATTTGAAGTGAGTGCACTTCAAGAAATATGAGTAAATAACTTCCTCCGGTTGTGTCACCACGCGGCCTTCGCTATTTTATCAGGCCAGCATACTGGAATCGTGACGTCCTACACGAAGGCCATGCTCTACATGTCATTCTCTTATATTTAACACAGGTATTTGGCATTGTTTACTGTAGTTACTATTAAATTACATTAAACAGAAAGTAACAGCATAGTATATATACTAGTGTTGTTAGTAAAGAGAAACAACAGTTAAGAAAACAGAAAAACAATAGGAATGTACATCTGTCTAAAGAAATAGAAACTGTAAAGGTGTTCGTGGTACAATACATAAGCTGAATGCACAGTGTTACAAGTTTTTATATGAAACTCTGCTATTTTATTCCTGCTCCTGAAGCACTCCCTTGTTTGATTTGAAATGAATTGTTTAACAAATTATTGACCAATATAGTTGTGGTTCTAGAAACTGGCATAATTGTGAAATGTCCGCAATCACACTATACGAAATCATCACGATTACCAAAAATTTCACATTGTTCTTCATGCATTAATGTTCTTATAGGACGTCTTTGATTTGTTCAATTAATTAAGTCCCTATGTATATATATATATATATATATATATATATATATATATATATATATATATGTGTGTGTGTGTGTGTGTGTCGAAATTAAACACTACTATACTTTGAATGCAAGTGCAATTTGCAGTTATATTGTTTATGGATTGCCATATCTGTCATCGTTTGTCTATTATTATTATTATTATTATTATTATTATTGTTATTATTATTATTATTATTATTATTATTATTATTATTATTATTATTATTATTTACATAATTTCAATGTGCCACTAGAATATTCAAATGGCTGATCATTGAATATAATATCCGTACAAATTGCACACTTTACCGCAACATTTACACATTTGGCAACATACCTGAAATGTATATCATCGCTATAATATTGCTTTCCTTTACTTCAGTGTCATCAAAATTAAGAATGACATCTTCAAATCACTTTGCGTGGCAGAATTTATAAATCGCTGTATTTACAATCATGCCCACACTCTTGTGGATTAAAGTTTTCTATTTTAAAATCGACACGTATGCATGATTTCAACTTTGAAGAGTATTATATTAAGTTTCATTTTCTTCTCATATTCTAGTATTTTTTTATAACAGAGACATTGTAATTACCTCCTCTCATCGATCTGCATATGGATCTTGTTGTGTGGTGAAGCGCTGTCTGTTTTTGCAATTATAGTAGGCTATGTTATGATACAATGTTAAAATTTTCTATATTATAACCTATCTAGTTTTAGTTAAAAGTATCGTAATGAAAAAGGGAAACGTATTGCTCTTTTGGGATTAAAACCCAAGTTTCTCTAAGAATTAAAAATGAATTTGGAAAAAAATTGTAATAATTTTTTTAAATCGTAAAAATATTTTTTTTGATAGCAAAAGGACAGTGTTTTACACGTACTAATTTTCATTACTGTACAAGATACAGTAATGGAGGAAAAAGGTGTAGAATATTTCCAAAATTTTACTGCTAGAAGCTGTACCTAACCCCTTAAGTTAAACAATATCATTTGTTTTGCTGGTGTGATAGTCCTTACTCATTCTTACACTTTACACCCAAACATTTTTTTTTGGCCTAGCACTATATGAAAGTCTTTGGCAAGTCTGGTGGTACCACAGTTTACATTTTGGTTTGAAACATTGTATTCAGGCTTCACCATGACAATCATCTTTATAATAACCACCACAATGAGCACAAGCAATTTATATTTCTACCACTGTGTTTATTTTATTGAGATTTTTTTATGAAATAAATTGTGACCTTAAAATATGAAATAATTGTAAACTAATAGTTTTACCTATTTTACACTACTAATAAATTAATATGCTACATTTGCTTCACATTTAAAGAAGAAACCGTATTGTTTTTCTACTGTTGTATTTATTGAAAATATTTTAAAATGACTTAATTATATTATAACCTTCAAAACTATAAAAAATTACAAACCTATCGTTTTTAACTATAGCATTTTTTTTAATTAATAAGACATTACTGACAATTTTCAGCGTAAAATACTTTTTTCATTTCGGCGAGATGGCTGCAGAACTACCGCACACATTGCTAGAGGCATTGAAGATCAGCTTTCATTTGTTTCTGATCTGCTCTACACTATTTCTTTGCCATAAATTGTAACATATAATCACGGAAGTAGACATAAAAGTAATTTTCAGATAAACGCATCTTATTTTACTGAAGAAATTCTGATTGAATTGGAGATTGTTTTACTGCACGTCACACCTCAAAAGACAGAATTCCTTACTAAAATTGAATCGGTCATTTGTAAAACCACATGAGTCCACATTTTTACGAAAATGAGTCATCGGTACTAATGGAAGCACTATGGGTAGACGCATCACTTCCAGTCAAAACAACATGAGTCCGATCATTATTAAGCATTCTATAAAATCTTAAAATATTGAGTTCCTTCAAAACCACATCAGTCCCGGACTCATGTGGGTTTAACGCTTAACACCTTGATGCAGCCATGACGCATTTGCTATCATGCACTTCTTTGTTAAGGTGTTGGACAGTGAGTGTAGCTCCAAGAGTTCTGTAGAAGAAAAAATAATCAGCAGTGTTCTATGAAAGTACCTGTACCAGATATAATATAATTTTTAATAAAACTACGTCATTTGAAAGCAAAAATGAACAAGGTGTGTACCTATGTACCTTCAAGGACTTGTAGAAGTGCATGATATAAAGAGAAAAAGTCCTCGAAGGGAGATCCCAAAGCAAGAAGCATCGTCTTTTTTGGTGGAATAATATGCAATTATGTCATTTTCTTATTGTGAACTAAAGTTATGTCTGTACTCATATATTGCCATTAAACATGTGACACGCTGGTATGAAAATTAATTACTCGCAAATAACTTTTTTTAAGTCGGCTATGATATTTTGAATTTAATTTGTGAATGATATGAATCCTTTTGAATATGAAATAAAAATAACAATATAAATTGATTGAAAACTGTATAATAATGTATTTCACACTACAACAAACAATACACTTCATATTTTGTCAGGATACTGCAGTTCTTGTTATTGGTACTTGTTAAAATAACATGTGTCCAAGAAATTAAAAAAAAATTAAGGTGATATGAAATGAGATAATTAAGATACAATGCTTTTCTAATCAGACATACTAATGTATTGTCCTTCTGTAAAAATTTCACAAACCTAAAAGAAAATTCATTAACTATAGGTAGTTTTTTCTATTTTTCTCGAAATTTATTTTCTGTGACTCATGTGGTTTTACAAATGACCGATTCAATTGTCCAACTCTATCAACTGCGACAAATGACTCTCTTTAATTTTCTTAATCGACCTGCGTACCACTACAGTAAATAGTGACAATAGAATCAAACACCTCATTGATGTAAAATTATTTGTAATTGAATTTACTTTAAAACACTACGTAAGAAATAATCAAACCGCCGAAATAATATAAAAATATAATAATGATATATTCTGATATTATTTTGATATTCCTGAGCCTAGAAAATATGAAAGTGTGAAGGGAAATTTCATTTCGTTAATCCAGTGAACTTGAGTATAAAAGCTCTACGTGTGCGGAATGTTCACAGTTAGGGCCTACCACAAGCACAAATATTTAACGTCTGCGCAATATGGCTATACCTTTTTACCAACCTTTTCCCCTTGTGCGCAATAGGCCTATAGGGCTTCCCTATACCGTACTAATTTGGACCTCAGTTTGGTGAAATATTATTACAAAAAATCTATACCAAAGTGGAATAAAGGAACACAATGCAACTTGTGCCATCATTGTCATGTAAAATAATGTATTCAAATTCAATAGAAGAAAAAAAAAAGCTTTCGAAGCAAGAATAAAAAAAAAATAGCGGCGCTCAAGACACATACATAAAAAGAGGAGTTACACTTTTCAAAATTTTTAGTTCATGATTGTCGTATGTAAATACCAAGAAAATCCTAAACGGAAGCATTTGAGAAATAGTCTTGACGACTCTCATAGAAATGTAGACTGCGAAAGAATGCAATTCTTGGAAATTTTTCTTTCTTGATTTGGGGGAAAAAAAAAAAAAAAAAAAAAAAAAAAAAAAAAAAAAAAAAAAAAAAAAAAAAAAAAAACAAATTCCATAGAATATACAAGTTGATTCAAAACTTCTACGACAAACTCTGAAGAGTGATAGATCTAACAATAAGAAACCCTCTTTGTTAAACAACCTATGTCTTTTGACGCGTCGCACAGTGGTCTAGAATGCAAATTTAGCGGGACATATTAATAACTTTTCAGCTACTGAACAGATTTTTATGAAATTTTACACAGTAGTTACAGGTAGCATATATGTTCTGTATGCAAGCTCTCGTTACGTTGATATAAGGGGAACTACCCCTTATAGGGGGGCGAAATTAGACAAAATTAGTAACTTTTCTCCTATTTAACAGATTTTTTTTTAATTTTACAAAGCAGTTACAAGAAGCATGTATGTTTTGTATACAAGCTCTGATTACGTTCGTATAAGGGGAAGTACCCCTTATAGGGGGCGCAATTAGACAAAAGTAGTAACTTTTCTCCTATTTAACAGATTTGTATGACATTTTACAAAGTAGTTACAGGTAGCATGTATGTTTTGTATACAAGTTCTCGTTACGTTGGTATAAGGGGAACTACCCCTTATAGGGGGGCGCAATTAAACAAAATTAGTAACTTTTCTCCTATTTGACAGATTTGTATGAAATTTTACAAAACAATTACAAGGAACATATATGTTTTGTATACAAACTCTGATTACGTTGATATAAGGAGAGCTACCCCTTATAGGGGGCACAATTAGACAAAATTAGTAACTTTTCTCCTATTTAACAGATTTGTATGACATTTTACAAAGTAGTTACAGGTAGCATGTATGTTTTGTATACAAACTCTCATCACGTTGGTCTAAGTGTAACTACCTCTTATAGGGGGGCGCAATTAGACAAAATTAGTAACTTTTGTCTTATCTAACAGATTTTTATGAAATTTTATACAGTAGTTACACTTAGTACATTTCTTTTGTATACAAACTCTGTTTACGATGGTATAAGCAGAAGTGCCCCTTACAGGGGGATGCATTTAGACAAAATCTTATGGGGGGGAAATGTAACGTTTTAGGCACCTTTTGGACACTCGGGAAGCTTATTTGGTACATAATTAACAAGCTGTCATCTTGAATTCCCTGAATTATACTGCGGAAGCAGATTCGGTTCACAGATATTGAAATAACTGCAACCGAGAAAAATGCCACTACTGCACCTCGAAAGAATAGTGCTCATAAATTATTACTTCCACAAATCTGCGAACCTTAAGACTACATTTAAAATAGAGGTAAACAGTGGAGGAAGTGAAAAAAAAAAAAACATTTTTGGAAGAACCAAAGGGTTTTTTTTTTTTTCTCTACCTTAGGAAAGTCTGCACTCAATGGTTATATTTATATTTTGTCCCGTGTCCATTCATGCTAATTTTACATACTATAATAACATTCAATGTAATAAAAACAAACAGTGTTACATACCTAAAGAACTACTCGACACGTTGGTACCAAATATGAATGGAATCGACCACTTACAACAGAGTTACAGCACAAAGAAAACGGCAGACTCGCGGCGCTTGCTGAGTAAGAATGCTGGGTGGCGAAATGTGGCATGTTACCGGTCTCTTATCTCGCTACGCAGCCACCTCCGCTGATTAAGATAATCAATTGAGTGTTACTCAGTTATATAGGAAAAATAATTTAAGGGTTTAATTTCATTTTTTTACATGTCATTTTTCTGCATTTGTCCTCCTAAATATGGATTTTAGACCACTGTGCGTCGTTACGAAGTTGCCTTTGAAAATGTTTTTGCGCGGGCGTACGTCAAATTATGCGAATGTGTGCAGCCCTGTTTGTTTGTTTGTTTGTTTGTTGAGATGTTTGTAAGAGACGAGAAGTGTTGTTGTTTGTTTACGTTTCATGTGCAATACCTTTTCCTTTCAGTTCAGTGTAATCATCAATTGAGAATGGATGTCTACGCGGTATTCCACCAATGCGCCGGGGACGAAGGGACCCATCGTCTCGAAGGCGCTGATAAAGACGAGCAAACATTGTGTGGTGAGGGTGATTTTTGTTTTGAAACTGTTGTGGGGTACATGTGGAGAGCTCTTCTTCCGTTTCCGCGAGCTTCCCCATAACACATTACCATGTCGACTAACTCGGAAAAAGTGTAGACATCCATTCTCAATTGATGATTAGACTGAACTGAAAGGAAAAGGGATTGAACATTAAACGTAAACAAACAACAACAACCTTCTCGTGTCTTACAAAGATCTCAACAAACAAACAGAGGTGCACACATTCGCATACATTGACATACGTCCGAGCAAAAACATTTTCAACGGTGACTTCGAAACGACGCGTCAAAAGACATAGGTTGTTTAACGAAAAGGGTTCCTTATAATTAGATGTGTGCAGTGATGAAGCGTTTCCCACATAACACAAAAACTATTCAACATTCTGTGATGAAATTTTTTGCATGTATTTATGCATGCCATATCTACAATATGCTGCAAGATCAATTCTATACCTTTGACATACTGTCAGATAAAAAATAAAATCTAAAAAAAGGTCAAATATCAGTATTTTCTTCTAACCCAAAATAAAAAATATTATTTATTAAGGAATGTAGATATTGTAAACATGAATTTCAGCAATAAAATAAAAAAGAGGGAACATGAAAAAGTTAACAAGTTTATGAGTTATGAGGGAAACGCTCCATCACTGCACACTAAACTGCCATCATTTTGAAATTTAAAAAAAAGAATACAAATAATTTTTTATAATAATTTTTTTCACATAGCAGGACAGTGTTTTACACATACCAATTTTCATTATTGTACAGGATACAGTAATGGAGGAAATAAATGTTGAATGTTTCCAAAAATTTCACTGCAGTAAGCTGTACCTAACCTCTTAATAGCTTCCATTTTACAATGTATCGGACATGTGATTTCTGATTCTTGTCTGGTTCCCAGAACCAATTGTGGATCGGATGGAATGACTTCTTTTCATATCCCATTATACAGTATTTGAGTGTAGACTATTTACACTGCTCTTAGTCAATGTGCATTCGAATGTAAACCAAAGTATTGCATTCTAAAGAGATATCCACATTTGAAACCTGGTTCCCAATTCTGGATCAAGTAACATAAAGCGCATGGACATATAATGATGCTTTACATTTTTTTTTAACTGAAAACGTACATTGTCAATTATAAGTGTTTGACAAACGAATAAATGCAAAAAATACTATTATTTTCTTAATAACCTAGTGATATACCTTTTTTATGCTTAGGCCGATCCGAAATTGGTGCATTTACCCTATGACATATTTTTCCCAGAATAATTTAAAATTGTTATAACGATTTTTCTACTCTTCTCGTAGGAATATACAACTATTTTTTATTGCTAATACTTAGCGATGCTTCAAATTAATCTGAGTGCAAATTTATTTGTAGGAGCGTTGGTCTGGCTGAATTTCTCTCCCCGGTCCCTCTGTGACAGAAAAAAAAAAGGTTTGACATATATAGAATAGGGCAATTCCGATCGCCTTCTCAAGGCGGGTAAGGCGCGCAATTTTTGCGTTGGCAAGAGGCAACTCTCCTAGTGACTATTGAGAGAAACTTTCTGTTGAGAATCAATGTGTCAGCTTGAGTGTGAATCACTGTAAATAATGTTGAAAACACAAGGAAATAATTTAAAACGAAGATCTACCCAAGAAATACCTCTTTTTATGTTTTATTTATGTGATAATTATAAGGATTTTTAGTTCACAAATATTTTTATATATTTTTTAATGTATATAACATTAAGGAACGCTCTCTTTGTAAACGTAACTTATAGGCCTAATGAAATATTTTATAATAAGGTACCAGTATTGCCAACCCCCTGTTGAAAATTACACTACATCGGCGGATGATTTCGATCCCTTTTTGCGAGTGATTCCGATCGCTTTTTCACGTTTATTTAACGAAGTAACATTTTTGCTTTCTTTGCAGATTAAATTGCCTTAGGGACAACAGGATAATCTTTCTGGATGGACACGTCAGCCACAAGTGTCTGGAAATTTAGTTGTGTGAGGAGAACCAAATTCATGTAATCTGTTTTCCAAGTCATACAACCCACAAGCTACAACTTGTCTACAGATCCTTCTTTAGGCCTTTCAAGAATTATTACTGTCAGGCTACAACTAGCAGACTAGAAACATTATTGATTAAAGTGACGAAGATAAGAAATTGCAAGTAAAGGACGCAAATGTGTTCCAGTTTTGTTTTCTGTCTTATGGTGATCCACGGCCTGTTAAGAAAGAGGAATGGATTCAATGACCATGAGATTTGTGAGGGAGCTATTTGTGACAAGTGTATGTAGAGATTATTAGTTAAGTGACTAAGTGACTGAGTATTGGAGGTAGACCTGAGAAATGAATGCTCTTGCTGTTATGCTTGAGTTTGTAGAATCTTTTCAAGGTCAATGGTCAATTGTTCAGAAATCGTTTACAGGTCTATACGTTATTCTTATTAATTCTAGATGAATATTTGTCTTTGTATTGCGATAATGAAACTTGTTCTTTGTGTGTCTTTCACTTGTTTAATTTCAGCGATCTGAATCATTTGAATCAACCGACTTTGGAGGGTGAATCCAATCGTTTGCAAGACTCATAAAATATTAAAAAAATATATAAATTATCATTTTCTAAATAAATATCTTGGTACTGCATATTCGAGGTAATATCGTGTCCTCAAGTTGCGGATAGAGGAGACGGGCTTCAAATATGGAGGGTAGCTGCGAATATATTGAATAAACAGTCGCGGACAGCCGATAATGGAGGTTGGGCGAAGGGCTAATAAACCCATCATCGTAACAGATAGCTTGTAATGAATCCTCAAAATAAGCCTCGGAATGGAACTGATTCTCTGGCACAAGAAATAAATAAGGTTATGAGATTTAGTACTTGGAAAGTTACAAGTCTATATAGAATAGAAAGGGTAACATTAGTAGCAAAAGAACTAGCTAGAATAGAGTAGACTTTATAGGACTACAGGAGGTTAGGTTAGATGGGAATGGCATATCACAAATATGAGTTTCCTTTTTGTATTACTTGAAAGGGAACAATAATCACCAATTAGGAACAGGATTCTTTGTTAATAACAGAATAAAATCAGTAGTAAGAAAGGTTGAATTTATCAGTGACAGGTTATCGTATTTAGTACTTAAGGGTAGATGGTGCGATATCGTAGTTATAAATGCTCACGCCCCTACAGAAGAGAAAATCGACCATATATAGAACATAGCTTCTGTGAGGAAATGGAACACACCTTTTGATCATTTATCTACATATCACATGAAAATTTTATTGGGGGAATTCAATGCTAAAGTAGGACTAGAGGATATTTTGCTTACATCCATTCCTTATTTACCATTGCATCATTATTGTAGAAGCTTTCACTTATGGAGTCTCTCTTCATACGGAGCTCTCGTAGCAGTTCCTCACATGATGGTGTAGATGGCAGAAGCATTCGCAGTCTCAGGTCTTCAACCAAGAAAGTTTTCCTAGCTAAGACATAGCCGTATCTTAATAAAGCGAATTTTGAAACCCCAAGCATCCTTTTCAGGTACCTTGGTTTCATATTTTTGAGCTCTTGTAGCTGTCTGCATGATAGGTATTCCCATATGATTTCTAACCCATACATGAGTGAGGGTAGTAGTTTAACTCGAAAGAGTTCCATAGCGGTATTAATTGGCATTCTTTGTAAACGTCAGATGTCGTTTATTGAAATTTAAATTCTTACAGGATCCATTCCAAGCGAATAGAGATCATTATTTCAATGAAAGGCGGGAAGCAAGTCGTATATTTAGGATAAAAAGAGGGATTACTTAGAGCAAACCTGCAGAACTGTAGCTCCTCAGAGCGACTGCTTACCTCCCCTTTCTTACCCCACCCACCTTTTCTACCAGTGCGGTCATGACGTTCTAGTTACTCTCGGCTGCATCTCGCTGCGGCAGATATACAATACGCTGTCAAGAATTACAAATGAACAGATAATAAAATCGTTACGAACATACCTTTAGAAAGTAAGAGAAAAATGAATGTGGGAAATAAATAAATTAAAGGATATTTAAAATAAATTTTAAAATTTATGTGTGCATATAATGTAAGAAGGTCTCCCTATGTATATATCGTCCTATTACTAGTAAAGCCGATTAAATCCACTTTTTGTGTAAAATAAGTTAAGTACAGTCCCCGACTTGTCTTTCCGTTCTCTGTATTCTACTAAAATGAAATAAGTCCGAAATGTGCATGCAGGCAACACACTAATTACTTTATCTGAAGAATTTAATATGATTTTTCGTGCATTAATAAAGTTTTAATTCCTGCTTTTACAAAACTTGTAATACTGGTCTTAACTGGTTTTACTAATAATATGACGATAAATAAATTGTACGTTGATAAGCGAGTGATAGCTATATGACCGGATGTCAATGCTGTCATTCAACATTGTAACGCACTAAAGCCAAATAAATAAATAAATAAATAAATAAATAAATAAATAAATAAATAAATAAATAAATAGATAAATAAATAGATAAATAAATAAAAAGTAAGTAAATAAGTATAAAGTAAATAAATAAATAAGTAATTAATTAAGTAATTAAGTAAGTAAATAAGAACATAAGTAAGTAAGTAAATAAACAAACAAACAAATAATATGCATACTGCAGGTTAAAGAGAACTGGAACATGGCAAAATCTAAACCCGTGAAGGAATACTACTTCCAAAGGAAATGGGAATATGATTATTTTGTTGTTGAAGACGAAATAATTGCTTGTTTACTGTGTCCCATCCAATTTATTTCTACTCGTCATTTCAATATTAACCCACATTTCAACAAAGCCCATGTTAAGAATTATGGAGTGCACAAACATTCGGGTAAGTTCGTTATTACGAACTGTATATTGATTATTTATTTATATATTGTAAAATTACGGACGTCACTCGTTGTGCTCATTTTGAATTGGAATTAATAGTGACTTTCAAGGTTCATTACTTAAATGTTATAAATTTATGTTTCCGTAGGTGATGATAGAAGGAAAGTTTTCGAAAATCTAAAACAGGTTAGGTGCAAAGAAATCTCAAAGGAACTACCGACAGGAAATTTAGCATAATTGTAAACCTTGAAACGAGATAACGCATTGTAAAAACAATGAATTTATTACAATCGTTTTTGAAAAGTACATGCCGCCACTGATCGACCACAGAATGTAAATAACTCTACGCGGAAGTCGATCATCCCCAAAAGAAGTGAAGTGAGGCTGACGTCATATTTCCTCTGCTTAACGAATTCTGCAGGCTTGATTTAGAGGAATAACTCAGCCAGTTAGAAAGAAATAGTAAGAATAAAAACATTAGCAATTTATATAAGTGCAAAAAGAAATTTAAGAAATGATATCAGTCAAGGATAAACGTTATGAAGGATGAGAATGGAGATTTGCTTGCAGATTCTCATTCTGCCCTGAACAGCTAATCTGTCCACGACTACACGAGATGTCAAATGTAGGTACCCGTATTTTACATGCTTATTTAATGTTTAATTAAACATATTAGTGGGTCTAGCTGAGATAATTTCATACAAAATCCAAAAAAGTCAATTATTCCACACAACATTCTATAGACCAATCAAAATTCGATCCATTTCGTAGAATTGAAAGGTTCAGAGCCATAGTGGGCCAAGCGCCATTTATTAAAAACGGAGAAAATAAGAGTTAAAATTAACTGATTACTATAATTTAACGAAACATATAGTAAGTAAGATAAAGTATGCTCATTAAAACTAATTCATATGTCAATCTTCATTAAATTATGGTATTTACTTAACTTTAACTATTGTTTTCTCCGTTTTTAATAAATGGCGCTTGGCCCGCTATGGCTCTCAACCCTTCAATTGCACACAGTTTGGCAATACTAGTTTGTCAATGTCTTAGAATGTTTGGGAACCAATATGAAGATTAGAGGTCGGCCCTTGTGTAGAGAAGGAAAAGGGTGCTTCTAAGTATACAATAATTATTAATTATTATTATTATTATATAATAATATAATAATATTAATATAATAATATTATTATATAATAATAATTATTATAATTAATAAAAAAGTAATAAGAACTTCACTTTATTTATTTCTGTATATTTTCCAACAGTATAAATTCTTAAATTTCACGATGTAAAATACTCAGCTCATCCATTAACAATCTTGTCGTGGAAAGCTTTACATATTTTCAGACAGTTGTCGCAATCACTACTGGATTCACAAGTGACAGTTTCGGTACTGTTTTCTTTGAGACACGTTTCTTGAAGTTTCTCTGTCTTCCGCAGTACATTCAGGCAATTTACTTGGCAAGTGTTGTTGACACAAGAAGAGGTTCCTTCCCATTCCACTGGACCAGGGCCGAAGAACCACGGAGGCAGTGTGGCGCTGTACGAGGTTGCAGCCAGTATCAGACATGTCACTATGATAATTCTGCATTCCATTTCGATTGTCTTTGTATATCCACGATCTGAGAACAACACGAAAAACAAACATTAAAAAATTTAAAAAAATTATTATTGTTGCCAGTAGGTTTGGCAGCGTAAAACATATGATACATATCATACACAAACTACACGTAATGTAAGCCTACGTCGCATAAAAAACTAATTTTACACTATTTTCTTAACGGCGTAATACTTTATTTTTAATGGAAGTAAATTAATAAAAAAATATGATAATACAATTGGCAAGCATTCATTTTAAATAACTACATTTAGAATCACAGAAATGAAAATAATTTGATTGGTTAAATGTAACGAACGTATGAATTATAAGTAGAGTTGGAAATTACGACACATTAACTCTGAAGTTACGTGCGCACAGTGTAACATAGTAGTTACAAAGTAGCTGGCGAGGTAGTCTCCTTCCCTCGTACACACATCATGTCAATTGCAATGTAAGCTGGGCAGGAAAAAAAAAAAAAAAGAAAAGAAAAACATGCCTGAAGGACAAACGTAAATATCATGTTGATCTGATTATAATTTATTGTTGTCTCTCAGATATAGAAAAGCATCATTTTTTCTAGGCCTAAAAACAATTTTATAGAGCAATTAATAGATTCACAAGAGTACTTTTTAAGCAAGTTTTAAATAATATTAATAACAATACTAATTATTATCACCGTACAAAATTTTGTCGAATATCCTTTTGAGAAGATTAACTCCATATGTAGATGAAATTATTGGGGATCATCAGTGTGGTTTCAGGCATAATAGTTCGACTATTGATCAGATTTTTTGTATCAGACAGATATTGGAGAAAAAATGGGAGTATAAGGGTATAGTACATCAGTTATTCATAGAATTCAAAAACGCGTATGACTCGGTTAAGAGAGAGGTTTTATATAATATTCTTATTGAATTTGATATTCCTAAGAAACTAGTTCGATTAAATAAAATGTGTCTTAGTGAAACTTACAGCAGAGTCCGTATAGGTCAGTTTCTATCTGATGTTTTCCAATTCACTGCGAGCTAAAACAGGGAGATGCACTATCACCTTTACTTTTTAACTTTGCTCTAGAATATGCCATTAGGAAAGTTCAGGATAACACAGAGGGTTTGGAATTGAACGGGTTACATCAACTTCTTGTCTTTGCGGATGACGTGAATATGTTAGGAGAAAATCCACAAACGATTAGGGAAATCGCGGAAATTCTACTTGAAGCAAGTAAAGAGATAGGGGTGGAAGTAAATCCCGAAAAGACTAAGTATATGATTATGTCTCGTGATCAGAATATTGTACGAAATGGAACTATAAAAGTTGGAGATTTATCCTTCGAATAGGTGAAAAAATTCAAATATCTTGGAGCAACAGTAACAAATATAAATGACACTCGGAAATTCATCACAGAATAAATATGGGAAATGCCTGTTTTTATTCGGTTGAGAAGCTTTTGTCATCTAGTCTTCTGTCAAAAAATCTGAAAGTTAGAATTTATAAAACAGTTATATTACCGGTTGTTCTGTATGGTTGTGAAACTTGGACTCTCACTTGAGAGAGTAACAGAGATTGAGGGTTTTTGAGAATAAGGTTCTTAGGAAAATATTTGGGGCTAAGAGGGATGAAGTTACAGGAGAATGGAGAAAGTTACACAACGCAGAGCTGCACGCATTGTATCCTTCACCTGACATAATTAGGAACATTAAATTCAGACGTTTGAGATGGGCAGGACATGTAGCACGTATGGGCGAATCCAGAAATGCATATAGAGTGTTAGTTGGGAAGCCAGAGGGGAAAATACCATTGGGGAGGCCGAGACGTAGATGGGAAGATAATATTAAAATGGATTTGAGGGAGGTGGGATATGATGGTAGAGACTGGATTAATCTTGCTCAGGATAGGGACCAATGGGGGGCTTATGTGAGGGCGGGAATGAACCTCTGGGTTCCTTAAAAGCCAGTAAGTAAGTAAGTACTAATTATTATCATTGGAATATCAGAACTTACTACATTTGTAAATGTAAATGAATTGCAATACAGTTTAAGGGAAATAAAGGACATAAATACAGTAATTAATACATTTAAGTCACTGAAATAAACTTGTCTTAAAATAATAATATTACAATTAAAGAAACAGCATTTAGATTAACATACAGAAAGCAAGGAGTTCTGTTCGATATAATGTTAATCCTTTTGTGAATTAACTCTTGTTCGGGGAACAAATTGGCCATACAGTAGCTTAATAGATTATTACGAAGAAAGAAAACTAATGTTACATTTAAAACGAAAATAATTTAAGGTCTCTATGTAATAATAATTTAATATTAGTCTGAAGTGAGGAATAAATATTTATAAGTTAACTTGATAATAAAATAGAGTAAACTGAGAATAAAATGATTTAAAATACAGTAACACCAAATCACAAGATATTGATTTAAAATAATATCAGTAAACTGTATAAGAAAATTAACATAAATTAAATGTCGTATTCTAAACATCTGTTATTTCTCATTTGAATGTATATGTATTATTATTTTTAACTTGGACATTTCAAAGCCATGTCATTATAAATTTTTAATTCATAATAAAATTAGGGCAGGGATGTATTTCAGGCCTGGAGGGCCCTGACAGCTCCAAGGTTGGTACTATTTTTGAGGCGAGACGGCGTCATAGACTTCATAATTTTCATATTATCGTCAAAATTTGCATTTTATCAAAAGTAACATTTTATTAATATTTAAACTTTTTCATAGTGAGATGTATTCTGCACACCTATGAACTTCTATATCCTGATTCGATTGTATTTTCGTGACATTCCATAAGTATTCGTGCAGAAATGGTGGTAGTGATGATGATGATGATGATGATGATGATGATGATGATGACGACGACGACGATGGCGATGACGACGACGACGAATACAACTACTACCAGTACCACCGAAATTCCAGAGCCAAGGCACTTTTTTGTTTAGAAATACACCACTGAATTAAAGATAAAGGGCCGTATTCATAGACATTCTTAGCACGGGCTTCCGGTGGATGATCAGCGAACTAACGTTTTTCGTATTCATAAACCAGTGTTAGCGACATATTATGATTTGAATCCTGTTCAAGTAATAAGTCGATAGCCGGGGCTAGTTTAGCACGCTCGTAGCGCGGGCTAGCGATATGTCTGTGCATAGCACCCCTATTGTTTGCCAGCAGTGGTGATGCATTTTGGCTCTTCTTGTAAGGATTTTTATATAGCATCTAGTATCTTACTTACAATAAAATTAACCATAATACTAGTTATCCCACTTTGTGGTAGAATCTATTGGAAGAACATCATTTTGAAGTTTACATATGCTAATAATTAATGTATAATGCTATGGGTATTCCATTTGTGACGTTTATTTATATGTTATAGATTTGAAAAGATGACTGCTTTCCTTAAAGTGGCTTATAGTCAATAACTTATAAGCTGAATCAATCAAAGACACTGTAGAGACCACATTCAACAGTGCTTGATTCAAGCACCAGATAATGAATACCTTTTTTTTTTTTTTTCTGTTTTCCTAATCGAATGGAAATCACAAAGAAATCTTAATCGAATGGAAATCACACAGAAATCTTCATAGCTTCCTCAGTTGATAGAACGCATACTTAGAAATTGTTTGTAACTTAATTTAATGGAAACCACGTAACGGATATTCCGACCAGTAGTTCTTCCTCTCTGTACGTCAGAGGATGAAACAAAATATCACGTTGATAGCAGAAGTAACCGCCATGATCTCAGGCCTTGGAAAAATCGAGGCATACCTACACCGTTTCGGGATCAAAGACGACTCAACGTGTTCATGCCTTCAAGATGCACAAACAGTAGATCAAATAATAAGGCAAATTAGGCTAATTTCGCAGTACGTCTAATTTCGCAGTATCTCATATATTAATTAATTTTGGAGTTGTCTATGTTCGTTTGAGCTTACAAAAATACGGATAAATGCCAGAACCTGTCGGGGATGTTTCATGCAGGAAGATCCTATTACAACGCATTCTGGCGAAAGTTATAAACTACTGTCTTCCTCCGACGAGTTTAGCGCTGGGACCTGAGGTATTCTTGCCATCGGTGCGGGGGGGGGGGTTGCAGGTAGGTTCTTTTGTTGCTACAGTCAAGCCGAGCCGAGCGGAGTGGGAAGTATTAATCGTCCAAAAATATGCAGTCTTCAGTTTGTAGTAGTGTGTGACTGTGTGCACGTGTTAGGTACTCTATATACGAGTGAAATGTTTTCAGTATGATTGCACTTCCTTCCAGACTGTCGCTGTCACTGTTCCCTCCCACTCCAGTACCGCGCTAGGCTAGTCGGAACCGCATTCCTCTCAGCACTAAACTCCTCAGAGGATGACAGTGCTTTAGTAGGTGTGTGTTTGCTGAACTACAGTGAATAAATTTGCATTGTTGGGGTTCTGGACAGTATATCGTCGAGATATTCAGAACTGTAATTATCACACAATGATTAATTAATTCTCCACATTCTTAAGATTAATTTGAACCCTTGCTTGTTGTTTTATCTTACATAGTTTGTTCGTAATATGCTTTTATCGGTACTTAATTTCTTAACTAGTTTCTACTAGTTCCCGGCAGAGCAGTTCGAGTGGCACGCAGATTCCAACGTCCTTTAAGAAGCGCTATGGGCTAAGTATGCGCTAGCCAGAAAATCTCTCCTACCATAGAGCAGCAGCCTCAACTCGTTCGAATTTGAACGATTTTTATGATGTGCTAGGAAGTGAGTATGAGAAGGCAGAACTGAGTAACAAGCTTAATCTCATTTGTAATTAAGATGAAACAGGCTTTTCATTGGTTACCAAACCTAACAAAATTGTATCCCCAAAAGGAGCAAAGTCTGTCCACCTTCAACGGCAGAGAAAGAAGAAACAACAATTGTCTTGCTGGCGAAAGCGGATTCGGATTGGGCCTAAATAGCTCATAAAGTTTTTTTTTATCTTTGGCATAAAGTTTAATGCAGATATGTGTTACATAAATGTATTAATTTACAATTAATATGGAAGCCTTTTCCTGTTATTAGTGTTAATAATTGAAGCCCACTAGTTCTATATATATTGCCTAGTTTGTTTATGTGTGTTCAGTTCATGTGTGTAAATATGTACTGATGTTTAGATTACATTAAAACATGTTTTGAGCTAAAAAGAGTATTCCTGAAAATTGCGTAATTGTTACTGCGAAATTGGCCGAGCAGTACTGGGAAGTTACACGAATTCCTGAAAGATACACATATCATCTCATGTTTTAGATGGAGTTATTTCGCTGTTGAGATACACTTAAAAAATAAAATTTTTACACCAACCAATACAATAAATGTCTAGTGAGTAACTGCTGCTTGAAGGAATTTTTTTCAAGCATTTTCGGTTATAACTAGATAGAAAACCTTAATACTGCGAAATTAACCGAGTTTACCTTATACTCTTCTGTCAAATTGAATAAACAAAGAGATATACTGAAGAAGGGAATATATAGAAATCAAGATAGATGGCCAGTGTCACATGAGAAACTGTTGTTAAAACACTGTAAGGAATTCAGAGACTTTGTTCAGTCAATAGACTTCAGAGCAGTGTAATTATTGTAAATAGTGAAAATACTGCTCTAGTTAAAAATAGTATTAGTATTACTAGTAGTATTAGTATTCAAATCAGATATGTAAAAATAATTATAAGAAATTCATGAACTTTATTCAGTCATTAGACTTCACATCAGGGTAATTATTGTAAATAGTGAAAATACTACTCTGATTAAAATTAGTATTAGTATTCAAGTCATATATGTTAAGTAATTATAAGTAATTCATAAACTCTATTGAGTCAGCTGACTTTACATTCTTGTAACTATTGTAAATAGTCAAAGCACTACTATTGTTACATATAGTTTACTAATAGTTTTTAAAAGTTCAGACAGAATGTAAAAATAGTGTAGCAACAAATGTGTCTATTATTGCATTACTGCAATGGAGCATATTGAATAAAAAAAATTCATTTATTTGCGGTTGGGATTGAAGGTCTGCTTTATAATGAATACCTCTGCACAAAATTTACAAGAACGGGGATGCTTCTCGGTATGTGGTCGTTTGTCATATTCCAAAGCTGGTTTTTGATAAAGTTGTTTTCCAAATTCTGTATAATCGCCGCGCCAGCCGGAGTAACGACTGGGAGATCAAAGAAAAGATTAACAACAATTACAGACCTGTCGATTGCATACTGTTCTAAAGCGATGTTGTCGCGTCTTTTTCAAACTGCAGGGCGTACAAACGAGAAACAAGACTACTTTATAACTAATATTATATAATAATAGTAATAATAATAATAATAATAATAATAATAATAATAATATATTTTTATGATATCTAACTACATTAATTAAATCAATATGTAAATTACAGTTATTAATTACCTGACATCCTAGCTCTCACCGGAAGGCATTGAAGGGCGTACAAACTAGAAACAAGACTACTTTATAACTAATATTATATAATAATAGTAATAATAATAATAATATATTTTTATGATATCTAACTACATTAATTAAATCAATATGTAAATTACAGTTATTAATTACCTGACATCCTAGCTCTCACCGGAAGGCATTGAAGGGCATACAAACGAGAAACAAGACTACTTTATAACTAATATTATATAATAATAGTAATAATAATAATAATAATAATAATATATTTTTATGCTATCTAACTACATTAATTAAATAAATATGTAAATTACAGTTATTAATTACCTGACATCCTAGCTCTCACCGGAAGGCATTGAAGGGCGTACAAACGAGAAACAAGACTACTTTATAACTAATAATAATAATAATAATAATAATAATAATAATAATAATAATATATTTTTATGCTATCTAACTACATTAATTAAATAAATATGTAAATTACAGTTATTAATTACCTGACATCCTAGCTCTCATCGGAAGGCATTGAAGGCACATGAGCAACTCCCATCTTCCCAACCTTTTTTTGGGGACATCATGGGTGTCATACCATGTCTCGTCCAAAAATATAATTTTATGGCCTGCAGATCTTTTAGAACGAAGTGTATTCAAATATTTGTACCTCCACGTTACTATTCTCCATGACTCCATATCACGCGTCTTTTGTTAAGAATTCGGAACCTGAATCCTAACTTTTTCAATAATTCCCTCAGTGTTCTTTCTTTCTAGGGGAACTCACACTTGTTTTGAAGTTCTATTAATATTTCACTAACTGTTGGCGACTGTCTATTTTTTTAAAAATCATACACTGTTCGACGAATCAGATCGCAGGTGAAATTATCAGCTTTTTCAAATTTCTGTTTTTTATTTTTATATTTTTTTGGTGTTTTAGGACCTCGTTCTACAACTCTGCTTACGACTTGCCTACTTAATCCAACAGCTTTTGCGGTCTCTGTAATCGGTCCCTTGCCCAATTTATTGTATTTTTGACGTAGACATACGCATTACAAATTCTTTTCTGAGACTGTTTATTCAATGTCCCATATATTTCCTACCTGTAATTGTCTCACTTCTACTAGTTGAAGGAACACACGCATTTACATTACTTTCAACTTCATCATATCCTTCCCACGGCCTCCACATCTTAAATATTAACACCAACTTATAACTTCCACTTGAAATGCTTTACTAAACTGAACGAACATTTGTTATTAAAAATAACAACCTAGGTTCTTACTCCACGTGGACTTGATATGTATGGATTGCCATTGGCGGCAACAGTTTTTTGTAGAATATGAATGGAGCGGTGGGACTAAAAGAACCGCAATCACAAGCGACAAACAATGACATAAATATCAAAGCCTCGCCGGTCGTTACTCCGGTTGGCGCGGCGATTATACATAGAAATGATCTAACACTAAAATATGTGCGGTTTTACGATTTAAGTGAAGTTTTCGTTAAAAGAAATTTTCCACATTCTGTAAACTGAAAGTCAGATTGCGTTAAGAGAGTGTAGAGGACACTAGAACACCAAAAGCTACCAGAATAGTTATCAACTAGAAAATATGTATTTTACGACACCATTTAACGTTTCTCAATAGAACATTAAACTGTACATTTTAGTTAATGTATGGCAGTGTAGGCCTACTCACCAGTTAAACTTGTGCAGTTCCTCGCAAACAATGTGTAAGTTAGTGTCGTTCGTTTGAGACTACTTTGAGTTCCGCCTCTTGGTTGTCAAAACAGCATGAACTGAAATATAATTTGCATATGGGATAGATTAGAAACGGTAACGACTATCTTACGAATGTTTTAAAGAAAATATATTTTCCATATCGTTTGTTCGACTACTCACGGAAACTTGCATGTATGAAATATCCTATACTCGTCTTATGTAATATATTTTAGGGAAATTCCATGAATCACTTTTAAACCTACATTCAGCCTACTACAATATCATACTTACTTAGACAATAATTTAGTGACTTTCTTCCCAACCTATTTGAGGGAATACAGTGTAAGACATGAAATGAAATACAAATATTATTGTAATATACTCTTTCCATGCTTGCCACAGTTTTAATAATTTCATTAGATTTATACCTGGCCTTGCATTTGAAGTGAATACACGTCAAGAAATAAGTGTAAATAATTTCCTCATGTCGAGACCGTACGCGGTCTTCGCTATCTTATCGGCCCAGCATACTGCTATCGTGACGTCCTTCGTCAAGGCCACGTTCTATATGCCATTCCTGTTATATTTAACACAGATATTTGACATTGTTTATTGTAGTTACTATTAAATTTCATTAAGGAGAAAGTAACTATAGTCCCGTCGCTCTAATTTCCGGCATCCAATCACCTTGCAGGTCGGCTACATTTAAACGTGTACGTCTTGTGATTCGCTGATGAAGACGTTATGCACTTCCTAATGCTGGATAAATACTTAATATAATCGCCCGCCATTTTGGCTCTTTCGTTGGAGCTCGCAGAAAGCACACGAGGACGTTATTTGCCTCTCAATTATTTGATCAATTACAGTGCGTTTCATTTATTATCATAGAAGCTACGACATGATAATGTTTAACGGTGTGGCAAATAGATCCCTCGTCCGGAAGCTCGGCAACAAAAGAACAAAAATGGCGAACGATACTACCTAACTAGACTTTATAGAGCCTTGACTTCCTAAGACGTAAGCAAAGAGGAGGAGTCACGCCGGGAATAACAGAGTCGCGAATATAGAATATTTTATATACTACTGTTGTTATTGAAGAAAAACGACAGTTAAGAAAACAGAAAAACAGTAGGAATGCACAGCTTCCTAAAGAAGTAGAAACAGTAAAGGTGTTCGTGGTACAGTACATAGTTAAATATACAGTGTTACCAGTTTTTATGTGAAATTCTGAAATTTTATTTTTTCTCCTGAACCATTGGCTTTTTTATTTTATAATATTTGTTCAAAAATCATTAGCCAATATAGTTGTGGTTCTAGAAACTAGCATACTTATGAAATGTCTGCAATGACACGATGCTAAATCACCACCACTACCAACAATTTCGCATTGCTCTTCACGCATTACTGTTCTTATGAGTGGTCTTTGATTTGTTGCATTGATGAAGTCGGCGATATGTATATTTCGAAATTAAACACTGGAATCCTTCGTATGCATGTGCAGTAATGTAGCCTAGTATGTGGAATGCTACATCTGTCATCGTCTGTCTATTATTCTCAAATATTTACTTAATTTTAAGTATAATAGCCTGGAATTTATATCAGCTCTATAATATTGCTTTTCTTTACTTCAGTATCATCACAATCAACAATGGCGTCGTCAAAGCCACATTACATAGCAGAATTTATATAACGCTGTAGTTACAGTCAAGCCCACTCTCTTGTGGATTAAAGTATGTACAGAGTCTTTCATAAGTAACTAGTCTATCGAAAAACGAACTATTTTGGATAATTTTTTAAATTATATTCATCCTCACGAGAAAGAATCCTTCCCGGTTCCATACAGTCGATTTGGAAACAAACACCCCACCCCCGCCGCCAGAGGAAGCTACTTATCCATGTGTAGGCTAATGTGCATCTGATGCCAACTTAAAATACGCCAAGGACTTAAAATGACCTGAAGTATGGCCTTCTATACGCTAAGGATAATGGCACATGGCCATGCCTATACACATAGTTGTGATAACTGGAATGATAAAATGCCACGCAGCCGCTTAACTTTATTGCAGAAGAGAAACATTTATGTCTGGTTTGAACTTGAAAGAGTGTCCCTCAAATTAAGCGTTTATTCTGTAGACGAAGTGTTTCCAGGCAGGTGGATCAGTCGCACAGGCCCAATCTTTGGCCTTCATGATCACCTGATTTGACTCCCCTGGATTTCTTTTTCTGAGGATTTATCAAGGATCTTGTCTATGCGACTAAGCCACACACCATTCCTAAATTAGTGGAACGAATTGAACACACGATTGAAATGGTTAAGCTTAACATGCGCACCAGAGTCCATGAAGAGTTGATATGTCGTTTCCATTGGTGCATTCAGTAGAACAGGGGACATTTTGAAAATTTTACACCTTAATTTGCCAATAATTGAAACTGTTTTTACATCTTTGTGTGTTAATAAAGCCTTAAAAAACTAACCATTCTTCCGTCTAATAGAGCTGGCGGCGAGGGGAGGGGGTGTTTGTTTCCAAATAGACTGTAAAGCACCGAGAAGGGCTCTTTATCGTGAGGATGAACATCATTTTAAAAAATATCCAAAATATTTAACTATTCGATAGACTCTTTACTTATGAAAGACCCTGTATTTTAAAATAAATACGTATGGAGGATTTAAATTTTAAGACCATTCAGTTTCAGTATCTTCTCATATTCTATCATTTGTTATAACAGAGACATCGTAATTGCCTTCCAACATCTACGTGTACCATGCATAACATGCCTATAGATGCTCCGTTTAAAATGTTTCCAGAAGAACATATTTAAACCAAATTTCACTCGTAAAAATTTTTCAAAAAGAGTAATTCTGGATTTTGTGGTGTGGTGAAGAGCTGTCTGTGTTTTTGCAGTCAATTTTCCATCCAACAACCTGTTGTCCACTTTGATTGGTGTGGAAATTATTACTTTGAATCATGTGTTATGGTACAATGTCAAAATTTTCAATATATGTAGTTTAGTTAAAGAGAATCGTAATGAAAAAGAGAAACGTTTCTCTCAAGTATTAAAAGACGTACCCTTATTTCTTTAAAGACTGATATTGTTATTAAAATATTTTAAATTTAATGATTATTTTTTTTGTTGTACGTTACCTGTCAAAAGTTTATGATCGCCTATCACAACTATGGATTTGTGGTTAAAGCAGGGATTTCGTTTCGAATATTCTATCATATCAAAAAATATATATTGAGAGGGAAAATATTTATTTTGTTGGTCTATTTAGTTTTTCCGATGTGTTTGTACATTGAAATAAAGTATATAATTGTCTTCACCGCTGATCGAAAACTTTTGACCGGTAGTGTATATTTTGTGAAATTCGGAGTTTTCCCTTCTCAAATCAAGAAATGGAATTCCACAAAAATTGCATTCTTTCGCAAGTCTACATTTCTAAGAGGATCTTCAGCACTATTTCGCAAATGCTTCTGTTGTATTTACATACAACCACCAAGAACTTATAATTTCATAAACTGCAACTACTCTATTTAATGTATGTGTCTTGAGCGCCGTAATTTTTGTCATTCTTGCTACGGAAGCAGTGTTATTCTTCTATTGAATTAGGATACAGTACTTTACTTCACTGATTGATTGATTGATTGATTGATTGATTGTAGTTCACGTTAACACTTTGTTAAAAACATAAAATTGTTCAGTCACACGTTAAAAAGTGTTAAAATTTTTAAAAAAGGTTATATATTTTACTTGACATGATGGGTCAAGTTTTATTGTGTTAACTCCTTCTACTTTAGTATAGATATTTTTAAAATAATATTTCACCAAACTGAGGTCCAAATTAGTACATCTTCATCAAAACTGATTGCATAGCAAAGTGCGAAAGCGAAGCTATTGGAGAGCCACAAACAGTCTTTCTTGCAACTCAACTCGCCAGTCAGACTTTATAGCACGTATTTCAAATCCATTCTTAGACCGCGGGCCATACAAAAAGGTATAGCTGGTTGGATTTCGCCCAGGACCGTAGTTTTACGATCCCCTGCTATAGAACAACTATATTGCTACAATAAAGTTATCATTACTGTGAACTGTCTCTTCAGTTGAAACAAAATAAAAATATGGTTCAACAACTCATCATTCAAATAGTTTTGAGTTGTTTCTCGTTGTCAGTTACGTTATGAATGTTATCATAGAAGACACAGGTCCAGAAACAATCAATTCAAAGAAAGGCGACACTTCATCATTAAATGACCGCAAGACATATCTTCACGCATACAAGCACATATATTTTAGATATAAAATATTTTTCCCAGAATAATTTCAATTTTTTATAACGATTTTTGTACTCTACTTGTAAGATTACACAACTATTTTTATTACTAATACTTAGCGATGCTCCAAATTAACCTGAGTGCAATTTTATTTGTAGGAGCGTTGGTCTGGGGGAATTTCTTTCCGCGGTCCCTCTGTGACGGCAAAAAAATTGTTTCAAGAGTAGGGCGATTCCGATCGCCTTCCCAAGGCCGGTGAATCAGATCGAGTTTGATTTTGCAAGATACGACACGCAATTTCTGCTTTGACAAATGGCAACTTTCCTAGTGACTGTTGAGAGAAGCTTTATGTCAGCATTGTGTCAGCTTGAGTGTGGGTCACTGTCTTTAGACTTGAAACCACGAAGAAAGAATTTGAAACGAAAATCTACCGAGAATTACCTCTTTATATGCTAATTTGACGATTTTTAGTTCAAGAATGCTTAGATATATTTTTACATGGATATGAGATTAAAGAAAGAATGCTCTCTTTGTGAACACAACCTATAATGAAATCTTTTATAATAATTTATCACTTTTGCCAACCTCCTGTAGAAAATTACACATTGGCACAGAGTTGCATTCTGGCGCCTTTTATGTTCCTTGTAGCGACGAAAATTTCCCCTTGGCAACCTGGCTACTTTTCTGGCGTCTTTAATGTTAAAATTATAAAAACGATTTACTTAAAACATTTTTTTTACAAGACTGTGATCCATGGTACGTAATATTCTTCAGAACGTAAATATTCGTCAGTTGTAGTTCCGTTCATTTTCAAAAAATGGCAGAGCAACTTTCAAGGTTGCGTAGGAAACTTCCCCAGACTCTGACACGGGGATCTACAACGTGTATGATCTGTGATTTACAATTGTGTTTTAATAACTTAATTAAGTGGAATTAATATATATATATATATATATAAATATAAACCTAGGCTTAAATATATTACATTAATGGATTAAATAAGTGGATCTTATCATCAATTAAAGTTTTAGTATAAAATACATGAAATCCATTTTTATGTTTTGTTTCTAAACTTCGATATTTAATTGAAACGATGTTGAGCAGTAAGCCGTTAATTAATAATAGCGGGAATTCAGCGATTTACGGGCTTATTAGCATTTAGCAGATTCTTTTAATTGTTACAAAGAGTGGGAGAATCAGCCCAGGCTGAAGATAATTGTAGTTTAATTAAAATTACGTATATATTCAAGCCTCAAAATTCGGTATCGGTATTTAGTCATAATTCAAAATCACTACCATTTTAAAAAATGCATCATTAGACTACAGATTCACCTAATGCAGGAAATTAATATTTTCTGGCTGGCTCCAAAAGACTACATATTTTAAGAAAAATTCGAATGAAGCAATTTGTAACGTATGTAATGCCTGTAAACAACAGATGTAGGTTGAACGAACAGCAAAAAGCAAGTATCAAAGATGTACAGCATAGCTGAATAATGCCACTTAATGATCCTCTATCTTTGTATTAGATAATATTAATAATACAATTATTACAAATTTATGAATGAATGTAAATGGTTATGTTCATAATTGCACTGTAATTTTTTTTAAGTTTATTACTCCTTTCACTATGAACTTCAGAAATAATTGGCTACTTTCTGGCGCCTTGTTGAGTATAGTTGGCGACATTGGTCTGAAATCATCTGGTAACCCTGCTGATCGGCGGGTGATTATTTCAATCCCTTTTTGCGGGTGATTCCGATCGCTTTTTCACGTTTATTTAACGACGTAACTTCTATGCTTTCGCTTTTCCTGTTGTAGATTAAATTGCCTTAGCTATAACAGGATAATCGTTCTGGATGGACACGTCAGCCACAAGTGTGTGAAAGCCTAGTTGTGTGAGGAGAATTAAATTCATTGTCTCCCACGTCATACAACCTACAGGCATGGGCGCCGGCAAAATTAATTGCAGGGGGGTGCAGACAGCACACAAAATCTACACTATACTTTTTTTTTAAGATGTGACATGACAGGAGCGTTGCGATCGGAAAAACAACTAAATGTCATATAGTGTGGTAGGCCTGTTGCTATGGTAACAACCAACGAGCACAGAATACAATAGAGTAGACACTAGCATCTTAATACCATTGGACGGAGTGAAGCCGGTTTGATGGACCTGACGCCATCTTGTTGCTACCAAAACATTGCAAAATAGCTATTACGTTATAGAAGATCTTATGATAATAAGAATTCCATATGTCCCTAATTTCTTGTAGGACTCACACTTTCTTGTTTGTTTCGTAATACAGAATCGGTATGCACGTATTTTTAGCAAAAATTACGAAACTGTCATCGATAAATCACATATATACAGGTTATTTAAATTGGCAGCTCTTCAAATTGCAGTATGGTATTCAATAGATAATCTGGAAGGTTAAACAAACAATAATGATAAAAAAGGAAAATAACAGTTTGACTTTATTTTGCTACTAGTCCAATAAAATTGCTACCCTATAATAATTACTTTTATACGTTGATCCATTTGCTTCGATTTAATAATGAAACTTGCTTCTTAACGCAAATTATCAATCTCTTCCTTTTGCCAGTATTTCGTATAGATGTCCCGATTTTGTTTAGAGAAAAAATGGAATGCTCTTAACCATATAATATTTGATAGGCTCTTCGTTTATAGTATATAATTAGATTATAACGGCGAACAAAAGTGAAGTTTTATTACCAAGTGGGTCAAGTCAGTTCACGACCGAGTTAATGAAGCTACTAAGTCTGTAAAGCATAAGTCTGATTTCGTGATTATAAAAATTAATTACAATAATATTAATACACTATTTCTTTTTCTTCATCAAACGAATACGTGCATTCGGTTGAAGAGAAACCTCGGTACACCCATTTTCTATAGCACTCGACACAAACTTCCAACATGGGTTGTTAGGTTAGCTTCGCTCGTAAATGCTAAGTGTGCAAAGCATGTCTGATTTCGTGATTATAAAAATTAATTACAATAATATCAATACACTAATCCTTTCTCTTAATCAAACAAATACGTGAACAATACGAATCTAACCGCCTAACTTAGGCTAAATCATTCATTACCGTATCTAGCCTACCGGTAATAAGTACATTTCACACATGCATATTTACCCGTGAAAAGTTATTCCAGGAATATTTTTTGAAAACCTGTTTGTGCAGCCATACGCAGCACATGTAGGCATATTGAAATTAGTTAATTTATTAATTAAAACAACGATGCAACATCACAATCAACTGCCCATGTGCTAACCGGGAGCGCAATGTTTTGGTAGCATCATAATGGCGACTGTCCACAAAAGCGACTTCACCTCCAAGCTGTTTATATCTACTCTATGCATTCTGTGCTCGTTGGTAACAACGGTTCAGTTGCCAAACGTACCGTTATCACGTGGCTAGTGCTTAATAGCTCTCTTGGCGACATTTATTGTGCACACAATGTCAGCATTGGTACGTTTCGTGTTTTATTCTCTGTCGATTTTTGTTTTGTTTTCTTACCTTCGCGTCAATTGTCAATCAATGTTTTAACGTCAGCCATCTTAACGTCAATTGCTAGCTTCCATCAGCTGGCACTTGCGTTTGGAGAGAGGAATGACTCCTTTCTGTGATTGGGCGTTCTACAGGAGGCGTGTCTAATAAATCTACTGGATTGTTGGATACCTACATAAGAAATCATAGTCTCGTCTACAACGATTTTGGTCAGTTCACGGCTTACTGCGTGACTATCTATAATGTTGAATATTGAATAACTTAAGTGATTTGAAATGGAAGATGTTAAGGAAGTTATTCCAGTATCATGTGATGTATGCGATAAAACTTTCACAAAAAAGTGTAATTTATACAGACATTGTAAGAAAGTCCATGGTTTTAAAACTGGAGGCGGAGAAAAATGTAAAGAGTGCAACGAACATTTCAGCACGTTGGCCTTGCTCCGAACTCATCATGTATTTAATCACGGATTTGAAGAAAAAAACTCAGTTTGAAATTTACATCACGACAGGGTGCGTTATGTTTATTTGATTACAAGCAACAAGTCGTGCTAAAGAAAAAAAAATGTTATGTTTTATTTAACGACGCTCGCAACTGCAGAGTTTAGATCTGCATCGCAGGATGTGCCGGAATTTCGTCTCGCAGGAGTTCTACATGCCAGTAAATCTATTGACATGAACCTGTCGTATTTAAGCACTTAAATGCCATCGACCTGGCCCGGGATCATGCTAAAGATGTTTAGGATTACCTAGTGTAAAACTGGCCGGGAAAATTTCAGTATACGGATTCCTTACTGACAGTTAAGTGTATCTTAAAACACTAAAAAGAGCAGATTTACCTGCGTTTGCCGAATTCACATCATCATGCTTACGAAAAGACACTTTTCAGTGTCAATAATTTATTTTGTGTGCACAAGGTTGGAATTTTGAAAGAGAGAAAGGAAGGAATCCGTGTTCTGAAATTTGTCACATACAAGGAAGATTATTAATGAAAAAAATACAATGAAAAACGATGGCATTATTTGCAGTTTTTTTAAATAGACCTGTACAATTTTCTAGATTTGGGATCTACTGTTATTCTAATTACTTTTTTTTTTTTGTGGTACAAAACTATTTTTTAAGGAAAAGGAAAAAAAAAATCTGAAGTATAATTGTAATAAACTACTTCCTTTGTGAAAAACCCATAGATGTTTTGTTCATCTTAATGGACCAAGATCATTTACGAAAATTACAAATGTACACATTTGTGTAACTCCACTATGAACATTTCCTCACATTGAAATAGATTTAAGGAAGTGCAAGGATTTCAACCGCTTGTATTCTGTTTAGGAGATATGATTGAAACCATTGGTATCCTATGTATTTAGTTCCATTGTATTGTAATTCCTTTAGTAGAATTTGAAGATATATACAATTGAAGGCTTTGGAGAGATCACAAAATATCCCTCCTATTTGTAATCTTGTATTAATTACTTCCAGAATTTTATCAGTTAAATTAAATGTTGCTTGCTCAATTGATTTATTCTTCCTATATCCTCAATATTGTCCATGTATGGTGGGTCCCTATCACCACGGCATGGCGCGTCCTCAGGTTGCGGATAGAGGAGACGGCCTCCAGATATGGAGGGTAGCTGCGAATATATTGAATAAGCAGTCGTGGACAGCCGATAAGGGGTGGTCCTCCAGCTTGGGGGTTGGGCGAAGGGCTAACAACCCATCACCGTAAAAAAATCAGCTTGTTACGAATCCCTACAATAAGCCTCGGAATAGGACTGATTCTCTGGCACGACCACAGCAAAGGAATAAGGTTTTGAGATTTGGCACTTGGAACGTAACTAGTCTTTATAGAACAGGAGGGGTAACATTAGTAGCAAAAGAACTAGCTAGATATAGAATAGACTTTGTGGGAGTACAAGAGGTTAGGTTAGATGGGAATGGCATATCACAAATAGGAGATTACTTGTTGTATTATGGGGAAGGAAACAATAATCACCAATTAGGAACAGGATTCTTTGTACATAAAAGAATAAAATCAGCAGTAAAAAAGGTCGAATTTATCAGTGACAGGTTATCATATTTAGTACTTAAGGGTAGATGGTGCGACATCATAGTTATAAATGCTCACGCCCCTACAGAAGAGAAAGACGACCATGTAAAGGATAGCTTCTATGAGGAATTGGAACATACTTTTGATCAGTTCCCTAGATATCATATGAAAATTTTATTGGGGGATTTCAACGCTAAAGTAGGACGGGAGGATATTTTTAGACCAACTATTGGAAAAGAGAGCCTACACGCAATTAGTAGTGACAATGGAGTTAGATTAGTCAACTTTGCTACATCGAAAAATTTAATTGTCAAAAGTACAACATTCCCCCATAAGGATATACATAAATATACTTGGACTTCTCCAGATGGATTGACACACAACCAAATAGATCACGTCTTGATAGATAAACGGAGAAATACTAGTATAGTAGATATTCGAACTTTCAGAGGTGCAGACTGTAATTCTGACCATTATTTGGTGATTGGAGAATTAAGAGAAAGATTATCAGTAGCCAAGCGAGTAGAGCAACAAGTTAATATTACTAAATTCAATATTTTGAAATTAAAGGACGAGGAAGCTAAGCAAAATTATCAGGTCGAAATTTCGAATAGGTTTGCCAATTTAGAAAGTTCCGACGAAGTTGAGAAAGAATTAGATGTTAATAGCGTGTGGGAAAATATCAGAGATAGTATCAAAATTGCAGCTGAGCAGAGCATAGGTTATTATGAAACTAAGAAAAAGAAACCGTGGTTTGATGAAGATTGTTGCATGGTAGTAGAAAGAAGGAAACAGGCAAAATTGAAATTCTTACAGGATCCAGTTGAGGAGAATAGAGATAATTATTTCAATGAAAGACGGGAAGCAAGTCGTACACTTAGGAATAAAAAGAGAGGTTACTTGAAGGAAAAACTGAATGAGGTAGAAACAAATAGTAAGAATAAAAACATTCGAGATTTATATAAGGGTATAAAGGAATTTAAGAACGGATATCAGTCAAGGGTAAACGTGATCAAGGATGAGAATGGTGACTTGCTTGCAGACTCTTCATCAATCCTAAACAGATGGAAAAACTATTTTGCGCAACTACTAAATGTACATAGGCCAAATAGAAATGATCGGGACGATATTGAAATACAAACTGCTGAGCCATTTATACCCGAACCCACGATTTCAGAAGTCGAAATTGCGATAGAAAATCTGAAAAAGTACAAGTCTCCAGGTATCGATCAAATTCCAGCAGAATTAATACAAGAGGGTGGAAGTGCATTATATAGCGAAATTTATAAACTTGTACTTGCTATTTGGGAAAAGGAAATTGTACCAGAACAATGGAAGGAGTCCATAATTGTACCTATTTTTAAAAAGGGGGACAAAACGAACTGTGGTAACTTTCGAGGAATATCACTTTTGTTGACGTCGTACAAAATTTTGTCCAATATTCTTTTGAGGAGATTAACTCCGTACGTAGATGAAATTATTGGGGATCATCAGTGCGGTTTTCGGCGTAATAGATCGACTATTGATAAGATTTTTTGTATTCGGCAGATAATGGAGAAAAAATGGGAGTATAAGGGTACAGTACATCAGTTATTCATAGATTTCAAAAAGGCATATGACTCGGTTAAGAGGGAAGTATTATATGATATTCTTATTGAATTTGGTATTCCCAAGAAACTAGTTCGATTAATTAAAATGTGTCTCAGTGAAACATACAGCAGAGTCCGTATAGGTCAGTTTCTATCTGATCCTTTTCCAATTCACTGCGGGCTAAAGCAGGGAGATGCACTATCACCTTTACTTTTTAACTTCGCTTTAGAATATGCCATTAGGAAAGTTCAGGATAACAGGCAGGGTTTGGAATTGAACGGGCTACATCAGCTTCTTGTCTATGCGTATGACGTGAATATGTTAGGAGAAAATACACAAACGGTTAGGGAAAACACGGAAATTTTACTTGAAGCAAGTAAAGCGATCGGTTTGGAAGTAAATCCCGAAAAGACAAAGTATATGATTATGTCTCGTGACGGGAATATTGTACGAAATGGAAATATAAATATTGGAGATTTATCCTTCGAAGAGGTGGAAAAATTCAAATATCTTGGAGCAACAGTAACAAATGTAAATGACACTCGGGAGGAAATTAAACGCAGAATAAATATGGGAAATGCGTGTTATTATTCGGTTGAGAAGCTCTTATCATCCAGTCTGCTGTCCAAAAATCTGAAAGTTAGAATTTATAAAACAGTTATATTACCGGTTGTTCTATATGGCTGTGAAACTTGGACTCTCACTCTGAGAGAGGAACATAGGTTAAGGGTGTTTGAGAATAAGGTGCTTAGGAAAATATTTGGGGCTAAGCGGGATGAAGTTACAGGAGAATGGAGAAAGTTACACAACACAGAACTGCACGCATTGTATTCTTCACCTGACATAATTAGGAACTTGAAATCCAGACGTTTGAGATGGGCAGGGCATGTAGCACGTATGGGCGAATCCAGAAATGCATATAGAGTGTTAGTTGGGAGACCGGAGGGAAAAAGACCTTTAGGGAGGCCGAGACGTAGATGGGAGGATAATATTAAAATGGATTTGAGGGAGGTGAGGTATGATGATAGAGACTGGATTAATCTTGCACAGGATAGGGACCGCTGGCGGGCTTATGTGAGGGCGGCAATGAACCTTCGGGTTCCTTAAAAGCCATTTGTAAGTATATCTCAATATTGTTCTGGGATGAAAATGTAGTACTTATCCTCTTATACATAAGTTTTTCGAAGACATCTGAGAAAATTTGTAGAAAGGATATAGGCTTGTAATTTGTGGGAGTGGTTTTGTCTCATTTTTTGATAAAGGGATAACAATTGAATATTTCAATGTCCCTGGAAATTAATCATTGTAATTATTTCTCGTGAATTTGTTAAAATTTGTATATTTGACAAAGATGTAGGAAGAGCCACTTCTAAGAAATCGATGGTATAATAGTAATATTATTATTATTATGACTATAAGTTTTGTTGTTAAGCTGTTGGATGTACAGGTTATTAGTTGTTGGAAGGAAGTGTTGGTTGAATATATTTGCGATTTCTGTTTTATCCGAGGTTTCTGTATTAGCCTATTTGTTACAAGAGTTATAGCTTGTTTCCTTACTTCTAAACCTTCCGCACTCTTTTCTAATTATATTCCAAGTTGTTTTAATTTTGTTATCTTAGTTTAGAAATATTTTGTTAAAAGTAAATAATTTTTTTAAAGTGAACTTTTAATTTGGGATTGTTACTATTAATTATACTTTGAATATATATAGTCCTCTTAGGTACCAGTACATAGCCAGATTCTTAAATTTGGGAGAGGGGCATCATAAATTTTGGGAGGAGGAGACAAGTAATGATAACACAACATCCAACTTATCTATATAAAATTTCAGGAAATACAAGTCCATAAACTCATTATTAGTAATGCAACAGAATGTACGAAGCAGTAGTTTTTTAAAGTAACAAATTTTACTCCGATCTTGCCTGTTTAGATGCAAGAAATTTTAACGACATAGAATTTTAGGGACTAAAACCACCAATAGGCCAACAAGAAGTTTGACAAAGGTTATTTAATTTTGTCACGAGAGTCATTGCATACAATTAAAGATGTGAACTTAGCAACTTGGAATTCCATTGGGAAATGGACCGATATTAGAATAGCGTATAATATAACAAAAACAGGTATATCTATCCGCTAAAGTAAATGTGAACAGCGTCAGTTCATTCCATGAAATAGGTATCAGACAATTAATGCTCTTCTAGTATACGCGATCTATTCTATATTGCTTCAAAATTTTATATAAACTCAACTTGATTATGTCCATTCTGTTGCTAGTCTTGCTCATCCTTTCTTGTATAGCGAAAAAACTTCTTTAATTTTGACACATAATGATTCTTAAATTAATATTGTTAATAATGTCGATTTAAATCCCTAAATAGCACCAATTGTTGAAAAAGTATACTGATGCAAGATATACTCGTTGCAAAACGTGATATGCCATTTTCAGAAAATTATGGTGTGCCTCAAGGTTCCAATCTTGGTCCATTATTGTTTTTATTGTTTGTTAATGATATTGTGAATTGTGTACAACATTCTAAAATTTTATTATTTGCGGATGATGTTAAATTGTATAAAGAAATCAAAACTATATCAGATTGTAAGCTACTTCAAACAGATATTACAAACTTACATATTTGGAGTATTAATAATAAATCGTTATTTAGTATTAATAAGTGTATACATATGACCTTTTCTAGATTGAAAAATACAATTAAATTTTCATATAAAATAGAGGCAAAAGTTTTACCAGCAGAAAATGAACATAAAGATTTAGGTATATTATTTAGCAGTAATTTTGCATTTCAGAGTCATATTAAGAATATTATAAATTTGTCCTATAAAAGTTTAGGTTTTGTTACGAGAAATTCTTGTAAATTTAAAGTCAAAACTATAATAATTTTGTATAATTCCATTGTTCGATCTAAATTAGAGTATTCTGCTGTTATCTGGAACCCAGTTACTGACAAATATATTCTGTTACTAGAAAAAATTCAAAATAAATTTCTAAAATGGGTATATTACAGAGTTTATAATGATTATCCTACCTATGGGAGTTATGCTACAATGCTTCAACATTTCCATTTTACTAGTTTGCAAATTCGACGAAATTGTCAATCTTTAAACTTTCTTTATAAAATTATTAACAATAAGTTGGACGTGTTGGTTTATTTTATTATATAATATTATATGCACCTCAGCTTAAAACGAAATTTCGAAATTTGTTTTACATACCAAGGACAAATACTGAATCCCACAAAAATTCCCCAGTTTTCCAAATGTTACAGTTATACAATAAATTACATCCTCATCCGAATGTTGATATTTTCAATATGAATTTCTCTAGACACAGAATTATTTGTTACCATATTTTACAGAATATTGTTGTTAGTTAATTTGAAGCTACTTTCACACCTTATTTCAATTTCTCTTTTTTTCTTTCTCTTATTTCTATTTTTTTTTAGTTTTTAATAAGTGTATGTTTCCTTTTTCTTGTTTATGTTTTATAAATTAATTTGTTAGTCGTGAACATTGTAATTGAGCTTTGCCTGTTAAGTTCAACAACAAATGAATAAATAAATAAATAAATAAATAAATAAATAAATAAATAAATAAATAAATACCTTTCTTCTTGAAACATGAACTCTGGGGTTTAAATTCAGTATCTACAAAATCCAAGTTTTTATAAAAATTTGAAAGAAGTTTTCTAACAATTAAACATGGTCATCATGTATAAGTGCAAGTTTTAATCTAAATTATGTTAATCTGCTATGTCTTATTAACATTATTACACAGCCCACATGTTTCCATTTCAGAGGCGTAACGTTAGGGTTTGCAGAGCCAGCAATGGAGGCGGGCCTGAGGTTTTAAGGGGCCCGCAAACACCAAAAGAAGAAAGTAAAAAAAAAAAAACAAAAAACAATTAATTGCAGCCTGCATGGAAGTGGTCAGATCGCTATTCATGACGGTTTCATAGAATCGGAATATGTTGTTGAATCCAGCACAGATGTAAGCAATGTTTGCCCTGTGCCCTTGCCGAATGCCGTGTCGTATGACACGTTCACGTGTGTGCGGCATCACTCTCAGTCCTCAGAAAAGAGCAGTGCAAAGTTAGTTATTATCGCCGCGCCAGCCACAGTAACGACCGGCAGATCAAAGAAAAGGTTAACAACAATAACAGACCTGTCGATTGCATACTGTTCTAAAGCGATGTTGTCGCGTCTTTTTCAAACTGCAGGGCGTACAAACGAGAAACAAGACTACTTTATAACTAATATATAATAATAATAATAATAATAATAATAATAATAATAATAATAATAATAATACTTTCATGCTATCTAACTACATTAATTAAATAAATATCTAAATTACAGTTATTAATTACCTGACATCCTAGCTCTCATCTGAACTGCTTCCTTCACTGTCACTATCACCTACGCTTATAATGAACGAGTCTCTGTCGTTTTCAGAATCGCGAACAATATATTGGCGTTCTATTTCTCTTGTCCTGTTAACACACTTTGTCCACAATTCCGAATTTATTAGTTCAACACATTCTCGTATAGTTCTGCATACACTGTCACTACGTGATGGAGTCACATTTCGTTATCGAACTTCATGTTTTAAGCTCGCCCAAATAAGTTCAATAGCATTTAAATTACAGTGATATGGGGCAACCGCAAAACCTCATTCAAATCTCTTGCAATTTTGTCAATGACAAACTCTCTACTGATATTAGCTTCTTTTATGAGTTCAAGCAATACAGATATAGTGGGGAGTGGATTGGGTACTTCTAGATTGTGTTGTACCATGAAGCTAATAATATCCTTTCTTGTGGATCTATTTGGTAACCTAAACTGTAGCCTGGAATGATAAGCAGCGTTATCCGTTACAATTATACATGGAGGGCTTGTTGGAAGATTTTTCATTAATTTGTTTGTAAACCAGTCCTCGAAAATTTCAGAATTCATTTCATCATGTGAATCTGCTTCGGAGTCACCTATATTTCTAGCTAAAAGGAACAAACAATTTGGAACCCAGCTGTCACTACTACCTGCGTGCAAAACCATAATTCGTTTCCCACGAGATACAGGGGCATTGAAGGCACATGAGCAACTCCCATCATCCCAACCTTTTTTGGGGCCATCATGTGTGTCATACCATGTCTCGTCCAAAAATATAATTTTATGGCCTGCCGATTTTTTAGAACGAAGTGTGTTCAAATATTTGTACCTCCACGTTACTATTCTCGACGACTCCATTATCACGCGTCTTTTGTTAAGAACTAGGAACCTGAATCCTAACTTTTTCAATAATTCTCTCAGTGTTGTTTCTTTGTAGGGGAATTCACACTTTTTTTGAAGTTCTATTAATATTTCACTAACTGTTGGCGACTGTCCATTAAAAAAAAATCATACACCGTTCGACGAATCAGATCGCAGGTGAAGTTATCAACTTTTTCAAATTTCTGTTTTTTATTTTTACATTTTTTGGGTGTTTTAGGACCTCTTTCTACAACTCTCCTTACGGCTTGCCTAGTTAATCCAACAGCTTTTGCGGTCTCTGTAATCGGTCCCTTGCCCAATTTATTACTTTTATTATTACAAATTATTTTCTGAGACTGTTTATTCAATGTCCCCATACATTTTCTACCTGTAATTGTCTTACTTCTACTAGTTGAAGGAACACACGCATTTACATTACTTTCAACTTCATCATCGCCTTCCCACGGCCTCCACATCTTAAATATTAACATCAACTTTATAGCTTCCACTTGAAATGTTTTACTAAACTGAACGAACATTTGTTATTAAAACTGGCAACCTTGGTTCTTACTCCACGTGGACTTGATATTTACACGTCAAAATTCAATCCTGGATTGCCATCGGCGGCAACCGTTTTTTGTAGAATATGATTGGAGCGGTGGGACTAAAAGAACCACAATCACAAGCGACAAACAATGACATATAAATATTGTAAATTTTTTTACTAACAACAATGTAACTTTATTATCTCAACAATAACTATTCACTCTTTACAATTTAACTTCACTCCCGTCAACAATGGGATTTGCTCTCCGCACAGCAACACAGCGTTCGTTATTGCACTCCACAAACGACAATGACAATTTACTTGGACTATTACGAACAACAATGAACTGTTAATCTTAACTAATATTTACAAAGCACTATTTACAAATCAGAACTGTCAGTTCTCAGTTCACAGTTCTTCTAGCTCAGTCACTCGAGTTCACAGTATCTCGAACCACAGACCTTCAGAAACAGTCCACTGTACTCGAACTCAGGTCCCTCCAACTGCGGTCCACTGCACTCGAACTCAGGTCCTTCCAACTGCGGTCCACTGCACTCGAACTCAGGCCTTCGGATGCTGACACAGTTGCGGACGCACACTCGAGTCGAACTGGCTTGCTTGCTCTGGCTTACTCACTGAATGGCTGAATAAACTGAAAACTGCTCAAGTTCGCTCGCGTTTCTTCTTTTATAGCAAAATCATAGTTACGATAAATTTCTACGGGTGTCCTCTCGAATTATCTGGATATCTCCACTTCGGACGGACTTCTCTGGAAGATTCGGGAGGGTCCGTCCCCCCTTCACTCCGCAAGTAGCAGCTGCGCGCGCACCCTCCCCTCGCCGCGTTGACGTAGTACACCGCCCCTCTACCCTCTCAGCATCCAGACGCTCACCGTACCAGCGTTTCGTCTGCCGCGCGCCCTGTCGGACGCGTGTTCGAACCCCGGTGCAGCTGTCACAATATCAAAGACTCGCCGGTAATAATGACAACAATGAAAATTGATACCAAAATACCATATTTTAGTTATAAAATTGTATTTTCTTGATGAGTAGTGTAACTGAGCTGGTTTTGTGCACATTTTTTTCTGAACATTTAACTTTTGTTATACATTCATTCGACAATAATGGAATGGGTTTTCGTTCAAATTTATAATGCCATTAATTATCCAATAAGATGTTTGTGTAGTAACGATCAGAGGGCCGCTTCCTGTCACTATGGCGTGTTCTTGCGCTACTGACAGGAGCGTTACAAGTGCATTTAGTCAGAAGATAAATAAGGCTGCCAACACTGAAAGACTGCAAAATTATACTGTAAATATCACTAAGGCATCACTTCAATCGTCTGCAGATATGGAAATATGGAAACTTAGCTTGACAATGAAAAATTCTTTCCATTTTACTGGAAGTACGTAATAGAAATCTGGTTCGTGGGGGGAGGGGAGGGCTTGAACTCCCTCAGCCTACTATCCCGTGAGTACTCAACTGCATCCACATAAGCAATAACTTTCTTTATGTTTTTCATTATCTGATTTTAAGTAACCTTGAAAATTAAATTTTGAAGAATAATTTCATTGTAGTGAGATATCAAAACTATACTACAAACACTTTTTGTGCGAGATCGTGCGTATTTGCTTGCTTTCCGCACAGAACCAATACGCGGTAAGTGTGAAATACCACATTCAGTATTCCCAGCGTAACACACATAACAATTTCCCTCTTCTTACCGCTTAAGCGCGACATTCATTTTACTGCTTTAGGCTTTTAACATACTATTTTTAGAGACGTTTAACATAGTAATAATTGTAAATTGGAAACTTACCACTGCAATTTCACCTAAATTGCAATGTTAATTATTGTTTTTAAATATTTGCAAAAATTAAGTAAAGTCTACTACTCCACGAAACTTATTGCATTCCTGATACAAGTAACATTAAGGAAGCCGTGAAGAAATCAACGAGATTCCAGATGCCGATGTTATTACTGCAATATGTTATATAAATAATATTGTTAAAATATTAAAATGAAAAATAAATCATTACATAACCTTACCGTTCGTTTTAAGTTCGCATTTATAGACTGGGGGGAAAAAAAAGACAGACGTAAATCACGGCCTGCTGGAGTATAGTAAACACAGAAAACATTTTACAGCAACAATGTTAAAGAAAGATATTTTGGTGTTCCGAAGTTGGCGTCATTAAACAGAAACCAACATGGAGATTTCATTGCAACTAATTAGAAATTCGTCTTTCAGGTATGTAATAAACGATCTTCGCACAAAATAATGTACGATACACGAGCGGTATGTTTGTTTTCATGTTCTCGGAAATTAAAAAAGCTCAACTACGTTTCGCTTTTTCAATCTTTTCCTCGATCATGAAAACGTCAACATACCGCTCTTGTAACGTATATTACTATTTTCAATCTTTACTTATGTTTAATTATTTTACAACGGTAACAATGATGGTGTTAATGATGATGATGATGATGATTATGATGCTGATAATAATAACAATAATAATAATAATAATAATAATAATAATAATAATTGTTGTTGTTAATCAGCTGTCCAAACTCAGGTCTGAATCTCAAACTGATACCAACAACGCATCACTCATGGGACAAGTAAGCCAGGAGATCATGGGGTAGGATAGCCAGTTCCTTTATCTCTCTATTCCATAGATCACTGACTAGTAACGTATTACACTAATCAGACTTCAGATGTAAGCGAACTTATTGTTCTACCTGACACATACCGTCAAGTGTGATGCATTGTCCGATAATAGATGTACTTATCAGCCAAAATCTCAATCAGAGGTAGAAATAATAATAATAATAATAATAATAATAATATGATAATAATAATAATAATGTTTTTATATTAATAAAAGGAATGTCGTCAAAGAATTACAAAAACTAATTTATTGAAAATATGCCATTAAAATATTATGTATGAAAGAAAATACATCAGATCAACAATACAGATTTAACAATACATCAACATTTGAAAATGACGAATACCGATGATCTTGATCAGCAGTTGGGAGCTCCAAGTCAGACAGCCAGATATTTCGATGAACACCGCACGCTGCTAAGAATGCAGGTAGGCCTATTTGTTGTCTGCACATCTGAGTAAACCTTCAAAATTTGAAACATAATTAATTACGACTACTACTCTATATTTCATGTTATATTCCCGTTGTAAATTCTGAAATTAAGACTGGACATAAAAGGCTCAATTCACTGGGAAAGAAATATATGTCTCATTGTAATTATATTTAGAGCCTAGATTTGTCATAGATGTACAGAATATATGATATTACATCACTAGCCGCACAAAAAGCTCCGTTTTATACGGTTTGTGTCTTTGGTACCTAGCCTACAACCTTTTTTAAGTTCAGTCTTCAAATATTAAGTTTCCTTTCGTAAAGAGTGAAGATAAAGAGGTCTGTCAGTGGAGTTATACTTCTGTCAATTATTCTGGCAGCACAAGGAAGTTCTATTTGTTCTTGGAAGTGTGAAACACAGAATGAATAAGCCCAAAGTCACTAATGTCACTTCTCAATGAGAGGGTCCTGTCCAAAATGTGCTTAATGCAGTTTTTGATGAAGCTGAGTTATATACCAAATCAGGTATTCTGAGACATTACTAAATGTAGTAACTATGGGTATAAATTTTACCATTTTCTCATATAAAAATTCTTATAAAAATAAGGCTCTGCTGCAAAACTACTTAATGTATGATACTCAGTATCAGAATATATCTAACGCAAAGAGAAGATAATAAGAATGCAGGTTTTAAGGTCGTTAGAGACGCATGTGTTTTCATTTAGTAATTTAACAGCGTTTGTAGACTTCAGCAATTCTTTCTGCAGTGTCATTAATTTATTAAGGAGAAAATCTGTTTCCCTAACAGAAGCGAACATTGTTTACACATACTTCTTTCAACATTGAATTTATTTTTGACTCCCTCCGTGGTCTGTTGGTCAGCATGCTGGCTTCCAGGCTTCCAGATCAGGAGGTTCCGGGTTCCATTCCTGGGCTCGGCTCTCGGTGAACGTTTCTTGAAGAAGAGGAATTCTATGGGTGTTTAGAGTCTGGAAATTTGTATGAATGTGAGTGTGCCGGGTTAATATTAATTAACCAATCATCACAAATATAAAAATAGATCAGGACTGTCGCTGGGCAGTAACCTGAACACATGTTTCAGCGTCACATTGTTGACAAGTAACTCCATCTGTTAGCACAACCATAAAGCATCTAATAGATGCTATAGAGTTACCAACAACGAAGAAAAAAACATATTTTTATTTTCTTTAATTATTTACTTAGGTATTTATCTATTTATGTACAAAAAAAAAAAAGAAGGAACATTTTAAGAAACTCATTGTTGCATTTTTCGACATTACAACAACAATAGCTGCTACCGGTAACAATGAACTGTGGCGGCGGTCATTTAGGTTAAATGCAATAAGTTACATCACATTCCTGTTAGAGATTCATTTTTTCACAAAAGTTTAATAATACAAATTGTGCGTGTATAAAGGTAATTTCACTGAACTAATTGCAGCTAAACAAGCATACTGCTGTTATTCATTCATAGCGTTATAAACTTAAAGCGTGAATATTAGTATCAACAAATCATAAACTTGTTGTTTGTAATCAACTGTCCAAAGACAGGTTTGAACCTTATAAGTAACACCAATAAGGCATCACTCATGAGGCAACTAGGCCAAGAGATAATGGGCAGGATGGATAGTACCTTTCCCCCTACATCACCGATTAGCTACAACGCGTAAATATTAGTATCAACAAATCTTCGGAGCACGTGTTAACTGTTGGGGAACAAGTGTTAGGTGAGCTTTTGTTCGTAATCTTTGATGGAAGATTTTATGTATTGTAATATACCCAAAATCCTATCGTTTATCAAGATCTTTGATAAAATACTTTATCATATTCTTTGTCAAAGATCTTTGATGGTGTAATAGCAGTCTCCAATGCCACCACAAGGACCTTTACCATGCGATGTTGCAAATAAGTGCCATTCAGCGCTAATTCCATAATCGTCTTCATGTAAACAGATATTTTTAAAATTTATTTTGTTTTTGTATTGTGAACTTGGTCCATCGAAAAAATAGATAATTTTTTTTTCATATAATTGAATTCTTGCTTTAAGAAATTGATTGTTTTAGGTGAAATAAATGAAAGGAATCGGTGTCATGTTTCATGCTTTCTGAGATGACAAGAATACTTCTGTCACGAATTTCTGTGCCTTCTTTGATTATATGAACTACAACAAAGGATGTATTGTGGCTTGGCAGTTGTTCCAATGCACATATTGTACTGAATCTTGTATTACAAAAGAATAATTTTCAGAAAAGTCTGCAATAACTATGTAATTTTCACGTTGTACATTTTCTCTGCATTCCGTAAAACTTTCGGCGCGAAGCCTGCTAGCACACGTGTAGGCCTACTCGTACGTGTAGGTCTACGGCCGCAAATGGTCCATTAGCTGGGGATCATGAGCGCTTGCATGCCTCCTGAAAATAAAATGTTGCAATTGTACATATGTATGCCGAGCGGCTGGCAGTTCAGTACAGGTATTCGATAGACACAGTGTTTTTTTTTAAGTGTATCAACTTACAATATCATTCACAGTTCAGGAATATCATATGTTATTAATTTATGGAGAAAGTCGTCGTAATTCAAGTGCAGCAAGAAAGAAGTACCGCCAACGTTTTTCGCAAAGAAGGTTACTTAACGTATACGAACTTTTATAGTAGTTTCTCAATGATTGTTAGAAACTGGGAGTCTCTTACCCCGTTTCGAAAACCTCACAACCAGAAATCTATTTAAAAATGATACTGCTTTACGGAAGCGGGAGATATTAAGATTTTGCATTAGAAAAAAAAAGTTCGTGTTATTTTGTGCAGTGAAATACTATTGCTTATTTTTAGAGATACAATAAAAATGGAGCAATATTGTTAAATAAAATGTAAATTTAGCTTAATGTTCTATTAATTAGATTGAAAGTTTGTATTTGCTTCTCCTTTTATGTAGACAACAGTTGTCTTAGTCCGCCTCTGTATTAGAACAGAGAATCATTCTGTTTTGTACCGGTATATCTGTACCCGCTTGAGGTATACTGAGTACTTGTAAACCCTTCCTTCAAATCCAGTAACATTGCCAAACGTCTAATATTGTGAACTTTAATAATTAGTTAAATATTGCAATTAGAAAAATATTGTGGGGACATTTTTTCTTCCTTATGACATGAATAATTATCAGTTAGCCTAAAATAATGGCTCTTACCCCTTAAAACCTGTAGTGTTTATAATATTCAGAATTTTCAAAGATGATAGAAACTACAAGGCTACAGTGAAAATTGGCACAACATATTATTCTGAACTTCTTGCACCATTCGAACTACAGTATATCACTCTCAAGTGAATCGGGCTTCAACAAATGTTACTTACTTATTTCTCTCAAAATGTTAAATTTTATTTACTTTCACTCTCCCAGTCTAGCCTATATCTTGTGGGCTAACACCTGCTTTGAATTGTACAAAAAAAACGAAAATGTATAATAATAATAATAATAATAATAATAATAATAATAATAATAATAATAATAGTAATATACTGGTATAAATATAACGACTTAATTACTATATTATCAGTGGCCGAATTGGGTCGGTATCAGCCGGTATGGCATACCGGAAGTAAAATAAGATACCGAAAAGCATACCGGTAGTAAATATTTAAAATTGACTGCTATTTAGTGAAGCTGATCACACAATCAATTATGCTAACAAATAGTGCCGTCATACTCTGTACCCTCTCATAGACATGGGTACAGTAGTACAGTGCGTGATGTATTATATTTAGTTCGCGCCTGGGAGCAATGCCTTATTTAAGAAATCCCCAAACTAGTTGTATCACAAGACAAGTCTGTGCATACCGGCAGTAATTTATTTCCAATTCGGCCACTAGAAATAATTTAATCGCAGAGTAAACCAGAATCTTCTGTAAAACTACTCAACTGTATACCAATGTACAGGGTTGAAGTGAAATAACGTTGAAGATTGAAAGGGACGGTACGGTACATGTAAATGAATAGAAAACTTATATTACATTTTGTGATGAAATGCACGGTTAATTATAAAATTAAGTTTGAAGTTCAGCAGTCCGGTAACATCGCCGCTAACACACACTACTCGTGAGCAGATGTAAGAGGTCAATGAACTTGGTGTGTGTCGGTAGGTGAGCTGCTCTCTGCCAAGTCGTTGTCAGTTGCTCGCATCGTGCAATGGCTTGAATTTAGAGGTTTTCAAAATTAAATTTACAGGAAAACCGTGCATGTTATTGAAACACGCCAGGTGAATAAATTGTTCTTTATTAGATTCCCTATCGATATGGACAAAATCATGATCCTACTTTCAATAGTTACCGAATAACAGATTGCTAAACATTTGAGGGGAGAAAACTTTTTTTTTTTAAACTTTTAACTTTCAACCAATATGATATTATAGTTTTTTTGTTACATACAACATGAGTTATTCGCTCTGGAAAACTGCAAGGTTATTTCACTTCCACCCTGTATAAAATATATGTTGAATATTAATTCTCCCCTACCTTGAAACTTTCTTCGTTTGGAAGGCAACTTGATTGGACATCTCAGATAATCTCTTCATATTTGAGGGCAAAGAAAATGAGAATATTTGTTCTCACTATAAAGGGTTGATATGTATAATCTTTCACAATATCTTAATGTATTTCAGTCGAATTCATCAACCTATTTAAACTGATCTCTTCTTCCAGCATATTTTCAATACTGCACCAATGTCTTTAAGTTCTTATATATTCCCACATACAGTGTATATATATATATTTTTTCTAGGGTATCATGTAATGGATCTTGATATCATTCTTCTGATAACTTTTGCAACGCTGCACAATTCTCAAGAAGCTCTTCTGTATTCAATTCATATTAGTATCGCTCCACACTTGTGACGCTGTTCCCTTTCTTCTGAGAATAATAACATAGCTGTGCAAATCCCAATGTGTTCATCTGCAATCCGTTCACATGTATCGTATCACACATCTCATGCTAATGGTCCTCCTCCCAAAATACTTCCCAATGCCATTGTGCCATTCTACATCCCGTACATTACACAAGTGATACCAGTCCCATTCTTCAGACACTTTCCCGTTACTGCATCACTCTTACTGTACTCCTTCAATTCTAGTTCATAGCAGCCCTCTATAACGCAAGTGATTCCAGTACAATTCATCCCAGGACATTTTTATTACAGTACTAATTTACTGTCCTCCACCATATTCCGTTCATAGTAGCGTCGTATAAAACACGTGATGCTGATTGTCTTCTTTCCAGCACAATTTTTACAACACAATATTTACTGTTCTGCACTATATCACGTCCGTAGTAGTGACGTTCAACACGAATGGTTCTGGTTGCTTTCTTGCCAGCACAAATTATTACAATACTTATTACCGCCCTCCTCCATGTTCCATTCATAGTAGCGCGATGCAACACGAGGTATTCTGGTTGCTTCCCAGCACTATTTATACAGCCCTCCTCCATGTTCCGTTGATAGTAGTGTGGTGCAACACGAGGTGTTCTGGCTGCTTCCCAGCACTATTTATACAGCCCTCCTCCATGTTCCGTTGATAGTAGTGCGGTGCAACACGAGGTGTTCTGGTTGCTTTCTTCCTAAGTTTAGTGTAATGTGTGTTTAATGAATGTTTGGTTTCCTATAATTTTGTATGGTAGTATTAACTGAAATTTTGTTTTGCAGAGTAGGTTATCATACTCTGCCTTATCGGAACTAGAATTTTGAATACACTAACAATTTAGATAGGTATATATATATATATATATATATATATATATATATATATATATATATATATAGATAAATTAATGTAGTCCTCTTGTGCCGGTTGGTCGGGCAGGACTTGGCGCTGGAGTCTCGTGCCTGGTGGTCGGGCAGTTCTTAGCGCTGGAATCTTGTGCCTGATGGTCCGGTGGTTCTTGGCCCATGCCCCTCTAGAGGACATGGCGCTGGAATCCGTGCCTGTTGGTCTGGCAGGACTTGGCGCATGTAACTGCAAACATTAACCACTTAAAGAACTAACAGCACAAAATATGCTTCTCAATGTTAAAGTATAATATCAAATAATACAAGTCTCATTACCGGTATAATAAAATGTTTGACATGCAACATTCTGGAAGAAAGACAATGTATCATTTAGGTACGAAATAGCCCCTTTCTCTGGTGTTAATCATAGCAGCACAAGACTGTGCAATTATTAATTTCTGTGTTCTGTAAGTTCAAGTTTATGCTTCGGTGAAATGAAGATTTAAGAAATAATTTTGATGTCATGACTCCGCACAATTCTGGAAGTGCCTTATATATGGTCACAATGTCACGTGAATGGCCACAGCACGCTTTGTGAGAACTCGCTTCTTCATGGGCTATAAGCTGTCGCTGGCTTGAGACGAGAATCTATTGAAGATGAGAAGAGACGTGGAGGACAAACAATAGTGACTGAGAAAGGCAATGAAGAGTGGAAGCCATGACTGAAAAGAACCCAACTTTGATATTTAAAGACATAGTTGACTCTAGTCATTAGTTAGCCGAGTATTTCAGCAATCCATGTACGCCTCAAATTACAAAAATATCTTCATTAGGAGTGTAGAACATAACAAGCGAGAGAAATATTATTATTGTATTGCATACTGTACTGTTTCAACGGATGTACTCTAGAACAATGAGAGGGGTCGAAGGTGACTTACAAAATAAGATAAATAAACGTCTTAAAATAAATTTACGTTGCATTTAGAAACATAACATTGAACATAGAAAAAGAACAGCAGTTTAAGATAAAAAATAATAAAATTCGATAAATTCACCTGCTTTTAAGAAAGTAGTTTCTCAAATATGAACTCTACATTCACAAGCTGTTATCATTTTCAATTTGTCTATTTTATTGTGATGGCAATCATAGCGCTACAATAAAATTATTTTGTATAAGCAATAATTTGTAAATACTACAAAAAAAATTAAGAACTCCTTTGGAAGCTCGAGGTATTTTTCTATTATTTTGACCCAAAACTGGCCTACGCTCTGCGAAAAAAAATTACAGTTTTAGCATTCCATCATTACGTACATATTTCTTTAATATATATTTCATTTTGTGGAATTACAACCAGTTGAATTCAACTGTCTAAAAACGGATTCAGTATCCAAGACTGACGTAATTGCTTTGCGTTTTTTCCATAAAATACTGAGTAAGTTATTGTTTAAAATTGTTCGAGCTTAACTGCATATCTACAAAAACAAACGCTCAATCATTATTTTTGTCGTATTATAGCGCATGTAGCTGTATTTTCCATGAGTTTTAAATATATTGCAAAAAATTATATATATATTTTTTTTGTTAAATAATGACTAGAAATTGAGTTTGCTTATAAACTTATAAATCCGGCGATTTTATCTCTGACTATTATAATGATAATACCTTGGCTTGCAAGCTACTATTCAATGTATTTAATTGATCGAAAAATATATCAGCAACGTCAGTCTAAGAAGCCAAGGAGAAGTGCAAAATTGGTTTGCATATTTCTATTACTCGTCTTGCAGATATCGGTATATTAGAAGTTGGGTGGTGTGACCTAATTTTGAGTAAAATTATTGTTATTTTCGATTTTACAGGATTTCTATATTTTGAATTGAGTGGAGTACCGGTACGATAGTAGGGAAGTTGCAAACAAATGTCTAACCGAAAGGTGTCGCACCTTCATAATGTTTGGGAACCACTGCTTTTGAATATAGGTAAGCAAATTGTTCTGGCATTTATGATCATTCGAAGTCGAGCTGGAGGAAAATATATACATAGGCCTAACTTACAACTCTGATCTTCAGCGAGAACTCATTACGAGCTTATGGTCAATAAATAGACTACGTCATTGTTATAGTATTATGCTAGCGCTTTAACGTGGCCAAAATGATGTCCAGCATTTAGGCCTACTGGTACCTAATACACTCCAAAATGTCACATTTCTGCCAACAATCCGCGATGACTTGAAATAGCTACTACTTTACTCCCACCGTTGATCTTCTTGACATTATACTTGCGTTTCCGCATTGAAACTCAAAGAAATGAAGATGGAAATGTCCAAGAAAAGCATTTGGCATAAAATCCATCCCGAGGGAAGTTTTTTAAAAGGAGATATTTTTGACAAGGTTAAACTTCATTATGTTAATACGTTACTTCGAATGGTACATATTTCGAAGAGTATGTTTCATTATTATGGAAGCAAATAAGTTTCAAAATATCTGTTATTCTGTCTAGAAAATAAATCTGAAAAACCTTTGTTTAAACTTAATGAACTTAGTCCGCAGCATTTGCTGCACGAGCCACTAGTTAAAATATATTCTTACTACAAAGAGGGCAAATAGAATAATAGTTGAATCAAAGTCTATAGAATCGTGTAAACAATTTTAATAGTAAATTCTGACCTTAATAAATCAATACACATTCTACTCTTTAGTAAACTTTCTCTTATGTAGTAAAGAAATTTTCCAGCTACTTTGGCCATACACAGTATAAATATCCGCATGCTATAAAAAATAAGCAATTTGCATGACAATAAAAATTTTCAATAGTCTTCCTGAGAACATTAAAAATCATAACCCAAACCCTGCATTATTTAAGGTAAAGTTAAAAAATTGCTTAATATCTCACAATTTCTATTCTTTACACGAATTCTTGACATTTGACAGTACTGTGTAATATTAATGTAATAATCTTCTATGTATATTTAATACATTATTAAATGGTAGCAGTACTGCATTGTATAAAATGTTATTGTATTCATTAAGTATATATTTCATATTTGCATTTTCATACGTTAGACACAAGAATTGAACCTGTTCTTTATTTTAACTGTAAAGCAACTTTAAGAATATTAGCCCCAAATATGTCTCAAACACCCTTAACCTTTGTTCCTCTCTCAAAGTGAGACTTCAATTTTCACAACCATACAGAACAACCGGTAATGCAAGCCTACTGTTTTATAAATTATATTTTTCAGATTTTTCGAAAGCAGACTAGATGATAGAAGCTTCTCAACGAAATAATATCAGGCATTTCCCATATTTATTCAGCGTTTAATTTCCTCTCGAGTGTCATTTAAATTTGTTACTGTTCCTCCAAGGTTCTTGAATTTTTCTACCTTTACATAGGATAAATTTTAAATTTTTATATTTCCATTTCGTACTATGTTGTGGTCCCGAGACATAATCATATACTTTGTTTTTTTCGGGATTTACTTCCAAACCTATCTCCTTACTTACTTCAATTAAAATTTACGCGTTTTCCCCAACCGCTTGTGGATTTTCTCCTAACATATTCACGTCATCCGCATAGACAAGCAACTGATGTAATCTGTTCAATTCCAAACCCTCTCTATTTTCCTGGACTTTGCTAATGACATATTCTAGAGCAAATTTAAAAAGTAAAGGTGCATCTCCTTGCTTTAGACCAGAACTGCATAACACTAACAAAGATATTTGATAAAAGAAGAGTGTTTAGAAACAAACAGCGGCACACCCACTGGGGAACTACTCGGGGTCAAGCTTCTTAATGATGATGATGATGATAATAGTAATAATAATAATAATAATAAAAGAAAAAAATAAAGAAAAAAAAAGAAGGTGAAAGGTTTTAATGCTTGACGAATCTGTATCTATTAGTATCTACAAGTATTTTTGTGGGAAATGTGTGATGTTTGAAACAGTTTATTTTTAATAGGTTTCTATGTGGATAATTTTTGTTTAGATTTTGGAAAGCTCAAACTTTCGATAATGTTCGAAGTTATGTAAATTTTATTTGGACAATATTTAGTAGCCGTAAACTTTCCCAGCCAGCCAATCACATACAGTGACGCTGTCTGTACTTCTGAGTCCATCTACGCTTTGCGTACAGCTTTAATGTCCGTCTCAATATGATTAGCTTTCCCATGGTTATATTTTTGGGTGTGCCACTGGAAACAAGTAAAAAATGGTAAATATGAACTCACCAAAATTGTTACAGGCGAGGATGTTTCTTGCCCTCCTTTCTGTAAAGTAAAGAAATGATAATCTGTATTACAATTCAAGTCATTATATCATTTGTTTAAAGCCAGTCAGATAACACTAATTAGGTGGGAAGTCTTTGTTGAAGTATTAGCTGTCATATCCAGGTATAATCATCTCCTCTTGCGCTTCTGTAAAGAAATAAAGTGACATTCTGTAACATAATTCATTTGTTTAAAGTCAGGTAAGTAACATTAATTACGTGAAATGTCTTTGTTTAGATATCTTGTCCAGGTATATTTTCGTACTGCTGTTCTGCAAAGAAATAAAATAACGATCTGTAATACAATTCAAGTCATTAAATCCTTTGTTTAAAGCAAGGTAGACACTTTTATCGTTAATAAATTAAATCGTCATTTGTAATATAGCGTGGCTTCTTCCTATTTCGCCCACAATTTTTCAGTGACACGAATTGTTGCCAAGTATAATCTCTCAACGCTTTCATTCCGTAACATTTACGATTCGCGGAACCGCAAGATATCCCGTCCTTCATCCCAGGAACTGTTTTTTCTCAAACATCAGTATTCGAGTCATTTGTTATCTGGCGTAATTGCATGGTGAAAGATTAGTGTTGCTATTGCCCAGAACTATGGTTCGTTTGACATTAGAGACACTAAACAGTGATACCTCTAAGTTTATTATCAGATATATTTGGCAGGGAAGTATTGAGAAATATGTCATTAGTCAGGATTTCTTCCACACAGATGCTTGTTTTCATGGATGACAATTGTTCCCTCTTTATTGCATACATCGCCGACTAGCTACATATTACACTAGTCAGACTTCATATGTATGTACACAATTGTTCTTCCTTTGAAAAACAAATTAATTCATTCGTAGTGTTCTGCCCAGAAGCACGTCTTTCACTGCAACCCTAGCTTTCTCCAACCTTTTCTATTTTCTGGCTTCCTCTTTTTCTCCTCATATGATCCATTACCTTAATGTCGTCAATCAATCAACTGATATCTTCTTCTGCCCCGAACTCTTCTCCCATTCACCTTTCTTTCCAGTGCATCCTTCGGTAAGCAATTTTTTCTCAGCCAGTGGCCCAACTAATTTCTTTTCCTCTTCCTGTTCGGTTTCACCATCATTCTTTCTTCATCCACTCTTTCCAACACAGCTTCATTTCTTATTCTGTCTGTCCAATTCATAAACTCTATTTTTCTCCATATCCACATTCCAAATGCTTCTATTCGCTTCTCTTCACTTCGTCTTAATGTAGGGGAGACTCGTCCAATTTGGCAATATTTGTATTTTGACACAGTTTGTAGTTACATATTCTGAAATTAAATATTCCTCTATTATGGAATGTGTTTAAACATTAAATCCCAATAAACCTCTGAAAGAAAATTCTACAAATCTAAATTACTTTACACATAACACACTAATAAATAACAAATGATATGTTTCCAGATTTGGTACTTCATCAGGATAAATTGGCAATAGTACAGGGGTAATTTGGCAATAGGATTAAAAAGTAAATTTTTCAAAATAAAACAGTGGTACAAGGTTTATAAGACTTAATTTACTGGGACAAGAAGTCACTAAAAAAAAAAAAAAATTGAATGGATTTTTCCGACCACTCTTATTAACTATATTGAAGGGTTGTCTTCTAATTTCTTTTTCCGATAGCCCAAACCCAAGTTCTTGCATTTTGATTACATATGTCACCAGTTTTTGATCTTCCTCAACGGTCTTCCTTTCTTGGGAATGACAACGTCATCGGGTCCTGAGGATGCATACAGAAACCTCTTTAAGTTGTTAAAGGGCACATTATACTTCTTAGAAGCCTTATAAGTCGACGATCTATTTTTCAAAACACTCCCAACCGCAGCCCGCAAATCATCTTTGGAATATTTTTCAGAATAATGTCTTCGTTCCCTTGGCATATCTGCAACACGCCACACACAGTGCTGCATTGAAGACTGTAAAAATCCCTCACACGTCCCTACTCTTAAATTTTACCATCGAGTAGACATTATTGTTCAAAGAGAGCAGCAATATATCACTATAAAGGAAAATGAGTAATTCACACTACCCTGGAGAAAACCTTTTTTGCTAAGAAGAACATAAAACGAGCTAAGGCCTGATGACAGAAAATATTAATTATATAAACGGCTTATCTTATAATATGGAATCTCAGCTTTTGATATATAATGCACAAACTTACGTAGGTAATGAACAACACTTTCTTTCCGTCTTTGTATACACACGTCCACACAATCACCACGTTCACAAGGAGTATTCAACACTTCTTTCTATTAGCAACAATATGTGCCACTATAATGCGCGGATTCGAATGAAACGAAAACTAATAGTACACTCAGACAGATGTTGCACTCTATGAAGGTGTCATTGAACTTCTTAAAACTGTGGAGGAAATTTGGCAATAAAAGAAATACAAGAATATTGCCAAATTTCCCATATTGCTAAATTTGCCGAGTTTCCCCTACATGTTTCTGCCCCTTACAATGCTTCACATCAAAGCACTTCACTAGTCTCTGTCTTAGTTCTTTTCTCCAGAGGTACGTAGAATATGCTCCTTTTTCTATTAAAAGTTTCCTTTGCCATTGCTATCTTCCTTTTGATTTCCTGACAAAAGCTCATGTTACTGCTTATAGTACATCCCAAATATTTGAAACTGTCCACTTGTTCTACTGCTTTATTTAGAAATCTCAAATTTGCTTCCTTTATTTTTCTTCCTATGACCATGGTCTTCGTCTTGTTTACATTTATCTTCGTCCCATACTTCACACAGCTGTCATTTAACTCCAGTAGCATATCGTTTAATATTATCTCCTCTCCTGCTAACAACGCTATATCATTAGCAAATCTTTTGCACTATTTATTCTTCTTCTTCCTACTATCACTCCTCCCGTGTTCTGAAAACAGTTCTTCACTAAATCCTGCAGGTAAAAGTTGAACAGGGTAGGCGATAAAGGGCGTCCTCTCCCTATTTCACTTCCTTCTGATATTTTTTTTCCTATCCTGAATTAGACTCGTTGTTTCATATAAAGATTACTGAACAGCCTTCTCTCGTTCCAACCCACAACTATTTTCTTTAGGATCCCCATCAGTTTGTTCCAATCCACTATGTCAAAAGCCTTTTCTAGGTCCACAAATTTTACATACGCGTCTTTATTCTTCTCTAGGTATCTTGCGCCGATTGTTCGTAGCAGTTAAATTGCATATCTGGTACCTTTCCTTTTCCTGAAGCCAAACTGCTCTTCGTTCATTTCAGAATAAATAAACGTCTATGCAGTATTCGCAAGAGAATAAATTTAATGATGATCTAAACTTGCCCACACTTCTCAAAAGTGGCAGCTGTAAGGTAATATTATATATATATATATATATATATATATATATATATATATATAACATCACACAACGCAAAATATATTTATATATTGATTTCAGATCATATTCAAAGGTGAAACTAAAATTTAATTTCGCTACATATTTATTAAGGACTAGCTGATAGCACCCGACTTTGCCCGGGTTGTCCTTTTGCTTCTTTTCTTAATTAAACTGGTTGTTAGACTTTTCGGAAATCTTAGAAACTCAATTATAGACGACCAAAATGAATTGTTTTTACCAAGATTTCCTCGTCCATAAAGATGAAATCTTTACATAGTGTCATTTACATGAATTAATTAACTTCTTAGCCAAATGACTGAAAAGGATTAACTCAATTTAAAACAACTGTAGGTGAGGCAGCGAAAGAAAATATTTCATCACGTGCCATACGTTCAAATGTTTTTTAATTTATATATATATATATATATATATATATATATATATATATATATATATATATATATATATATATATGTGTGTTTATTTATTTATTTATTTATTTATTTATTTATTTATTTATTTATTTATTTATTTATTTATTTTGGCGTAGTTAAGGCCGTCAGACCTTCTCTTCCACATCACCACAAATACAAATAAAATAATAGAAAAATCAAACTGCAAATAAAATAAAACCAAACGAAAATATATAAAACCTACAACTACACAAACTTTAAATGAGTTAGCTTTGCTTTGATTTTCATTCTCCATTCTCCTGCGCTACAGTCCATGAAGGACCCTGACCTCTCCTACAGCTCTCGTCCAATCTTTCTTGCCTTGAAGTTCAGCAAAACAAAAACGCACCTCTCGGCCCACTTAACGTTAACTCAATGTTCTTCAGATCTTATATTTTATCTCTGCCGGTCAGAGACTGTTAAATTCCAAATTGCTTATCTTAATTGTGGGAGTCAGCGTGTTAAAAATCATTATAACCTTTCTGCCGTCTCCTTTCCTCCCCACCGCGAATGTGACGTTGCACAGAAGCAGAGATAAAGTAATTATAAGATCTGTACATTGATCTTTGCTGTGCTGACAGACATTTTACGTAACTTCATGTCTATGTATGCTTTCACTTAAATTTCAGGAACAGTTGACGATGAACAGGGAATTCCCTTGTTCCCAGTCTGAAACCGTTGGGGTGTCATTGTGAGCCAAAATTTATCTCTGTATCGGTCGTACCAAAGAATCAATATAGCCTATACGTATATTTTAATTTATATTGGAAGATTTTTTTTTACCTCTTGATCGCGTACGCCCGCTTATTGTATTGTATTGTATTGCATTGTATTTGATTGCCAACATTTATATCCATGTAATGTGGACCTCACAATTTTTGTATCCGGTGCCATAATTACGTTCATTACAGATATACCTTATATAGACACTCTTATAATTTGACTTTAGACCCCATTTAAATTGATCATTATTTCCATCTTTAAGGTCCACCTGTGGAGTAACGGTCAGCGCGTCTGGCCGCGAAACCAGGTGGCCCGGGTTCGAATCCCGGTTGGGGCAAGTTATCTGGTTGAGGTTTTTTCCGGGGTTTTCCCTCAACCCAATACGAGCAAATGCTGGATAACTTTCGGTGTTGGACTCTTGACTCATTTCACCGGCATTATCACCTTCATATCATTCAGACGCTAAATAACCTAGATGTTGATACAGCGTCGTAAAATAACCCAATAAAATTAAAAAAAAAATCCATCTTTAAAAAAAAACCTAAAACTTGATTTAGAACATTAAAAAATTCTCACCTTTAAAAACTTAACAACTTGATTTAGATCATTCTAAATTGCCACTTTTACGACTTTGTTCTTTATTTTCAGTACACTTATATCGAACACATACTGTTTCTGATAATACTTGTTACTAAAACATACTACCCCATTGTCCAATAAGTTCATTATTATGTCTGTTTGTTGTGTGCATTTCCTTTTTCAGATCTCACTAATTTTCTACATATTATACTTGCTATCCTAACTAGCCTCCTCCGCCAGACTCCTCACCTATTTTCAATTATCTCTCTCGTTATACTTAACTTCCTATTACACTTCTCTAATTCATTCAGAATTGACACTTTTATCACTCTGTTCTTGATTTTCAGATCACTTAGACTATATCGAACACACACTGTTTCTAATAATAGGGTAAACTAGGGTCTGTTGGACAGTCGGGCATGTTGGACACTCCGTACTTTAACGTGTTACCACGCCACTTGTGGGCACCACAATCAGCTAGAAGTCAATGACGGAAGTAGCCACGAGTGGGGCTACTTCCGTCATTGACTTCTAGCAGAATGTGGTGCCCACAAGTGGCGTGGTAACACGTTAAAGTACGGAGTGTCCAACATGCCCGACTGTCCAACAGACCCTATTTTACCCTACTTATACTAAAACTTATTACACCAATATGCTCGTTAGTATGTCTGTTTCATCTGTACCTTTCACTTTCCGATCTCACTAATTTTCTACATATTATACTGCGCCGTCCTAGCTAGCCTCCTCCCCCATAGTCCTTACCTATTTTATTAGACTATATCGAACACACACTGTTTCTAAAAATACTTGATACTAAAACTTATTACACCATTGTCCAATATGCTCGTTATTATGCCTGTTTCATGTGTACCTTTCATTTTCCGATCTCACCAATTTTCTACATATTATACTTCGCCATCCTAGCTAGCCTCCACCCCCATACTCCTTACCTATTTTATTATCTCTAAACAACTGTTCATAATTCGCAGAATGTCGTGTTTTGTAGCCAGGTTACTTGCTGACGCTACTCCTGTTCTGGGTCCTGAATTAAACTCGTCATTCTTATTCTTCACTTCACTTCTCACCATTTCAGATCTTGCACTGACAGAAAAACTTTCACTTCCCCTCGCAGCACTGACCTTCCTTCCCACTAATCTGGTTGAATCACTTCCCAAATCACTTGTATTTTTACTCGTGTCATTAACTTTCATTGCCTTCGCATATGTTTTCTTCTTCAGAATTCTTGATCTCAGCATTCCTTTGTTCTGTCTCGCTTCCTCCGGCGCAATCTGTAATTCAGCTAATTCTCCGTCGTCTATAGGTACCTGGTCAATGATCTTATTTTGATAATCACTTTCCACCACAATTGCTGATTAAGCAGACTGTCCATCACCTGTCACGATCTTCTCTTAACATCTGTTTAGTTGGGCTGGTCGGTATTAATCCATGCCAATGATTGTCTTCACTTTTCCTACTTTCCAGTTTATGCGATAATTGCGGTTGCTTCATTTTCTTTTTCTCTTGATCATTCCCCTTCCTCACGATTATACTTCCATCAGTTTGCCCGTTCGTACCTTGTGACCTCCTGTCTTCAGATCTCCTCTGCTCTTTTGCATATTGATGTTCTCGCTTCTTCGTACTTCATCCAAATATTGGATGATCTTCATTTGCCTTATAGAATTCTACGTCATAGAATTTCCCATTGATTTTTAATGTCTTAATATAATTTTGCAAAGTGACCATTCGCTCTTACTGCCTTCATGAAAGGGAGTAGTAACTTCCTTTTACATCTGATCTCGTAGCTCAGATCTTTCTCAACTCTCATTCCCGTTCCTCGCACTCTGTGTAAGGCCCGTAACACACTTGCAGAGTTTTCTCCAGCGAGAAATGTGTTGCGAGAAAGAGGCGAAGAGCCTTCCTCCACACACTTGGCGAGTTCTCGCTATCACAGATCACATCTCGCTATGATCATCTATGCAATGCCTTCATGCAGAAAGCATTTTTCTGATTATAGTAATGACTCGTTGGGAGAAATATTATAGGTTATGTATTTACGTATATTGTCGGACTTAAATATATAACCTGTAAGTATATTGTTGTACTTTACAAATTACGTACGAACGCTATGTTGAATCTGAGTATTCAGGTGATGAGGAAATGGAGTTACATGAACATATTTTGTTAATGAGAAGAAAAAGTAGGCCTAAAATTAAAGCCACAAATATCTGAAAATCACATTGTATCTTACGAAAATAAGGGCGAGTTTTGGACACTGGTTTCGATTTGAATGATGATACGTTTAGGCGTTATTTCAGGTTCAATGGACCACAGTTTTTTGCCATTCATGATATGATAAAGAATCCTTTGCTATGTTGTGATTAAAATTATGTAAACTGTTATGACATATAGATACATTATTTCAAATGTTTAATTAATACTATTAAATCTCATCAAAATAAAATATAGCCCTATTTATTTTCAGATAATCTCCAGATTTCTTCTTTAAGTTTCGTGTTTTTATAGTTTTCATCCCATGTATCATATAAATAGGCTTACGAGTGGCATCGTACAAGTTCGATAAGTTTCTGACTGCAATTATCAGCCATCTTTCCTCATTTTCAAATAAAAACTATACAATTTATCGCCACCTCTGATCTTTTTCTACATTCAATCGTCATAAAGAGTATAAATGTTAAACATCTTTGATAAATGTGTCAAGAAAATTCGCTGAGCTACCGATTCCAGCGAGAAACTTGCGCGAGGGTTTTGCCTCGAGCGAGAATCTCTTCCAGTGTGTGGACGTCCATTTGAATCCATGTTATCAATTTTTTAATTTTCTCGCAACACATTTCTCGCTGGAGAAAATTCTGCAAGTGTGTTACGGGCCTAAGTTCCTTAATATTTTTTCTTTGGTTACTATATTTGAGAATCTTATCACAATAGGTATTTTACATCCTAATCCGATTCTATAAGTCTCCTCGATGTCTTCTGCTCTTACCTCCAGTTTGAAGATCTCGTAGCATACTCTGCGTACTCCCTCAATCTTCTCACTGTGTCCCTCTATGTTTAACTTAACCCTTTCAATCTCCTGTCTGTAGTCACCTGATTCATTATTATTAGTTCTTCCTTCATTATTTAGATCTCGTATATTCCGATTTACTACTTCTTTCTCCCCTGCTAAAATTACCCGTTGAACACTCCTATGCATTTTCACTTTCTTGGATTGAATGTTCTTCCGTAACATTTCCTGAGGTCAATGCATCTCTACTTGCAATGTCAGAGCCGCGCTCAACTTGCGTCAGTGCACTACCAGTGCTTATTGACAACTGTACGCTCGCTTATACAGGGACATCATTTTATTTTTACTTCAATTTTTATTGTACCTGAGTTTTTGAATGTACTTCACTCCCACCCCTTCTACTAATGAAGTTCCAACTGTCCTCTACACACAGATCCAAGACCGCATATAGTAAACAGGACTGAGTTAGTAAGTATAGTACGTTCCAGAAATATGTTCGCGTTTTCCAGTGACGCAAGAGCTTTCAATATTGAATCATATTTTCGCACAGGTACTGTCCGTTTGCCTACGTCGCATTCATATTTCCTCCACCTGCTTCTGTTCGCCCCTCTAAAGCAGGGCTGTCTTAGCTCTTTTCTGAAAACATTAATTTCTATTAGGAATTGGACTTTACGTAATATTATACAACTGTTTAAAATAACTTAAATAAAAGGGCCTCGTTAAGTAATTAATTGTCACGTGATTTCCCCCCTTTCTACGATCCTGCGGCATAACCACTTGGACGGACAGTAGATAGCATGTCTGAGTAATTTTATATCTGTGCGGGTCGGGCAGAAGTGAAGATTGAATTTACAGTACGTAAGGTACTCTTTTATATAATAGGTATAGAATTATTTCAACATGAGTTACTAGTACGAAGGACGAAACTTGTAATTGGAATTAGGTATAATAGTCTATAGTGCGATAATATGCACAAAAGAACTGAAACCCGTATCGAAATGAACGGCCACCATTTTCAAAAATTTGTTTAAATACCTATCCATATTATGATTATTCTTCAATTTAACTTCATTCTCTATATTGTACGCTAACGTGCTGTAGACAGTATAATATACACTGCATAATGAATACGTCCACATGGACAGCTCGATTCGTGAGTAAAAACACTCATTGTTAATACTGTGCTGTATTTTGATTAAACAAAAACCTAATGAAAATGATCAAACTCAAAAGCGCGATATTTCCTAGTTTACGTAAATGGATGAACTACATTTCTTTCCTCCTATACCTAGTGAAGTGATTTGTTTGTATATTACGCCAGTATCATCGAACTCCAGTCGTGGAAGGGGTAGCAAACGGCGTTGATCCAGAGGTATAGCCAGGTCAATATTAAAAATGTTAGTAAAAATAAAATGATGTCCCTGTTTAATATCCAGTTTATTTTTTAAATCATGACTTGAGAAATTATATCTCACAAATTCAGAACATACTAGTTATATTATTATTTTATATACAGAATACAGATACAACATAAACTCGCAAGAAGTCATTTTTTAACATAAAGACTAATATTCTGAGAGACGTATGCCAGTATTTTAGAAATTTAGGGTGCTATTCATAGACATTTCGCAGCACGTGCTACTGGTTACTTGTACAGAATTAAAATCATATCCTATCGCTAACACTGGTTTATGAATACGAAAAACGCTGATCATCCACCGAAAGCCCGCGCTAAAAATGTCTATGAATATGGCCCTAAGAGATTGTTCTTTCCACAACGCATAACATACTACATTGGCAACGTGATTATACTGATAGAATTTCGCAGTAATAAATTTTCGACATGAATAATTAATACAATGTTATTTTCAGTGAGCTTACTTACATTCACATACTACATTAGCAAAATTACAAAAGTATCATTGAAGTGCTTTTTGATATGTGTAAAATATTTTTTTTTCACTCCTTTGTACAAAATATAGTTGAGAATGTGGAAAAACACTCAGTTTTTAAGTTAATGTCTGCAACTTTAAGCGACTGTCCTTGAGATTCATTTTAATAAATGGCCATAAATGCTAGTCGCATTGAAATTGCAGTTGCTTAAAATCGAAAGGCATTTTAGTGGGTATCGTAGAAATACTGTACAATAGATGAAAACATCTTCTCCTTTCGTTTTGACAGTTAATATTGTCACTTCTAAAACGTTTTTCATGAGTTTTTTCTCACCAATTCTCTTTCCATTGCATAATTTTGGTGGGTCAGTATTTCGCAATAGTACTATTGGTGATTCAATATTAAGTATTAAATTATGTGTTAGCAATCCTTGTCATTTCAAAGAATTCATTTGGATACACGCAGCCTGCTCACTATGTACAACTGCATCGAGAAATTCATAATACGGTCCTGGACTGCGTAAATATACTTACTTATTAATTGTCTTCTAGAGTTTAGCCTTCATGATGTGTATTAACAATGTAATTTAGTTTCGTGTTATAATTTCCATGGATTCGTGAAAGTCGATGTTGCATACAACAGACAATAATAAAGAAACTGACTGCAGAAAATTGCATTTTAATATTATATATGAATTTTTCACCGTATTTATTTTTAATTTTTATTTGTTTAATTAATTTCACGTTCATTTTCACAATTTTAATGTAGCCTATGTTTTTCTCCTGGTTATGAAGGTTAAATTTGCAAACTTTGGCACAAATCAGTCAAAGCGCGTAGATTTGTATCGAGAACATACATACCCACATTCACTTTTATACATTAAGATACTTACTTCACTACACCATGCAAAACTTTAACGAGTAGAACACGTTTGTGGGCCTAAACTCGGGGGTTTAGAGTCGTAACGACGTATCTACAAAATTCATGTTTTGAGATAAATGCAAAAGAAGTTTTGCAACAACTGAAACACTATCACTGTTACCGCCTATGTTATTGTGTGCGACATATGTGATAACTCATTGTTATTAGAGTACGCCTATGTTTACACCCGCTCAACAATTTTTTTGTATTTAAGCTAAGTGTTACATAAGAAAAAAAAAAGACTGTGTTGTAGATACGTTGTTTTGACTTTAAATAAATTATTCTTTTAGCAAGTTACACTTGATTTTAATATTAATGACAATAGAAACAATGCACTGAAGTATTTGTATATTATTGTGTAATTAGATCTAATTATTGTGAAACAAACGGTTTTCTAAGTCTTTCTTCTCATATTGATTAGCAAGGTGCTGGATAATATGCCAAAATGCTTAAAATACTAAACTGATGGCAATATACCATAATTTACCATAACAAAATGCAATGACTTTTACACAAACCTGTATTACTGAAATAATAGTAAAAAATTGTTATACTGAAGGAATAGTCCTCGGTGATAATAATAATAATAATAATAATAATAATAATAATCCATGTATGGTGGGTCCCTATCACCACGGCATGGCGCGTCCTCAGGTCGCGGATAGAGGAGACGGCCTCCAGATATGGACGGTAGCTGCGAATATATTGAATAAGCAGTCGTGGACAGCCGATAAGGGGTGGTCCTCCAGCTTGGGGGTTGGGCGAAGGGCTAACAACCCATCACCGTAAAAAAACAGCTTGTTACGAATCCCTACAATAAGCCTCGGAATAGGACTGATTCTCTGGCACGACCACAGCAAAGGAATAAGGTTTTGAGATTTGGCACTTGGAACGTAACTAGTCTTTATAGAACAGGAGGGGTAACATTAGTAGCAAAATAACTAGCTAGATATAGAATAGACTTCGTGGGAGTACAAGAGGTTAGGTTCGATGGGAATGGCATATCACAAATAGGAGATTACTTGTTGTATTATGGGGAAGGAAACAATAATCACCAATTAGGAACAGGATTCTTTGTTCATAAAAGAATAAAATCAGCAGTAAAAAAGGTCGAATTTATCAGTGACAGGTTTTCATATTTAGTACTTAAGGGTAGATGGTGCGACATCATAGTTATAAATGCTCACGCCCCTACAGAAGAGAAAGACGACCATATAAAGGATAGCTTCTATGAGGAATTGGAACATACTTTTGATCAGTTCCCTAGATATCACATGAAAATTTTATTGGGGGATTTCAACGCTAAAGTAGGACGGGAGGATATTTTTAGACCAACTATTGGAAAAAAGAGCCTACACGCAATTAGCAGTGACAATGGAGTTAGATTAGTCAACTTTGCCACATCGAAAAATTTAATTGTCAAAAGTACAACATTCCCCCATAAGGATATACATAAATATACTTGGACTTCTCCAGATGGATTGACACACAACCAAATAGATCACATCTTGATAGATAAACGGCGACATACTAGTATAGTAGATATTCGAACTTTCAGGGTTGCAGACTGTAATTCTGACCATTATTTGGTGACTGGAGAATTAAGAGAAAGATTATCAGTAGCCAAGCGAGTAGAGCAACAAGTTAATATTACTAAATTCAATATTTTGAAATTAAAGGACGAGGAAGCTAAGCAAAATTATCAGGTCGGAATTTCGAATAGGTTTGCCACTTTAGGAAGTTCCGACGAAGTTGAGAAAGAATTAGATGTTAATAGCGTTTGGGAAAATATCAAAGATAGTATCAAAATTGCAGCTGAGCAGAGCATAGGTTATTATGAAACTAAGGAAAAGAAACCGTGGTTTGATGAAGATTGTTGCATGGTAGTAGAAAGGAGGAAACAGGCAAAATTGAAATTCTTACAGGATCCAGTTGAGGAGAAGAGACACAATTATTTCTATGAAAGACGGGAAGCAAGTCGTACACTTAGGAATAAAAAGAGAGGTTACCTGAAGGAAAAACTGAATGAGGTAGAAACAAATAGTAAGAATAAAAACATTCGAGATTTATATAAGGGTTTAAAGGAATTTAAGAACGGATATCAGCCAAGGGTAAACGTGATCAAGGATGAGAATGGTGACTTGCTTGCAGACTCTCCATCAATCCTAAACAGATGGAAAAACTATTTTGCGCAACTACTAAATGTACATAGGCCAAATAGAAATGATCGGGACGAAATTCAAATACAAACTGCTGAGCCATTTATACCCGAACCCACGCTTTCAGAAATCGAAATTGCGATAGAAAATCTGAAAAAGTACAAGTCTCCAGGTATCGATCAAATTCCAGCAGAATTAATACAAGAGGGTGGAAGTGCATTATATAGCGAAATTTGTAAACTTGTAGTTGCTATTTGGGAAAAGGAAATTGTACCAGAACAATGGAAGGAGTCCATAATTGTATCTATTTTTAAAAAGGGGGACAAAACCAACTGTGGTAACTTTCGAGGAATATCACTTTTGTTGACGTCGTACAAAATTTTGTTCAATATTCTTTTGAGAAGATTAACTCCGTACGTAGATGAAATTATTGGGGATCATCAGTGCGGTTTTCGGCGTAATAGATCGACAATTGATAAGATTTTTTGTATTCGACAGATAATGGAGAAAAAATGGGAGTATAAGGGTACAATACATCAGTTATTCATAGATTTCAAAAAGGCATATGACTCGGTTAAGAGGGAAGTATTATATGATATTCTTATTGAATTTGGTATTCCTAAGAAACTAGTTCGATTAATTAAAATGTGTCTCAGTGAAACATACAGCAGAGTCCGTATAGGTCAGTTTGTATCTGATGCTTTTCCAATTCACTGCGGGCTGAAGCAGGGAGATGCACTATCACCTTTACTTTTTAACTTCGCTCTAGAATATGCCATTAGGAAAGTTCAGGATAACAGGCAGGGTTTGGAATTGAACGGGTTACATCAGCTTCTTGTCTATGCAGATGACGTGAATATGTTAGGAGAAAATACACAAACGATTAGGGAAAACACGGAAATTTTACTTGCAGCAAGTAAAGCGATCGGTTTGGAAGTAAATCCCGAAAAGACGAAGTATATGATTATGTCTCGTGACCAGAATATTGTACGAAATGGAAATATAAAAATTGTAGATTTATCCTTCGAAGAGGTGGAAAAATTCAAACACCTTGGAGCAATAGTAACAAATATAAATGACACTCGGGAGGAAATTAAACGCAGAATAAATATGGGAAATGCGTGTTATTATTCGGTTGAGAAGATCTTATCATCCAGTCTGCTGTCCAAAATCTGAAAGTTAGAATTTATAAAACATTATATTATCGGTTTTTCTGTATGGTTGTGAAACTTGGACTCTCACTCTGAGAGAGGAACATAGGTTAAGGGTGTTTGAGAATAAGGTGCTTAGGGAAATATTTGGGGCTAAGCGGGATGAAGCTACAGGAGAATGGAGAAAGTTACACAACACAGAACTGCACGCATTGTATTCTTCACCTAACATAATTAGGAACTTAAAATCCAGACGTTTGAGAAGGGCAGGGCATGTAGCACGTATGGGCGAATCCAGAAATGCATATAGAGTGTTAGTTGGGAGACCGGAGGGAAAAAGACCTTTAGGGAGGCCGAGACGTAGATGGGAGGATAATATTAAAATGGATTTGAGGGAGATGGGGTGTGATGATAGAGACTGGATTAATCTTGCACAGGATAGGGAACGATGGCAGGCTTATGTGAGGGCGGCAATGAACCTTCGGTTTCCTTGAAAGCCATTTGTAAGTAAGTAAGTAAGTAAGTAAGTAAGTAAGTAATAATAATAATAATAATATTCCAAAATGCTTAAAATACTAAACTGATGGCAATATACCATAATTTACCATAACAAAATACAACGACTTTTACACAAACCTTTATTACTGAAACAATAGTAAAAAATTGTTATACCGAAGAAGGAATAGCCCTCAATGATAATAATAATAATAATAATAATAATAATAATAATAATAATAATAATAATAATATAATTCGTAGCGCTACAGAACTTTAAGGGTCCAGACCGACCAGCCAGTTGCAGGCCTCAAGCACAGATGCTTAAGCAGAGGTGGAATCTAACTTGAATAGAGGTATCGTGTGATTAACACGATGGTCCCCATACTAGCCGTTATAGCTGGCTTTCTTAACTGGATTTCTCTACTTATCATAGCTTTCCAAAAGTGCATCACAATGCTGATTATCATCATCATTATCAACCTTCATTAACTTTCGCTCCTTTCCCGTCTGTAACATCATTTATTAATTACTTATAGCATTGTGATGATACTGGTCAGGAATAATCCTCACATTGCGTAGATCCAGAAGATCTTTAAGTTTTTGTTTCTGAATAGGAGCTGGAGAGAAAACAAAGGCTGATTTGTGAAAGAAACTCGCATTCTTGTTTTAGTTCTGTGGATTAATACTCTTCTAAACCCAAATTCTTGAGAAGTCCTGTTGCTGTATTCAAAATAAGTGTGTTCTAAGTCTTCTTTCCTGTACTGAAACCAGGCCATCTTGAGCCAATTGATATTATTTACATCAGTGACAACTTTTCTGTCCTTTCTCATGTGGCGCCTCAGATCTGAAAAATTCGGTACATGCTGAATTTCAATTATATGATATTTTTTATTTGTCATTCTGACAATAGTGAATCATCCCGATGTGAAATAATTTTGTTCTTTTCTCTACTGAGACATGATCAGAATCGTACTCTATTTGTGGCCTGACTCAAAGAACATATCATTGATTAAAGGGATGTCAAGATGCCCAACAGCATTCAGAAACATAACAGACATATTTACATTTCTGGTTTGTCCACCGCATGTGTTGAAAAGGAATTTCATTCCTTACCATCTGCATTTTTTGTAGGAAATTAAAAAGACATGAAGCAACTTCTGCAGATCCACGTTTGGCAGTTCTTTCACTCCACATAGCATGCGACTTCTCTATAGAAGTTGTATAGTATACAGTTAAGTTGTATACAGCCAATCTTCGCCCATAAAATAATGCTTCAGCATCTGTTTTGGGACAGTAGCAGACAGTCTCCAGATCAAATTCAGCTAAATGAATTTTCCAGTTGCAGTTTCCGCCTCAATGTTGTCTTTTCTAGCCCTCGCTAAACATTTCTGTTCATTGTGAGCATCCTGATCTTGATGGTGAATTTCGTTGTCTGTGGCATTCATATGTGAAAATCTGTAGCATGTATCGCACAAATCACTTTAGGCAATTGGAAGGGCAAGTTAAATTCTATGTTGTGAATATATTTCGATAAAAAAAATTATTCCTTTCAGTAGTTATGCCATCATTTTCACATTTTTCAACGTACAGTTTGAACATTTTCCTACAAATTAACTAATTAGGCAAGTACTCTTTCTCTGAATATTTTCAGGCATAATGTGATATTATTTTTGGAAAATCATTAATATGAAAATAATGTAATTCCTTCCATTACAACATCTGACTTAGCCAAACTGGTTTCTGCTGTCCTCTTTGATCTCTTGAAATTATATAATGTTCATTCCCTGTGATTGCCAATAAGGCCTTCATCATAGGGTATGTGCCTTTTATGATAAAATATTAATTAAAGCCAAAATGAGAAGAAAAAAGTACAGGTAGACGTAATTTGCACAGTTCAAATAGAAATAATATTTTGTAATTGAAAAACATAAAGTACCGATAGTAAGTTCAGTTTATTTCATCGAATATTTTAAAAACTAGTCACTGGAACAATTAACACTTGTTTCAAATCTTAATAAAAAAATTAAATCCATATAGTGCATGACTTATCATTGGAAACAGCAAGAATTATTGGCACACTCTTTGCAAACTAGGAGCTGACTAATGTGGCAGAATTTTGAGAAGGGAGATGTACTGTATGTATATTTGTTAGAAATTAAATGAATTTCAATAATGATAATAGCTTTTCAAAATTTAGCAGAGAGCAGATTTAGAACTCTGTGTTGTACAATTAGAATGAAGCAAGAGGTTTATGCAGATTGCTCTCTGGATACTTCCAACATTTCCTTATTGGTAATAGAAAATGTATAACACATAGTCTATATGAGGCGTCTAGAATCAAAACCCTCCAAGTCCATAAAACAAAATTTGTGGGAAAATGGAAAAAACTGTTTCCATATAAATAAACATTCCTGGGATATAAACAATGCTTTTATCAAATATTTTATTATCATTAGATACGTTCAAATAAATAACAGGATTGCCCCTTCATTGAAACTAACAAATTCGTGAGGTTAAATTAGCACCTAACTGATTTTGAAACTGAAAAGTGTATAAATTTGAATATATGTTTCACTTTTTAAGTTCATACAAATTTTACACAATATTGTCACATTCCTCTTCCTCCAGATTAACAGTTTCTTCTTCGTCTTCTTATTCTTCACGTTCAATTCTATTGTTTTTTTCTTGTTACTTCCTTTGCAACAACGGTGTCAGTTCTATAGTTAAACTCATCTTGTGCTGTTACCTGTTCTTTCAATGCAGACCGTCTTAAAATAAATCTTTTACAGACACTGAACTTAAAATAGCAGGAGATCTTAAAATTATGTCTGCCTCTTTCTTCCAGTCTTGAAGAGGTACGCCTACATCTTCATTTTCAAGATTAAACACTGTTCCATGTTTGCCAATAATATATTTATATTCTTCCTTATTTCTTTTTCGATTACTCCAAATATGCGATCGGGAGGGAGAAATGAATGCCCAACCACAGGAAATGTAATTTACACTTTTTTAATAGTTGGAGGTGCTTCAGCAAGTGGCCATTTAGACCACATTCCAATCATTGTTGTATTTTTATTTTGTGCAGTAATAAAATTGTCTTATTGCTGGTTATCTGATGAAGAGTAGAAAACGGAATGGAACTTCTTTATGTCCAACAAAGTTAAACTATTGGATTTCCATTTACTGCCAACAGCATGATTACAAGCTGGTATAGCAGAAGGGCACAAGAGGAGTACCGACAAAATTATGTAATTAATTATTAATTGGTAAGAACATTTTTGTAACTCACTGCTCATTCTATCCACCATTTCTCTGAATATTATTAGAGTAGAAATTAAACTTAATAAGGTTTAACAAGAGCTTAACCACACAAATAATAAATCAACATCGCACAGCTGAGGAATGCTGGGTAAAGCAGTCCCACAACCTGATTGGCAGAAAGGGACTTGGAGGTTTTTGAAACTAACAATGGCCGAAATTCAGTTGGATCTAGCGGATATTGAAACTAACCCTAACTATTGTCCAGCTTTTTCAGAGGAATCCAGCAGATATTGCAGAAAAATAATGCCAGCATCGGATTGGCCATGCGAAGATACACAGAAAAATAACTTTATCTCATTTTTTTTCTTCGATGGACTTGGCGGGTTTTGATTCTAGACGCCTCACATGTTAAAAACACAAATGGGTCTACATGTTTTACGGAAACTGAAATATTATCTTACTGAGAACACTAGAAAGTAACTTTCCAACTGGAAAAAAAAAAAGATCGACTTTTGCAATTCATTATATAATTTTAAGAAAGGGTAGATTAGAAAGTTACGGTACTGTATAGTTTCCATTATAAATGCTCTTTCAGGTCATGATGCCCAACCAATAACTATTCACAATAATCTTGTTGCAACAAAACACCAGTCTAAAGTTTGGTTGTCATAAATGAAGAATATTTAAAGCACTTTGAATCTAAGTTAAAATATGAAACCTGAGAATCAGGATATAACGATGACATGAATAGTAAATTCGATGCGTTTCAAAATACATTCTTAAATATCTTTGAATCTATAATAAAATTATAAAAATTCCAACACACCTATAGCCAATGGATTACACAAGTCATAAAAATCCCTTGTGAAATTAAGAGCAGCCCAGTAGCCAGGGGAGTGTAGAGAGCCTCCCTAAATGTGAAAGGAATAGAAGGGTACACGGGAAAAACGATCAAGGTCCATCAAAAATCGAAATTGAATTAATAATGCCATATTATAGTGGAAAGGAAGTACTATCATGTGGTCTAGCTAGTAAAAAGAAATAATCGTTCTTGACATTCCACTACGCCAATTTCTATTAAATACACAAAAAACAAAGCATTAAGTGCTTAAACTTTAAAATTCGTTTTTCTCGAAACTTTCTAAAATGGACCTTGATCGTTATTCCCGTGTACCCTTCATTCAATGTTTCGATTATTTGTAAATTCGGAATGGGCTGTGATGATCCATTTCAGGTGAAATAATGTTCGTAAGTAGTTGAATGATTATTCAGTTAATTGAATTTATAAAATTACCTTCATTATCCTTTTGTTTATTGGTAATATTGCATAATTTAGCCTATTTATTTATTTATTTCATCAATCTTTATTCACGTCATGGCGGATTAGATGTCATAAGCTTATTGCATTATAGTTATTATTCTTAATTATTTCATACTATGGAATATTCTTCAGTTCAGATATTTTTAAAAAAGTATTATTTTCTGTTGTTTTAATTCCAACTGTAAGGTATCAAAATAGGCTATATGAAAACATCAAATTCAGAAGCACAATAAGCTTTAGGCTGCAGTGCAAGTCTTTGGCCTCTCCCCCGTAAAAACAGAGAAATGTACACTAATGTTCCAATACATATTTACATAAGTGTTATGCCCATGGGCAGGTCTTTCACTGCAAACCAGCATTCTTCAGTCTTTCCTATTTTGTGCTTACCTCATATGATCCACATATGTTCTAATAATAATTATTTATCTTCCTCAAATAAATAAAACATCATGTATCATAAGGAAATAATATTTTACTATTTTACCTTGTGCTATCTGGACATACTAATCTTACATTTTTTTCTCCTACAGTAATAATAATGTGTTTAATATAGCTTATAACCTACAAATAGGAAATTGGCTGCTCTTTTCTTCTTCTTTTTTTGATCAAGTTAGCCAAAACATATCACAATGAGTTCAAAACAGAAATCAATCTTGAGTTTTCGTTTTCTGAGAAAATAACAGCAGCAGCCGCAGAGTCAAACACAAGTAGAAATAGTGGATCTTTGGATACTTCCAAGGACTTGAGTGCAGAAGTCATACCTAACGTCAGTGTCAGTTTGCCCAGCATTATTCAGAATACAGAAATGAAAAAAAAAAAAAATTCCACTCTTTCTCACGCACTCGAAGATCTTAATAATAGTGAACATACTCAACCTTTCCTTTCTGCCTGTCCAGTCACTGTCTCAGAGGCTATAGCTGGGCTTTTCTCTAATTCTGGTGTAAGACATGGCACGTCCACTGCTGTAGAATAATGGTTAGCACATCTGACCGTGTAATGAGCGGGCTCGGGTTCAAATCCTGGTTGGGGGTTTTTCCGGGATTTCCAATCAATCAATCAATTAAAGCAGAATTGCTGGATAACTTTCGGCGTTGGACCTCGGACTCATTCTGGCCTTATTAATTCACATTATTATCATCATCCAAACCACAGCCCAGGTTAAGTTCACACTGCGGCGTGCTGTACTCGTACAGGAGCGCGGCTGTTCAGCTACACAATCATTCACAGAATAGGAGTTATAAGCACACTAAGCCTCAGGCTGCAGTGAAGCCTTTGCGTACCTCCTCCTTGACAAGGAGAAAAGACGCGGGACTGGCTTGAGTACTCCGTTATAAATAATGCTGCATATTGCTTAATATGTAGAAAATTTCCCTCTGAACACTCACTCAGCACTGATCAAAACAGAGTTTAGGAATTGGAAGCATCAGAAATGAAAGGCAGGTCTGGAGATGTGCAAGTTTTAATTGAGAGATATCTCAATGCCACATCCTATTTCTTCATTCCTTCAGTCACCAGCTGCTTTCAATTATTGGAGCAATCCCTGAAGTATAGCTCTTATTTGATATTTGTAAGCAGCTGTGTTTTCAAGAAAAGCCTTGCTGAAATTTATCAACGCATATCTTTAAAAAGGTTAATGAGACAATAATGGATAGGTCACCTCAGTCACTTCAAGTTATAATGTCTGAGAAATACCATTTATTTTCTACCCTTGTTAGAGACTGAAAGCATGGTGTGATAATTTGGGAACTCAGAAATTAGAAGCCCTTGGATTGCTTAATGAGATATATTATGCAGTCTCAATGTTTCTTTTTTTCACTGCAGCCATGTCATTTGTAAGATGCTGGGATATTTTGAACCTGTACGTTTGAGTCTATAAGGAAAAAAACATTAATATTACAGCAGCTTTGGGTCTAGTTAGGCCTAATTGTATCATAGGCAGTTACAGGAAATAAGAAATGACTCCATATTCACAAACTTGTTGGAGGCAGCCCAAAAAAAAATCTTAAAATGTAATTAACCATATCATGATCAAGGAAATACAGCGCTCCGAAAGTATATAATATTGAGTTACACCCCTCTGGTTGAGGTTCTGGCTGATATGTACTGTACATTTATTACCGGGCAGTGTATCTCTCTTGACAACGTGTCAGAGGAAGAACAATAATTGTTTTTATACATTTTAAGTGTGATTAGTGAAATATGTTACTGGGCAGTGAGGGGGGGGGGAAGAAACTGGCCACCCTAACCTATTATGTCTTGGCTTAATTGCCTCATGAATGATGCCTTATTTGTGTCAATTATGAAGTTCCAATCTGTCTTCGGATGGTTGATTAAACAATTAAGTTATAAGGACCTGAATAAGGATATGGATGTTTGTTTTAAATTTTACAAAAAAAATTGAGAAAATTTTTTCTAGTGTAATTATATTTCGAAGTGTTATTAAATAGGACTTTTCTCTCCTTTCCTATAAGCATCTTTACTTTTTTTTTCTAATTTAATATTGCAAAATACAGTTGTATTTAACAGCTTCTAAACAAATCCTGTGCATCAATTTCTTTTACAATTTATGTTTATATTACTTCGTTTTTCTTCAATTTGATTTGAATTTACTTATTATTCTTCAGAGATTCATTACAGGTATCTCTTCATTCATTACATTTAAAGTATATTTTACAATTTTCCTCGTTTAATTATTTTTGTACCTGTATGTTCCCCATTGCGATTGCATGTTTTTAACAGTTTTGGTTGGATTAAAGAGTAAAAGGCAAAGAATAAGCAACATAATGTTGTTATAGAAAATGTGACACATTACTTGTCTCCTCCTCCCAAAATTTATGATGCCCCTCTCCCAAATTTAAGAATCTGGCTATGTACTGGTACCTAAGAGGACTGTATATATTCAAAGTATAATTAATAGTAACAATCCCAAATTAAAAGTTCACCTTAAAAAAATTATTTACTTTTAACAAAATATTTCTAAACTAAGATAACAAAATTAAAACAACTTGGAATATAATTAGAAAAGAGTGCGGAAGGTTTAGAAGTAAGGAAACAAGCTATAACTCTTGTAACAAATAGGCTAATACAGAAACCTCGGATAAAACAGAAATCGCAAATATATTCAACCAACACTTCCTTCCAACAACTAATAACCTGTACATCCAACAGCTTAACAACAAAACTAATAGTGATAATAATAATAATATTACTATTATACCATCGATTTCTTAGAAGTGGCTCTTCCTACATCTTTGTCAAATATACAAATTTTAACAAATTCACGAGAAATAATTACAATGATTAATTTCCAGGGACATTGAAATATTCAATTGTTATCCCTTTATCAAAAAATGAGACAAAACCACTCCCACAAATTACAAGCCTATATCCTTCCTACAAAATTTCTCAGATGTCTTCGAAAAACTTATGTATAAAAGGATAGGTACTACATTTTCATCCCAGAACAATATCGAGATATAGGAAGAATAAATCAATTGAGCAAGCAACATTTAATTTAACTGATAAAATTCTGGAAGCAATTAATACAAGATTACAAATAGGAGGGATATTTTGTGATCTCTCCAAAGCCTTCAATTGTATATATCTTCAAATTCTACTAAAGGAATTACAATACAATGGAACTAAATACATAGGATACCAATGGTTTCAATCATATCTCCTAAACAGAATACAAACGGTTGAAATCCTTGCACTTCCTTAAATCTATTTCAATGTGAGGAAATGTTCATAGTGGAGTTACACAAATGTGTACATTTGTAATTTTCGTAAATGATCTTGGTCCATTAAGATGAACAAAACATCTGTCGGTTTTTCACAAAGGAAGTAGATTATTACAATTATACTTCAGATTTTTTTTTTCCTTTTCCTTAAAAAATAGTTTTGTACTACAAAAAAAGTAATTAGAATAACAGTAGATCCCAAATCTAGAAAATTGTACAGGTCTATTTAAAAAAACTGCAAATAATGCCATCGCTTTTCATTGTATTTTTTTCATTAATAATCTTCCTTGTATGTGACAAATTTCAGAACACGGATTCCTTCCTTTCTCTCTTCTTTCAAAATTTCAACCTTGTGCACACAAAATAAATTATTGGCACTGAAAAGTGTCTTTTCGTAAGCATGATGATGTGAATTCGGCAAACGCAGGTAAATCTGCTCTTTTTAGTGTTTTAAGATACACTTAACTGTCAGTAAGGAATCCGTATACTGAAATTTTCCCGGCCAGTTTTACACTAGGTAATCCTAAACATCTTTAGCATGATCCCGGGCCAGGTCGATGGCATTTAAGTGCTTAAATGCGACAGGTTCATGTCAATAGATTTACTGGCATGTAGAACTCCTGCGGGACAAAATTCCGGCACATCCTGCGATGCAGATCTAACCTCTGCAGTTGCGAGCGTCGTTAAATAAAACATAACATGTTTTTTTCTTTAGCACGACTTGTTGCTTGTAATCAAATAAACATAACGCACCCTGTCGTGATGTAAATTTCAAACTGAGTTTTTTTCTTCAAATCCGTGATTAAATACATGATGAGTTCGGAGCAAGGCCAACGTGCTGAAATGTTCGTTGCACTCGTTAAATTTTTCTCCGCCTCCAGTTTTAAAACCATGGACTTTCTTACAATGTCTGTATAAATTATAGTCTACTTTTTTGTGAAAGTTTTATCGCATACATCACATGATACTGGAATAACTTCCTTAACATCTTCCATTTCAAATCACTTAAGTTATTCAATATTCAACATTATAGATAGTCACGCAGTAAGCCGTGAAGTGACCAAAATCGTTGTAGACGAGACTATGATTTCTTATGTAGGTATCCAACAATCCAGTAGGTTTATTAGACACGCCTCCTGTAGAACGCCCAGTCACAGAAAGGAGTCATTCCTCTCTCCAAACGCATGGTAGTCCATATTGGCAACATAGCACTGTAGTTCCAAGCTCGACCGCTTAACTGTCATGTCCCATCTTTCAAAACAAGTATATATCAAAGATCAGAAATTTAAGGTTAGAGCATTTGAATTTTCCACACTTAGCCCATTACAGCACGGCCATCTTGATCCTCACCACACTCCTGTATATTGTTTTTTCAATGTATTCGTAGCATAAATCTGAATTTTTTGGTGTTGTGTGTCGTCACCGTCACTTAGTACTCAGACACGTTGTTACGTGCAGTGTGCGTGGTTACCTGCTAATAGAAGATTGTTCTCTCTGTTTAATGTAAACAATAGTTCAGTTCGCTTTTGTACTGGAGATACATGAGTAGTGTGTGAATATTTATGCGCGTACAGTATGCCGTTTTATTGTTAAGGAGGAATAATGAAATTGAATTGAGTAAGATGAGCGACATAAGGCATACGTCTACAACACCCATTCCAATTCCAACTCCAAGTACCAACCAGTAGGGATAGGGATAATCAACAAGAAACCTCAACTGTTTCAATTCCACAACTACAAATACTACAATTAAATACCGTAACTTGTTCTCCATTCGGATTAGAGTGTTAATCGATCCTATCGACAATCGGACGGATTGGACATTGAGTCATATTTGAATTCGATTTCTCCTACTAATGATGAAATTCGTCTAAAATTATTAAAGAAGCCTTGAGCTCCAGGTCAAACATACAATTTTCAAAATGACGTGGACGGGACGAAACGGACACTTCGATCTGAATGACTGACAGCATATCCATGGTTAGCATACTCAGCTTTTGCTAAAGGGCCTCTTTGTCGAGTGTGTGTGTATTGTTTCGATCTCCAGCTCAACGAGGACTTCAAGGACAATTATTTATTGTCTCCCCTTGCCTTAAATATCATAAATTTCACGAAGTTACACAAGCTCGTGCGGCAAGTGAGTGACATCGTGGTGCGATTCCGTCTTCCAGAAGTTCTCAGAATGTTATGGATAGAAAACAAGTCAGTATTCACGACGCTTTGTATTCTGCGTATCAAAAGGAAGTTGAAGAGAACAGAGTGAAAATTCGTTCAATCGTACAAACAATTTTGTTTTGAGGGAAGCATGATCTTCCACTGCAATGGGAAAAGGGATGAGGGCTCTTCTTTTATTGATATGTTGCATTTTAGAATGGTATTCGGAGACAAAGTTTTAAAGGAACATTTGGAATCGGGAGCAAAAAACTGTTCGTACATGTCACATCAGATCCAAATTGAATTAATTGAAACTTATGCTGATGTACTAAAGATAATTGAAAAGATAAAACATTCATCTTTTTTCTCGGATTGGCTGATGAGACTGCTGATATCAATGGTACAAAGCAATAAGTCGATCAGTGTTCTCTATTTGCGCTGTGAATGTGATCACGAAAAGATGAAACTGATAGTTTGTGAGGTATTCTTACCTTATGTGCCGCTCCAAAAGGAAGATCCAAACTCGATTTCAGGAATCATTATCCGGTTTTTGGAAAATTGCAATTTCGATTTAAACAAGGTAGTTGGACAAGGATATGACGGCTGTGCTGCAATGGCTGGGCATATTAGTGGAGCTCAGAAACTAATTAATGACAATATCCTATGACGCTGTTTTTTTCAATGTGCTAGCCACATACTTAATCTGTCATCAATAATCTTAGTGATGTCAGTGAAGTGAGAAATATCTCTGGGATGACACAAAAATCATACATTTTTTAGAGACAGTACTTTACGGCTGAATATGATTCCCAATATTCCTCTTTTTTATGAAACGCGGTGGTCGACAAAATACAAAACTATCAGATTATTTTCTGAGAACTTTCTGACCACTGTAAAAGCTCTGAAAGAACTTTCAAAGAACGCAATGAATTCGAAGACACAGACCAAAGCTTATCAATTGTACAGGACTGCAACAAATCTGACCTATATTGTGACCCTCCTAGTGATTGCTGCTTATTCCTCCAAACGTGAACCTGTATGCAACCAGCTTGAACAAGTGAATATGAACATAATGGATGTGAACGATCAAGTAGCAAAACTAGCTCATGCGTTTCAATCTCATCGCGATAATGCCCCAACAGAGTTCAAAACCATCTATGAGAAAGCACAACAACTTTGCGAAGAACTAGGCGTTGAATTAAAATTCTCTTGAGTGGTTGGAAAACGTAAGGGTCGAACCATCTTTCTAAAAAAAAGGTAGAAGATTTCTTCAGAAGAACAATCTTTATCCCCTACTTGGACTTTATTATTTGTTCTCTGAGAGATAGTTTCTCTCATATGCACGAGAAATCATTTCGCTTATGCAGCTCTATCCAGATGAAATGAAAAAAAAAACAGATACAGTAGTGTCATTTCTAGCTGTTGCGAAAAACAAATTGTCTTTACGTACCAAATTTTATCGCTGAAGCTACCATATGGATGAGCTGTAGAAAAAATGAACCAACAATCCTGATTGAAAATACAGATTTCATTTGGGAAACAACACCATTTTACCTGACTGTAGCAGAGCCTATAAAAATTGGTCTAACTCTTCTGGCGACAACATGTGCCATCGAACGCTCATTTAGTACGTTACGTCGCGTCAAAACTTGGAATCGAACTGCGATGGGCGACGAGAGTCTAAGTGGATTGGGGATGCACAGCATTCATAGAAAAAGGGTGCAAGAGGACGCCGAATTTATCGATAATGTAACAAATGAATTGGATTGCAGCCAAGACGACTGAAATTATTATTACCGGTACTAAATTAATTTTCTTTTATTATAGTAGATTTCACAAAATGATATTGTGTATTTATGTGTCTTAAAATGTATGGTAGTAAGTAATTTTTGCAAATTAAATATTTGAAAATAAAATAATATTGAAATTTTATATTTTAAAATATATATGATTTCCTATTTCTGCAGTTTCATGCATAGCGTATTAATTTCTAATTTGCACTAATTGCACTCTCTGCCGGCGCCCATGCCTATAGGCTACAACCTGTCTGTAGGTACTTCTTTGAGTCATTCAGAATTATTACTGTCAGGCTAGCAACTAGCAGGCTAGTAAAATTATTGATTAAAATGATGAAGATAACAAATTGCAAGCGAAGGACGTAAATGTTTTCCAATTTTGTTTTCTGTCTTATGACGAGCCACGGTCTGTTAACAAAGAGGAGTAGATTGAATGTCAGGGAAAACAAAACGATTAATACAATGAGATTTGTGTAGGAGCTAAAGGTAAAAAACAGTTTATTTGTGATAAGTTTATGTAGATTATTAGTTAAGTGACTGAATATTTGAGGTAGAGCTAAGCACTGAGTGGTCTGGTCTTATGATTGAGTTTGTAGAATCTCTTCAAAGTGAATGGTCAATTATTCAGAAACAGTTTATACACGTTATTTCTGTTATTAATTATAGATGAATATTTGTCTTTGCATTGGGGTAATATAATTTTCTATTTGTGTGTGTTTCACGTATTTAATTTCAACGATCAGAATCACCATACATGCTATCGGAATCAACTCGTAAAAAGTATAGAAAAGATAAATTATAATTTTCTAAAGAAATATTCTCATAGTGAATATTAAATCCAAAGGAGCAATTTTTCAATTCACATCGTTGTTTCTTTTAAATATGTTTTATTATATAATCTAGAGACAATTTCCCCATGTTTTCTGGGTTCCTGTTATCTCGGCAAGGCTCGTTCTGAGGTTGCTTCCAGATATGGAGGATAGCTGCGAAAATAATGAATAGGCAGTCTCGGACAGCCGATGAGGGGTGGTCCTCCAGCTTGAGGGTTGGACGAAGGGCTCACAACCCATTAGCGTAAACAAACAGCTTGTTACGGAACCCCATCATAAGCCTTGGGATGAAACTGATTCTTTGGCGCGACCGCAGCAAAGGAATAAAGTTATGAGATTTGGTAATTGCAATGTCACGAGTCATTATAGAACAGGAGAGGTAACATTATTAGCAATACTACTAGCTAGAAATAGAATAAACTTTATGGGAGTATGGTAGATTAGGTTAGATGGGAATGGCACATTAACAATAGGAGTTTACTTGTACTATGGGTAAGGAAACAATAATTACCAATTGGGAACATGATTCTTCATTCATAAAAGAATACAATTAGCAGTAAAAAGTCGAATTTATCAGTGACAGGTTATCATATTTAATAGTTAACGTTAGATGGTGCGAAATCATAGTTATAAATGCTCATATCCCTACAAAAGTGAAAGACTACCATGTAAAGGATAACATGTATGAGGATTTGGAACACACATTTGATTAATTACCTAGATAACACATTAAAATTTTATTGAGGAATTTTAATGCTAAAGTAGGACGGAATGATATTTTAATCCGATTTTTGGAAAAGATAACATGCGTGTAACTAGTGATGATATTGGAGTTAGGTTAGTCAACTTCGCTACGTCTAAAATTTTAATTTAGAAAAGTACAACATTCCCGCATAACGATGTACACAAATATACTTGCACTTCTCCAGAAGAATTGACACACAACCAAATCGATCAAACTTGATAGATAACTAAGACAATAACTAAGACAAACCCATACTAGTATGGTAGACATTCGATTAGAGGGGCAGAGTGTAATTAAAGTAAGGACTATCAGTAGCCCGGGGGGTAGAGCAACAAGTTAATATTAGGAGATTCAATATTCCAGTATTAGAAAACGAGGAAACTAAACAACATTATCGGGTCGAAATTTAAAATAAATTAGTCGCTTTAGGAAGATCCAATGAAGTTGAGACAGTGTTAAATATTAATAGCGTGTGGGAAAATGTCAGAGTTAATATCAAAATAGGAACTGAGTAGAGTTTAGATTTAGTTGAAAGAAGGAAAGGCAAAATTGAAATTCTTACAGTATCTAATCCAGGCGAATAGTAATAATCAAGCTGCGGATTTTTAGGCACTAAAATCAGTTGAAATAGGCAGGCAAAATAGGCATTCAAAATTCTAAAATAGGCATTTAAAAGGGCACTAACAATTTCTGATTCTCAATGGCTAACACGACCATAGCGTAGCATTATACACTAGTTTCTATAGCAATGTCATTATGGCAGTAAATAACTAAATATTCGTCCAAATGTTGTAATGAGAACAGATGTCTACTGTCTATAAGAATGTTTTTAAATTGGGAGAAGCTCCCTTCCACTTCACATGAAGTGATGGGACAATATTTCAGGGATCAAATCGCAGCTGGGGACCAAACCAGTGGGAACGCAGTAATGTCAATGTATTTTCCAATCAGTGCTTCTGATGACTTTTGCTTTGGCATATCTCCACGGTATACTTCACGTATTACAGCAGAATACTCAACTCCATACTTAATTCACAAACTCACAAAACGGATACACAGTTTAAAACAACTACCCTAGTCAACTACCACAATAATTCATGCGGCTTTCGAAATACATTTTTTTTTTTTATTATTGGTTGATTTTAAATTATTCGATTTCTCCGCGCTCTGGTGGCAGTAAAACGTAATACACAGAATTATCGATAGTTACCTATCATTTCCCTCTGCTGGATAAAAAAGAAACAAATTACAGATTCAAAAAATATCGATAGAATGGTCAGTAAATTCAAGTATAATGTATAATACGCATATTTAGACAACTTTGAGGCATTTATAAGCAAATAGGCATTTACTAGTGAAATAGGCAATTATAGCCACCATAGAATTCGCATATAATACTCACACTGTCTTAAAATGGATATGTAACCTAAAATCTCCCGCCTTCAGGTTAAGGATTAAAGTAGGCATATAGGCATAAATCCGCAGCTTAGTGATAATTATATCAATGAAATACGGGAGCAAGTCGTAAACTTAGGAATAACAAGAGAGAGATTAGTTGAAGGAAAAACTAAATGAGGTAGAAACAAATAGTATGAATAAAACCATTAGAAATTTATATAAGGGCATAAAGGAATGTAAGAAAAGTTATTAGGCAAGTATAAACGTGATCAAGGATAAGAGTCCTCTGAGCAGATAATCTGCCCACGACTACAAGAGACGTCAACTCTACCCGTATTTTAAATCAACATTTAATCTTTACTTTAAAAAATTTAGTGTGTCTAGCTGTGATAAATCCACACAAAATCCAGAAAGTCAATCATTCCATACAATATTCCACAGAGCAACCAAAATTCAACCTACTTCGTAGAATTCCACACAGTTTGTCAACACTGGTTGCCATTGTTGAGGAATGTTTGGGAAACAGCATGGAGATTAGGGGTCGGCCCTCGTGTAGAAAAGGAAAAGAATGCTTCTTATTAATATTCTGTATAAATACAGTAATAATTGAAGGCTAAAAACTAGTTTAATAAGAACTTTAGTTTATCTATTTATTTCTGTATGTTTTCCAACAGGAAATTCTTACATATCACGACGTAAAATACTAAGTTCATCCCTTAACAATCTCATCGTGGAAAGCTTTACATATTTTAAGACAGTTGTCGCAATCACTACCCGTTTGGCAAGTGACAATTTCGGTGCTGTTTTCCTTGAGACACGTTTGTTGCAGTTTTTCTATCCTCGGCAGTACATTCAGGCAATTCACTTGGCAAGTGTTGTTGACACAAGAAGAGGTGCCTCCCCATTCCACTGGACCCGGGCCTAACCATGGAAGCAGTAAGGCGCTGCACGACGTTGCAGCCAGAATCAAACATGTAACTATGACAATTCTGCATTCCATTTCGATTGTCTTTGTATATCCACGATCTGAGAACAAAACGAAAAAAGTAAATTTATAAAATTATTATTGTTGCCAGTAGGGTTGGCAGCGTAAAATATATGATATATATTACACGTAAACTACACGTAATGTAGGCCTACGTCGCATAAAAGTCTAATTTTACACTGTTTTCTACACGGCGTAATAAATTATTTTCTGATCACAGAAATGAAAATAATTTTATCGGTTAAATGTAACGTAGATATGAATTTTAAGTAGAATTCAAAGTTACGATACATTAACTCTAAAGTTATGTGCACACAGAATAGGCACAGTATTTACAGAGTACCTGACAAAGTAGTCCTTCTCCCTCATACACACACTTTGTCAATTGCAATGCAGACTGAGCAGGAAGAAGAAGAATTGCTTGAAGGACAATCGTAAATATTATGTTGGCCAGGTGTAAAAATATATTAGTTTTCTTAGGTTTCTAAGCAATTTCACAGAGCAATAGTGTTTACAAAAGTACTTCATAGCAATTTAAGTAATATTGAAGTAATACTAATTTTATTTTATCATCGGAATACCATAACATACACCATTTTTAAATGTACATGATTTGTACTATAGTATGAAGAATATAAACGACATAAATAGAATAATTTACAAATTTAAATCACAGAAAAAAACATGTCTTAAAATAATAAGTTTGCTGTAAAAGACACAGCATTTAGTTTAACATTTAATTAACAAGAATTTCTGTTTGATATAAATCAAATCCTCGTATGAGTTAACTCTATACCGGGAGCAAATTGAACATAAGGTAGCTTAATATATTATTACGAAGAAAGAAAACATAATGTTACATTTAAAACGAAAATAACTTCAATAATCTATGTAATTAGAATGCAATATTATTAAGAAGTCAAATATATATATATATATATATGTAAGTTAACTGAATAAATAAAATAGAATAAACTGAATATGAAATTATTTAAAATACAGTAACACCAAATCAGAAGATATTCATTTAAAATATACCAGTCAACTGTATAATAAAATTAACATTAATTGAATTACGTTTCCTAAATATCTTTCATTCCTCATTTGAGGCGTGCAGTTGCAAAATCGGATACATCACTTTTTTTCGAAAATGAGTTAATGTTATGATTCATATCTTCATATGATTCTACAACTGCTATAGCACTGTTATGCTCCAAAACCAGATACATCACATGGATTTGTATGATGAAAGAATAGTATTGGTTGCAAAACCAGATAAGTCATGTGAGTTTGTTTTCAAAACCAGATACATCAAGAATTTGCGCACACGTTCATTGCGCATCAGTATAGTTCCCGCGCAGAAACAGCTGAAAGAAGAACGGCAAGATGTCATCATTAGCCTTAACGAGTAAACAGATATTTTCTCCAATTTGGAACAGTCATAACTTTGTCAGATCAAACACATGACTGAAAAAACTGTTTCCAATATAGTGCGGCCACCAGCTCAGTGGAACTTTCCATGTAAAAGGTTTTTCTTCCAGTCGAATAAGAAGAAGGATGACTTCCTAGTGAAGGATGAAATTCACTACAGGAGTGAGTCTGGTCAATACAACAGCATTTGTTACAGGAACAAAAAAATAATAAATATTGCATCACCAAGCATAATACTGCCAAGAGTACAAGTGTCACAATTAAAAATAAATGACGTAACTGGTTTCTGACAAAACATTTTGGCAATGACTGGAAATCACTTCAAACATTAGCTACTATGCACGTAATCTTAACAGACTGGAAAGCTAGGATGAAAATCAGATTTCTTCAAGGAATGAAGAAGAAAATGTGTGTGACCATGCTTGTGAAATAGGTGATCTGGTTGTTTAATAGTAATTCAGTTTCTTTTGTGATGAAACAGTGGGTTTAAAATAATACATTGTATATAACAGAATGGTTTTATGCTTTCAAACCAGGATAAGTCCTTTTATTCATTTGCAAACCCAGATAGATCACAGAACAATTTTCAAAACCAGAGACATCAAATACATATTCTCTATTATCTACTAATTATGCAATAATGTCACTGCCATACGTCATGGAACGTTACAATATTCCATAACAAACGTAGGTATTCTCCAAGTATTACAATTTTACCTCTTGGTGTATAGGAAATAACATTTTTCCTTCATTCTGAAAATTATGTTTCAGTGATATATCTGATTTTGCAAATAAACGCCTAATTTGAAAGTACATGTATTATTATTTTTATCGTACACACTTTAAAACCATGTAATTATGAATGTTTTACTCCGTAATGAAATTAAGACAGGGGCGTACTTCAGGCCTGGCGGCGCCAGGGTACTGCTTTTTGAAGCCAGGCGACGCCAGTGACTTTTATAATTTTCATTCTATCGTTAACATTTACATTTTTTAAAAGTATTATTTCATTCATATTTAAGGTTTCAAATGGCGTTTTTATGACTAAAATTTTCTTTGTAATAATGTTAGCTGCAAAATCCTAGTACAGAGCATTGTACGCATAAACAGCAATAACTCAGTGAAAGAAATTTCAAAATTGAGTAATTTTTAGAAAATATATGGCATTTTGAAGAAATAGAACAATTTTTAATTAATCACTTTTTTAAGGAATCAAAAAGTGAAATTGAAGTTTCTGATATATGGTTATGTTAGTCTACTTTCATATGTTTTCTGATAAATATCTTAATAACGTTGGTTAAAAAATGTAGATTTTCCTCCAAAACGTTAATACATACCTTAAACAATTTCATACTAAGGTCTACTCTACAGACCTAACAACTTCTATATCCACATTCGAACCCATGTGTTTCCGTCTGACGTTCCATAAGTATTCGTTCGGAAATGGTGTTGCAGAATGATGATGACGACTACGACGAAGTACCACCGAAATTCCTGGGCCAGTGCACTTTTTTTGTTTAGAAATACCCCTCTGAATTAAAGATACGAGTATATTATTTTCCAGCAGTGGTGATGAATTTTGCCTCTTATTTTTGTACTAAAAATCCAGAAATGCATGTAGAGTGTTAGTTGAAAGACCTGAAGACAAAAATATCTTTGGGGAGGACGAGACGTAGATGGGGGATGATATTAATATGGATTTGAGGGAGGTGGGATAAGATGCTAGGGACTGGATTAATCTTGCTCAGGATAGAGACCGAAGACGGGCTTATGTGAGGGCGACATTGAACTCCAGAGTTTCATTAAAGCCATATTTGTAAATAAGTAAATGGAATAAGATATCAGATCATAATTAACATTAAGATATTTGGATCATATAAAGGAACTAATAGGAGTGGAAAAGAAGGAGATTGAAGAACGCTGATTTCCAGTGAAAGATCTACCTTTGGGCAGAAAACTGAGAATGAATTCACTAAACGTCGCGTGGAACAGTACCCACTATTTGCATTCATTTTCGGGCTGATGTTTTGGCATTTTATAATAATCTTCATTTTCTTCAGTAAGTTGTAGGCGCCAGGCGCCTATTCATTCTCAAGTAATCAGGGGAATTCAATCGTAGTTAGTGACTCTCAAATATCAGCCAATCTCTTTGGTGGACAGCGTGAAGGTCTTTTGGTGGCAGGTCTTGCGTATCTTGACTGCCTGATTAATAGGTGTTCGTATGCTTGTTCTGCGTGACAGTTCAGGCTTCTCGTCTGTTTTTTTTTAATAAATATTATGACTATTTCTACCACGTTACAAAGATTTCGAATTTCATACACGACCAAACCTCGTTTTCCACATGATACATCGGAGAGTAATCAAGTTATGATATTACATTATCTATTATTTTTTTAAATTGTGACAAGTCTCTTCCTTATCATTTGTCAAATATATATTAGATAATATAATGTACTGTTACTAAATACAGCAGAACTAAAAGAAGGTAAGAGTTTTTATTACTACTGAATAATGCGAATTTTTAATGAATGAAAAGGAGATTTTAATGTTATTTGACATATGTTTGTCTAGTTTGAAAAATTTATTTCTTCACATTTTTTTTAATTTGTACATATTTTCCAAAAATCCTGGGAACGTCTTCTGTAGTACTAGTTCGAAGAATAGCTATGAAATAAGAAAATGCCAAAATTTATTGCAAGGTACAATAGGTGATGCAGAATAATTTTAAATGTTTCGAATATAAGTTTTATGTTTTCATGTTGCTCTCAGTTAATTCAGAAATACAGTTAATACCTGTACATAATCACAGCTAAATATATTAGTCAAGAAATTATTTCGAAATTAGTGTGATATTTGTAGCATGTTTTAAATATCAAATAAAACGATTTTCATTAGTTAAGTGGAATACATATGCTATCACCAAAGTGTCATGACTCTAAATATAAAATAGTTTGTGGCAAGTATTACTTCAATATTCTCTTTAAATGTAGATCCTGGTAAGGCCTACTTAACATAAATCGTCGGATTAGAGTGTAAACCTGCTAAATCCAGTTTTTGTCTAAAATGACATTTTAGTACCATTGGAAAGGGGACGAGACGACGAATCGCGTAGAAAATATAGCTATGCAAAATTCAGCTCGTAAGTGTACATAAACGCGTGATGAGTAAAACAGTCAAATCCACTTCCATCAAAGCTCGCTGCTAACTCCATAGCGACTGTCCATGTGGCTAGTGTGTTCGATCTTTGCATGTATTCTCGTGTAGTCAAACACGTTTTGGGTATTTATTGCTGTTATTAAAGCTTTTAATGACTGAAATATTGCATAGTGTGTATAATTACGATTGTTCAATTACTCTTTAGTGTCAAAATAATTAGAAATTCGGTTCGTTTTAGATTTCAATTTTTTATTCTTCTAGGTACTGAGATTAGTAGATTTTGAGATGAATGTCGGCACTTAGCAAGTATTTTGCATGATGTTTAGCGCTACATATTTCATTATTAATGTTATTAGTTTATTTGATTTACGTGTTCTGCGACACGAAAATGAGGTTTCTGTTGTTCTAGATGTCTTCAAACAGTTGTAACCATCTTTGGCAAGGCAACGTCGTTATAGAACAAAAGTTCTTTTAGGTTGAACACACCCAAATGGAAGTAGACTACATCCATTCCACAGTTGAACGGGCTCTTAAAAATAAAAATATCAGTGTACCAGCAAATTACATAGAAATCTGCTAATCAACCAAAAAAAAAAAAAAAAGAAGCCCTGTCCTTATGACGTGTGATACTTAAGTCATTAATTCTTAAAAGAGTTCGATGAGATTAAATTTTATAAGAGCATTCTCCCTGGTCTTGATAGAGGCGATTCTAAGGTTATTGACATAAGAGCACTTAGCTACACTCCAAATGGTGATATACTATTGAAATTGAGTTTACCCATACGATTGGAAAATATATAATACCGCAAAGAAAATCGACATCACACAGACTTACAAAATCTTCACCAAAACATAAAGAAGATCGGTGTAAGAAAGCTTGAAGACTTGCAATATTTCAAGAATATTTTACCCCAAGATTGCCTCCAGTATTATGAGGTATGACCAATGACCTCATGATTGAACTAATTGGAGACTCAAAAGAATTTAGAGTTAACGAATTAGATAACTTGCCTATTATTCAGTAGAAGATGTTTTTTAGTTTGACTTTCTTTTATATAATTAATATTTTTCATTTTGAATATTTTGAGAATTAGAATAGGAAAGAAGAACATTTTCTGTTAATTTTTAAGAAAGAGCGTTTCATAACAATAAAAGGGAATGTTTATTTGCCGTTGTATTTTTCTTTCATTTTTGTTAAGTTGTCTGGAATAGAAGCTTTCTTCAAAGAGAGACTGAAAGAATGTCAAAGATAAATTAGGTGTGTAAAATATTTATTTTTACGGCTGATTATATGTTAAATCATTCGTTTGAAATAATAGAAACACTGTGGTAAATAAAACAACACTTTTAATTAATTTGCTTAATTTTCTTGAAAAGCCTGCTAACTCCACACTTAAAAAATTTTCTAGCTGCAAAAACCTGCTAAATTACAAAAATGAATATAAATAAAAAATACACTATATTGTAAGATTTCTTTTTTATCTATTAATGATCAGAATCAAAATGTGTACTACTTGTACTTTGGATTTGGCCCTAAAGTTTCAGGGTTAATTTTTAATCAGTTTTTTGTTTCCCCTAAAAATTACGTTTTTGTTAGTTAGCAGGTTTACACTCTAAGCCGACGATATACTTACTTACTGGCTTTTAAGGAACCCAAAGGTTCATTGCCGCCTTCACATAAGCCCGCCATCGGTCCCTATCCTGTGCAAAATTAATCCAGTCTCTATCATCATATCCCACCTCCCTCAAATCCATTTTAATATTATCCTTCCACCTACGTCTCGGCCTCCCCAGAGGTCTTTTTCCCTCCGGTCTCCCAACTAAAACTCTATATGCATTTCTGGATTCGCCCATACGTACTACATGCCCTGCCCATCTCAAACGTCTGGATTTAATTTTCCTAATTATGTCAGGTGAAGAATACAATGCGCACAGTTCTGCATTGTGTAACTTTCTCCATTCTCCTGTAATTTCATCCCGCTTAGCCCCAAATATTTTCCTAAGCATCTTATTCTCAAACACCCTTAACCTATGTTCCTCTCTCAGAGTGAGAGTCCAAGTTTCACAACCATACAGAACAACCGGTAATATAACTGTTTTATAAGTTCTAACTTTCAGATTTTTTGACAGCAGACTAGGTGACAAAGCTTCTCAACCGAATAATAACAGGCATTTCCCATATTTATTCTGCGTTTAATTTCCTCCCGAGTGCCATTTATATTTGTCACTGTTGCTCCAAGATATTTGAATTTTTCCACCCCTTCGAAGGATAAATCTCCAATTTTTATATTTCCATTTCGTACAATATTCTGGTCACGAGACATAATTATATACTTTGTCTTTTCGGTATTTACTTCCAAACCGATCGCTTTACTTGCTTCAAGTAAAATTTCCGTGTTTTCCCTGATCGTGTGTGGATTTTCTCCTAACATATTCACGTCATCTGCATAGACAAGAAGCTGATGTAACCCGTTCAATTCCAAACCATCTGTGTTTTCCTGAACTTTCCTAATGGCATATTCTAAAGCGAAGTTAAAAAGTAAAGGTGATAGTGCATCTCCCTGCTTTAGCCCGCAGTGAATTGGAAAAGCATCAGATAGAAACTGACCTATACGGACTCTGCTGTAAGTTTCACTGAGACACATTTTAATTAATCGAACTAGTTTCTTAGGAATACCAAAATCAATAAGAATATCATATAATACTTCCCTCTTAACCGAGTCATATGCCTTTTTGAAATCTATGAATAACGATAAGCCGACGATATATGCTATGTATCACAACAGTATACATTATTGGGTTCTAAAGAAAGTCAACTAGTTTGTCTGGAATTGATAATGCGTATCGTACTTGCTTTACATTTGTATGGGAGTGAATAAATGTTATTTAAAGGACTGGCCAAAATCTCGACAATTTAAAACAATGCAAATATACAGTAAACAATTTATGAGAAGTTTAGTGGAAAACTAGTGGCTTGATGCAGCAATAGCTGCTTGTATATTGGATAATTAAGATATTCTAATAGTAGTTATGTTTAACTTTTCTACCGGGTCATCTCTGATGATTGAGTCGACTCTGCAGTACTCCTTGAAATCCCATACAATTAAATGCATCTCTTCCTTGTTGTTTTCATTACAATTGTCACTGAGGGGACACACAATACCTCGGGTCGAATATTCATCAACGATACCATTATTTAATGTAGTACCGACAACCGAGATTTACTTGCATATGAAGTTATTTGGAATGTTAATAATATTTTCACCGATATTATTATTTTGATGTGTTCCATTTCCTAATTGAAGTAGCCACTCAGAAAATGCTCGTTCATTGACATTGGCTCGCATACCTTCGGTTGACATGAAGAATAATAAAGGAATTCCAAATTTTACTCTTCTGAATGCAGGATTCCAGGATTTGAACTCGGCTTGACATTGGCAACACTGGCAATATCTGCCTGTAATTAGCACAGAAAATAATAACTTTCCCACCCATTGGAATATTACCTAATGATTGATCGTTACATTTCATAATGTCTCTTAGCAAACGGTACACACAGTCAACTGTTACAGCAGGGATCATCGATGCTTCATCACTGAGAATCATAGATGCTTCACGTAAAACCTTAGCTTTTTCAGAGTTAGACTTGATGCAAGAAACTGACAAAGATGTTATAGGAAAAGGAAGATTGTATAACATTTACGTTACGGTTAGGGAAAATCTCGAAAAAAAAATTAACCAGTTAATCAGCCCGAGTTTCCGAATCGGCAGGCAAGCGCCTCAGCAGACTGAGCCACGCCGAAGGCCAACATTGTTAACTTTTATACAATATACTGTATATTGTTCAATGTTTATTTTTTAGAGGAAATTTCAGTACTCCATAATTTCGTTATTACAATAAAATTGAAATTGTTATTACTATCAATACAATAGTTTCTGACGCAATATTAATTCCTATTACCTTCTGCTTCAGTTAGAGTCAGAGAACTTTATTTCCGAAAAGTACAAATTTTCGCAAAGAAAATCAATGTTATTGTTATGGATCACACTGAAATGTCTATAAGAATAAATTTTCTACATATTGGAAAAATATAAAAAGTTTATTTTCATAAAATAATGACAAATCATTAAATAAACAACGGTATTCACCTTTCTTCCTTCCTCCTGTAAAGTTGCGTTTTTGGAGTTAACGTTGTCTGACTTTAAGCTCTCAATCTGTTCTCAAAATATTGTCGGTATCTCACATTTTGAAATGGATTATGCACTACACTTTTAAAACTGATGTGAAACGACCACATGATTTTTCTTGTCCCTATGCTTTATATAAACTTAACTGAAGTTTAAAAGTAATCTCCGATAAAAACGCTTCAAATAAATGTTGTAGTTATCTAGATTGAAAGTAACAATCTCTTTTTATTTCACATTGCAGTCTTTGTTGTGAACAATTGAACATCGTAATAAATAGGTGCAAAGCATACTTTCTTTATTTGAAGCACAGTCTTTTCTATGAGACTACACAACACCCTCCATTACTGACACTATTCAGGACCTCTAATCCTCTAATGACGCTATCTATATAGACATCCAACAAGGAAAACTCAGTGCGCAAAAACCAGCGGGCGTGATTGTCTCGCGCAGATGACGTATGCTCCCGTTCCCAGCATGCTCTCACGCCTACTGCAGTGGGGTAGGAGGGGTATAGCAAGCGCGCCGCGAGGAGTTCGAGCTGACTATTACTTGTAGGATTGTATTGTATTGTATAGTATTTATTAACATTCCATGGTATTCATACATTGCTTACAGCTACAATATGGAACAAGTCAAAAAACATAATACTATTATAAAATCTTAATTTATAGTCACAGTTTAGGTGAAATATATAAAGACGAGATTTACAATATAGTCTACTAGTAAAACACATAGTTTTAGTATCAATTTCATTAAATGTTATTGAATGTCATGAATTCACCTACAGAACAGAAGGCGAGAGAAATTAGGTACTTCTTTAATTTGGCCGTAAATAATTTTATGTTTTGAATTTCATTTTTTATATCGATAGGGAGGCTATTAAAATTTTTACTGCCATATAATGCACTCCTTTTTGATAGCACTATAGACTTGCCGATGGAGGATACCTATACCAGCTAACATGCTATGACTTGAAAAACCTAATACCGGTATCATTAAACACAGCAGTAATCAAATTAATATAGGTCTACTACAAAATTTCTTATTATATAAGGTTAGATAATGTAAATTTAACAATAAAAAAATTTCACGTACCAGAACTCAAATTCTACCCCTCTGCACAAAGGACCAGTTTTCAGACCACTACACTACCAAACAATAAAGTTTACTGGCAATAACGATGATAATATTTAAAACCCCACGTCATATAAAATGGTGTTGAATGAACGAAACCAAAGCCTTCTTGGTACGCATTACATCATGAGTAGACAGTGGATGCGGGATGATTTATCGTTGAATGTAGGTGCACATTTACTGTATGTTACATTTTTCTCATTCAGACCATTGGCTCAACAGTTTTTAAACGTAAACAGACGACGTCAACATGCTACTGTATCTCCGTACAGTCAGAAGAAAAAGAAAAATAACATAATGTAGTATATACCTTGCAAAGTTCAGTTCTCGTCTTCATTGATGCAATTACCAGCGTTGCAGTAAACGACGATATATTCTCGTAAGTTGTCGATACTGAATCGTCTTCGTCTATCGCTTAAACAGTTTTTGTATTGAGAGAATTTCTGAAGAAAACCTATAAAATGTGTATCACTCAATTTCTTTAGAGGAATATCATGTTTCACGTGTCGTTAAACCCGCACAACTAAATGATGATGATGATGATGATGATGATGACGATGATGATGTAGATGGTTCCTCAGATTTCATTTCAACGCATTTCCTGTGCGATGTACTGTTGCAATGTTTCTCTATAGCCCGAGTTGTTCTGGTTTTTATTTCAATTTTACATACATTACACATGATATTTTCTTCGTTATACATAAAATGTCACTCTCATACTTCTTAATTGCATTTCGTATCTCTGAATGAATTTAAGTAGGATAACACAGCTGCACACATTGCGTTGCAATGTTACTATTAACGGATCGGGCTTCCTTCGTTTTGTACGCTGCTGTACTCGCCAGGTACACAAAAGACGAACGACGCGGCACGTGCCATATACTCTGAAACGAAACAACTTCACTTTTCCTAAAGTCATCCCGCATCCACCGTCTAATCATGAGTAACGAAGAAAACTGAAGACATACGAACGGAACATAAGTCTCCTACGCATTTCTTATTTATATTTGTTAAATTATAAAATGTATAAAGAAATGTTTCAAGTTTTCAGTATTTTTGCAAATTTCTTGATTTAACAACGAATCGAATGAGACATTTCCCATCGTGATAGGTGTTGTAGTTTTCTCAAAATTTTTGCGTAAGCAACGAAATTATATATATATATATATATATATATATATATATATATATATTATCATTCATATTATTATATGATATTGACGATATTTCATATTGTTATTTATGTATATTTTCATGATTTTATACATTTCAAAATAGCTGCATATATAAAATAAAATGTATGAACTATTTAGCACTCGCGAACCCATAGGATTTCCTCGCGAAATCTGGAGAGACACTTTCAGAGACGCTCCTCTGACAGATCATACGTTTTTACATGTCAAACAGGAAATATTTTTATCATTGCACCGCAAGTACGACATTCGAAAGAAATATGAAGTAATTATGTCCTTCAATCGGCCAGAGATACCTAGAGAAGAATAAACAAATGTAGCTACATAGTTTTTTATATTTTCATGATTTTATACATTTCAAAATAGCTGCATATATAAAATAAAATGTATGAACTATTTAGCACTCGCGAACCCATAGGATTTCCTCGCGAAATCTGGAGAGACACTTTCAGAGACGCTCCTCTGACAGATCATACGTTTTTACATGTCAAACAGGAAATATTTTTATCATTGCACCGCAAGTACGACATTCGAAAGAAATATGAAGTAATTATGTCTTTCAATCGGCCAGAGATACCTAGAGAAGAATAAACAAATGTAGCTACATAGTTTTTTGGACGTAGAAAAGACATTTGATAGAGTGGATTGGAATATATATATATATATATATATTGAACCTGAAAAAAATTGTTTTCCGTTGGAAAGAGAGGAGGCTGCTCAGAAATGTTTATATGATACGAGTCAAAGTTAGAATAGGAGAATAAGTGTGAAATAGGTAGAGGATCCCTTTATCACCTATCCTGTTACATATCCTTGGAGTATTTAGTGAAGAATAAAGTGCATAAGATTTTGTGATGACATGGCGATGTTAGCAGAAGAGAATACGATACTAAAGGATTATGCTACTGGAGCTAAATGACAGCTGTGAGCAGAATGGGATTAAGATAAATGCATATAAGACTAAGGTCATGATTATCGGTAGAAAAATAAAGAAAGTAAAAGTGCGAATTCTAAATAAACAATATGGAATATTATCAAATGTTAAATTAAGCAGAATAGTTTAAAATATTGATTAATTTTAAAAATTATAAGTGGCGGTGAAGAATCCCTAAAGAATCTTTTATTACATCAATAAATTTCTCGCAAGGAATTTGTCGTGAGACCTAATTCTATCGAGATTTTATGTACATGTTTTGTTACACCTCCTCTGGGTCCAGACAATGAAACGTATATTTTCAATTTATGTTATATTTTGTGCTTACGTAGGGGAGGCAGTATTCGTAGATTTCTGTCCTCTCTTGATCTACTTCTTCGGCTTGCATTATTATTTTCTAAAATCTTATAGTTGGATCAAGAACGTTGTAAAATGTGACATACGTATGCAGTGTATTTGCACATATACTTTTAGCAGGACGAATAGAAGAAATAGTGTACGCACTTCCATGATTTCCCATTGTCGGTGGCGGACCTGACAACTAGTGGCGCTTCGATCGCTAGGATCTATCGGTTGCCTGAAGTCAGTCACCTTGAAAATATATTTCTCGCGCGTTCAATGATGAAAGTTGCAAGGGATTGTTAATATGCTTTGTTGTTGAGGGTTATGTAGATGTCTTCAATTTTTTGTGCTTTTAATTAACCAGTGAAAAAAGAATATTTCGTGGTGGTTTACAAAATAATTACAAAAATTCCGTACTATTTTGTTCCGGGTTGTAGATCAGAATACAGTAGAAATAGTATAACAATACATTTCTTTTCATTTTCCAAAGAAATAGATGAGTTTGGGAAATGGGCCAGAGCGATTCCGCGGAAAAATAGCCTAGGCAGCTTTTGGTAAATAACAGCATTTGTGATGAGCATTTTTCCGAATACATGATTATAAAATCAATCTGTTTTATTATAAAAAAAAGTCATGACAGAAATACTGCGAGTGCGTTGAAAATTACAACTAGGAGCTGTACCACACATTTCCCATAATTTACATAAATGATTAAATATATATGAAAGTAAACGTTCCGGTGTGGTAATATTCGATGAGGTCAAACTCAGAGAAGATATTCAATTTAATAATTATTCCCTTAAAGTGGACGAATTTGTTGATTTCGGAGATCTCATGACTGATGTCCAAAAGAAACAATTAGGAAATCATGCATTAGTATTTACGTTTATGCCATATATGCAAGATTGGATTCAACCAATTGCTATTTACGCTAGCAGAAACGGTACTTCAGGTGATATTCTCACTAAAATTCTTATAGGCACCGTGCATAGGTCTCAAAATCGTACTGGTGGCGCCGCGCAGTGTCTCAATTCCTAATTAACTATAGGCTCGCAGTCATTCACTAGTAATTGTGTGATATAGAAATTACATGCGGCTCTCTGCCGATAAAAAGTTGTAATATTAGTAAGAATGGGTTCATTGATTCATAGTGTTCTGCCCAAGGGCAGGTCTTTCACTGCAAACCCAGCAATCTACAGTCTTTAATTATTTTATAGACCCAGTGGAAAGTTCAGTACTGCTAGAGGAGTGTAAAAATGTAACTACAAAGTTCCTGAAATATCAGTGAAGTTATTTGGCATTTAAATCAGATTTCAGACCATTGCATGAGGGTGAACAGTGATATTACGAAAGCATTGATATACTTATATTTGATGTCATGACGTGTGTAATATTCGTGTGTATAATGTCTCTATAAATTACGTATTTTAATGTGATTTAATTCTAAAAGTAGTCTTAATTACACTTCCTGAATAATGGGCGACTACAAATTCTCTAAAACACAACACACAATGAACAATATCATCAACATACTACCTCTGATTGAGGTTCTGGCTGATATGTACATCTGTTATCAGGCTGTACATCTCACTTGACGATATGTGTCAGAGGAAGAACAATATTGTTTGTATGTATATGAAGTCTGACTAGTGTAATTTGTAGCTAGTCGGCGATATATCCAATGGAAGGGAAAAGGAACTGACCATTCTACCCCATGATATTCTGGCCTAGTTGCCTCATAAGTGGTGCCTTGTTGGTATCACTTATGAGGTTCAGACTTCTCTTTGGGCAGTTGAATAAACAAGATCAATATGCGGAAGCAGTTCAATTGATAGTTTGTGTAAAATGTTATACTGTATATTTTAATTCGCTGAATGCACCTTTCAACATGAATTCGAACACTGGCAACGCTGTAAGTAGTTTCGACTTCTTCAGCTGTTAATTTACCATCATGCAGATACGGTGGAGTAACAACAATGATCCCTTTATCGGAGAGGTTTGTTATTATTCCGGGAAAACCTGACTTCATCTCCACCTTTTAATAACGTCAATAATCCGCAATCAGTTGTTATGAATGTGTCACTCGATCTGCCTCGGTAGCATTTGGATTTGGAGGCCACCATCTGATCCACATTGGGTGGCTGTTCCACTTCTGAACAATTAATTGTCACTCTACATTTTTCAATATTGCAGGTATTGTTTCCTGAATACTTTCTCTAGGCCAAAACCCAAAATTACAGTAACCATTGTGGATGTCAACAACATTAAAGTGGCGGTAAAATACATTATAATTATAATTGTACGATTAACTCCGAACATCACCCTCATAGCAGAATACGACAATCCAGTTTTCATTTTAATTGGAAAATATGAGTAGACGATTTTCTTTACTAATCTTACTCTTGGACAGAATTTTTCGAAAGCTTTCGATGTGAAATTCACTAATAAAAATGGCAAAAATAATATGTATGGTCTACATCTTGGGTCGTTTCGACTATCTATGGTAGCTATTTTTGGGTTAAATGATAGAATTGGAAATATTTCTTATGATTCTATGGGTATGATTGTGTTTCAATTGGCAGCAATTTTAACAATATATTCGAAACCACAAATGTCACTCCCATTACGTCTGGTAGTTCTCTCTCATTTTTTATTGTAGAATAATTTCGGAAACCTTGCATTTCATTAAACATATCATCTGCTCCTGAACGCTTGTCATAACATTTCTTATGTGACTTCAGTTCGGCATGTAATGGAATAGACACTTGAGTAGACAATTCACACAATTCAATTGTGAAAGAAAAAACAAAATCACTAAGAATGGTTTCATTTACTTCTGCCTGTATAGCTACTTCATTTTTCGAAATAACACTAGTTGAGCATTCGCCTTCCATATAACTTATATTTTCATCTTTTCTTCTTCTTTGTACGTCTCTTTCGTACCTTTCCGGAGCTAGTTGAGATGAGGCAGTCTTTTTCTTGTAATCTTTTATAAAAATACTGGGAACGGTATGCTAGTTTTGGGGGTGTTCTGATCTCGTTCCCAATAAAATTAATACCACAAATTCTTGCTGCGGGTGTTGGTTTCCAAGGTAAACCATCAGCACTTGAAATCAAGAATTAAATATCGATATGAATAAATTTAAAAATAAGTATATTATTATTTATTGTTGCTAATATTATACATAATATATATGTAAAGAACTCAGTAATTATGTACTTTTTAAAATTTAAATGATAAATTCCTGTTGTTGTTGACTTAATGGTTATTTATAAACATAATACTATATACATTCTATTTTTATATCAGGCCTAGTATATAATAATACTATGATTACAAGCAGTGTAGCCTTATTTACTTTCGTCTGCGTACTGCATGGATCCACTATTAGCGTCTTTGCGCTTCAGTTTTCTGTTTTGGGAATGAATAAAAACAATATAGGTTGGTGTGTTCCTATAAGCATTACTACACTCAAGAACACAGCAATTTGCATTACCTTTCCGCGTTTTAGGATCATCCATATTTCTAATCATTTAACCTGAGATGTTAAGTATATTCATACGCTTCAAGCACAACTCTATCGCTGCTGTCCTGCAGTTAGTAACAACAGTCGCCACCAGAGGAGCTTGCACGGTGCCTATACAAGTTAAACTACAATTAGAAGCAGGCAACTAATCATGATGAGTAACTTAATTAATTTATAGGAACGTAAAACATCATTCAATTCCTTATTTAATAACGCTTTGTAGGTTCTTTCTGTCCCTGAATTCGCAACTTGTTACGAAAAGATTATTTAAATACTTAACTTACAATATTGCTTTCACAACGCTTCAGATCCCAATGTATTTTCTGTTACGAAAGTTCATAATGGTATTACCTGATGTAAGACTATTCATTATGAATAAGAAACTATAAGGGTAATTCTTAAATTACGAATAGCCGCGTAAAATAGAAGAAATTTGCTTTTAAAAAGGACTACATTCAGCGTAAAACGTACTGGGAACTCTTTCCGAGTCACGCTCATAGTAGCAGCGCCGCGTTGCGGCAGATTCGTGTAAACTCACAGAGTGCGTACACTATTTCTATTCGTCCTGCTTTTAATAACAATGTGAATTTTGTCTTTAAACACTTCATTATTTTCTAATTATCGTACAGCTGAAGCTACAAAGCGTGAGATGGGGAGAACGATTTATAATTTGGCCTAACTTCTCTATAGCCTACATATTAAATTTGGACACAAATAATGAATTTCCATTTTACGATTAATAATGTTCAAATCAACAAAAAAATGTCAACTTGTTTACAAAATCTAGGCATTAACCCCCGCAATGAACTTCACTGTAATGAACAATGTTACTGAGTATTTATAATATTGAATACTAAATTATGACCAAATGTATTTATTGTAACGATTTATTAACAGGTATTACTGGATATTCTTTTGTATTGTAGAGTAGAATTAGAAGTTTTATTTTCGCTGGCAGTGTACTCGCACGTAAATTTATTTAATCCAATCGTGGAAGTCTGTACACCCGTGAATAAAATCTTCTGTTGCTCGATTTGAAATCTCTTCGAAACTGACGCCGCCGTGCGACTTTTATCTGGACGATAATTAATGGACATTTTCTCACTCGTTTATCACTACTTAGGAACACTGTCATTGCACATATTTTCTTGTCGTGTGCGAGGCTCGTGAAATCACTTCTTGCACAAAATGAATTCAATCCAGTACATTTTCTTTGTCATCATTCGTTTTAGGAGGCATTTAAGGGTACGGTAAGAAATCTCGTATGCTTGCGATGCTCTAAAACAGTTCATACCCTCTGTTATAACATGTTCCATCGCATGTTGAAGACTATCCTCAATCCACTGACCTTCTATCAGAGGATCTTACGTAATATTTACACATTCCCTGCCATAAAACAAAAAAAAAAACTCTTCCAACAACGTGCCATATTGCCCCGAAAATTGTGATCATCTTCCCCAAGTATCGGGGTAAGGTACCTAGTGCTGTGACGCAATCTAAAATGGCGGAACAAACTTTAGAACCTTTACTGCAATATCCATTACAAAGGTTTTACAGTTATTATGAATTCAAGGATGTATTAAAATTTCAACATACTTTTACAATTATTTTATAGCAAAAAATGAGCTGTTTTCTTGCTCTTCTTCTTCTCATAACAAGAACACGTGGCAAAATGAGTTAGCTTCCACTCTACAAACATTCAACTGTCTCAGTGATCATGAGGACATGCGGGTGGCGTTCTCTCTTGAAAGAATGTGAAACTACAAAGAAATAAGCATCTTCCCCCGATAGTCATCTCCCCCCGATTCACTCTAAGGCAAACTCGGCTAATTTCCCTGTACGTCTAATTTCGCAGTATCTCATATATTAATTAATTCTGGAGTTGTCCGTGTTCGTTTGAGCTTAAAAAAATACGGATAAATGCCAGAACCTGTCGGGGATGTTTCATGCAGGAAGATCCTATTGCAACGCATTCTGGCGAAAGTTACAGAACTATTTGCTTTAGTAGGTGTGTGTTTTCTGAGATAGAGTGAGTAAATTTGTAGTTGTGTGTTTCTGGACAATATATCGTCTAGATATTCAGAACTGTAATTATCACACTATGATTAATGAATTCTCCACATTATTACGATTAATTTGAACCCTTGCTTGTTCTTTTATCTAATATAGTTTGTTCGTAATATGCTTTTGCCGGTACTCAGTTTCTTAACTGTAGTTTCCGCTAGTTGCCTGTAGAGCAGTTCGAGTGGCACGCAGATTCTAACTTCCTTTAAGAAGCGTTACGGGCTAAGTATGCGATAGCCAGAAAATCTGTCCTATCATAGAGCAGCTCCCTAATTTCGCTCGAATTTGAACGATTTTTATGATGTGCTAGGAAGTGTATGAGAAAGCATAACTGTGTACCAAGCCTAATCTCATTTGGAATTTAGATGAAACAGGGTTTTCATTGTTTACCAACCTAGCAAAATTGTGTCCCTGAAAGGAGCAAAGTCTGTTCTCCTTCAAACAATGGCAGAGAAAGGAGAAACAGCAATTGTCTTGCCAGCGGAAACGGATTCGTATTAGGCCTAAATAGTTGTAATATTTTTTTTTCTATCTTTAGCATAACGTTTAATGCAGATATGTGTTAGATAAATGTATTAATTTACAATTAATATGCAAGCCTTTTCCTTTTATTAATGTTAATAATTGAAGCACAATTCTTCTATATATGTTGCCTAGTTTGTTAATGTGTGTTCAGTTCATGTGTGTAAACATATACTGATGTTTAGATTACATGAAAACATGTTTTGAGCTAAAAAGAGTATTATTGAAAATTGCACAAGTATTACTGCCAAATTTCCCGAGTAGTACTGCGAAGTTACACGAGTTTCTGAAACGCACACACATGATCTCATGTTTTAGATGAAGCTATTTTCCCTGTTGAGATACATTTAAAAAATAAAAATTTTTCCCAACCAATACAATTATGTCTAGTGATTAACTGCTGCATGAAGGAAATTTTTTCAAGTATTTTGGGTATAATTATAGACAGAAAAACTTAATACTGAGAAATTAGCCGAGTTTGCCTTATATATAAATTGTAAAACATGAAAACTAGTGCCTATAAATATTTCACTTTCTAATTCCAAAGTCACTGGAATCTAAGTCAAATACATCGAAATGAAAACATGTTAAGTGCTTTGTACCTGATTTATTAACAAATAAAAATAAGAAATGATTTTTCACCAAGTCTGCAAGAATTCGACAACCCTAGTTCTCTTATGTCTTTAGTGGTAAATGAAATTATAGGGATCCAACATAATATTAAGACATTATTTTCACTCTCGTGATTTTCTCATCCACTTATTGCCTCAATCAAACTTTATCCTCTTCAATTTTAAAGCGATTGGCGAGATTTGTATTGCTTTCGAAAGCTCATATTACTCAACATTATCTTAGGAGTGAAGAAGGAAAGAATTATTCGCAATAGTTGAAGGTAGAGAATAATAATTATGACATGTTTGAAATCCATTTAAAAACATAATCACTTCTACATCTTTACGTGAATTTATTGTTACAATAACAAATAATTTAGTTTTTAACACTTACAGTAAGAGATACAAATGTACTTCATGATTTTCTAGCACTACTTCATGATAGAAGACAGGTCTATGCATCTGATCTTTCCTCTTAACCTTATATAAGACGAACATAGTATATTTCCCTTGACATGAGGTTAGCACGACTCCGTTATCCAGATCCTAACATCAACAGTGGAGAAACACATACGTTATGTGAGGGATTCGAACCAAAAGAAATGGTTTTAACACAGCTTTGAAAGTTCATATTAACGGTTACAAAATCCGCGATTTGCAAATCTTGTTTAATTCATTCATAATTCTCTGCGCAAGGGCAGAACCTTCACTGCCTATCCAGCTCCTTACAGTCTTCAAATTTGGATATCAACTGCACTAAAGGTTTCTGCAGACGTCATCCCTAAAAGGATCTACTCCGAAATTTTTATTTGTAGGACTTTGAATTATCTACATATACCCCAACCTGCTGGACTATTTCCAACTACCGCGCAGTGGCATTTCAGAATTATAAGAGCGCCTCCAGTGTTAATAAAGGGAGTGACGGAAGAACGTCGAAGGCAGTGGCTGTTATAGGTTTTTATTGAGAGAGCATCAAGTTGAAACAGAGAATCTTGGCTTTAAATAATGCTTTGTTATAATTCAGAAACAGCTTAATAATCACCAGTTTTAATAGAGTGCAGACCAACTTACCTCTTGTATTTATGAAGGATGAGTGGAACGCAGAAAAATTTTCTCCGGCACCGGGATTTGAACAAGGCTTTTTAGCTCTACGTGCTGACGCTCTATCCACTAAGCCACACCAGATTCCCATCCCGATGTCGGATTGAATCCTATCAGTTTAAGTTCCCTCTAGTGGCCTACCCTCATGCACTACGTCATAGATGTATGACAGTGGCACAATGTCCACACATGTGCATAGGTGCTCCTCTCCACAGAATGTCACTCTATCCATTACCTTCCCGCTTTTCCGTCTCCTTTTTCGTTTTCGCATACGATCCATATATCTCAATGTGGTCTGTCGTCTGATATCTTACTTACAACAAAATTAACCATAACTCTAGTTATCCCACTTTGTGATAGAATCTATTGGAAGAACATCATTATGAAGTGTACATATGATAATAATTAATGTATGATGCCATGCATATTCCATTTGTGACGTTTATTTATACAGGGTGTTGCCGGGCTAGTGTTACTAACTTTCAAGGATGATGGGGAAGGGAATATGTATCAATTTGAGATAAGGAACCCTGGTCCAGAAATGACTGAGTCGAAAGTTATAAGCAAAAATAGTTGTGTGGAAATGAAATGATTTTATTCTTCTGTACAACTTATTTATATGTATTTATCTGTACAGCTTACACATACTATATTCATCTGACGTTGTTTACATTGTCCACTTACAGTATTCCGTTCAGTGCGCTGTCTGAGGGGGTGGGGTACAGAAAATTACACTAAAGCAATGCAGAAGGCGTAATGTGTAACGGACATGGTCGGTTCTGATATGCACGTCTGTAGACAGCAGTGTATATGTACAAGTTGCAGTGTCCAATCGATCAGTCCTATTGAAATGGAGGAGTACACGAGAGCGGAATATGCAGACATGATTTTCGAATATGGATGAGCCAATGAGAACAGTAGACAAGCTCACAGCTTGTATAGGGCCAAGTACCCACCTAGGAGAAATCTGGCCCATACCATTTTTCCACGATTGTTCCAAAGATTAAGGGAAGGAGGGTACGTGGTGCGAAATTACAATTTCATTTCCACACAACTATTTTTGCTTATAACTTTCGACTCAGTCATTTCCGGACCAGGGATCCTGATCTCAAATTGATACATCTGCCCTTCCCCATCATCCCTGAAAGTTAGTAACACCAGCCCGGAAACAACCTGTATGTTATAGATTTAAAAAGATGACTGCTTTCCTTAAAGTGGGCTATAGTCAAGAACTTATAAGCTGAATCAAGGAAAGACACTGGAGGGACAGCACATTGAATAGTGCTTGATTCAAGCATCAGATAATGAATACCTATTTTTTTCTAATTCTCTAATCTAATGGAAACTACACAGAAATGTTCATAGCTTCCTCAGTTGACGGAACGCATACTTAGAAATGTTTCTAACTTAATTTAATGGAAACCACATAACGGATATTCCGACCAGTAATCCATTTATTTGCAGTTGGGATTGAAGGTCTGCTTTATAATTTAAACCTCCGCCACAAAATTTACAAGAACGGGGACGCTCCTCTTTATGTGGTCATTTGTGATATTCCAAAGCAGGTTTTTGAGAAAATTGCCTTCTAAATTCTGCACATAGAAATGATCTAACACTAAAATGTATGCGTTTTTACGTTTTAAGTGAAGTTTTGGTTAACATAATTTTTTTCACATTCTGAACACTGAAAGTGAGCTTGCATTAAGAAATTGTAGAGGACATTAGAACACCGAAAGCTAACTGAATAGATATGTGGATATTTATCAACTAGAAAATATTTACTTCACGAAACCATTTAATGTTTCTCAATAGAACATTAAACTATACATTGCAGTCAATGCATGGCAGTGTAGGCCTACTCACCAGTCAAACTTGTGCAGTTCCTCGCAAACAATGTGTAAGTTAGTGTCGTTCGTTGAGACTACTTTCAGTTCCGCCTCTTGGTTATCAAAACGACATGAACTGGAATATAATTTGCATAAAGAATAGATTAGAAACGGTAACTACTATCTTACGAATGTTTTCATGTCGTTTGTTCGTCTACTTACGGAAGCTGACACGTATGAAATATCCTGTACTCCTATGTAATTTATTTTAGGGAAATTCCATGAATCTAATTTAAACCTGCATTCGGCCTACTACAATTGAAGCCATGAATTCCAAAACAGCACATGGCCACATTTTGGCGCTATATGAGTTATGGGTATCACTGGAATCGCCTTGTCATAAGCTTTCATATGACATTCAGAACAGCACAAAAATTCTCATTTTCTAACATGTTTCTCGAATGATAATCAAAACATCACAAAAGCATGGGTAAATGTTGTTCTGACTCTCAACGCAGATACTTGTAGTGAGCGCGACTGACTTCCAGAACAACACTAGTATACATACTTCCACCCGCTCTCGCTGAGAAGAGCTGCTTCCGCATCAGCTGTTACATTGTATTCCCGCGAAAATGTTTCCTTTTTGGATCATTTTATTAAACATTACGTTGCCCCGAGTGTGAAAAAAACTGTATATTTTCACTGACGCATGTACAACTGAAAACTGAAACAATACTGTTGTCAAATATCTATAACACTTAGTGGAAAGTGGGTGTTTTCAATATAGTGGGTTATTTTACGATGCTGTTCAACATCTCAGATTATTTAGCGTCTGAATGAAATGAAGGTGATAATGCCGGTGAAATGAGTCCGGAATCCAGCGCCGATAGTTACCCAGCATTTCCTCACATAGGGTTGAGTGGAAACCCCGGAAAAACCTCAACCAGGTAACTTTCCCCGACCGGGATTCGAACGCCGACCACCTGGATTCACGGTCAGACGCGCTAATCGTTACTCCACAGGTGTAGACTGAGACATGTTTATTCCACAAAAGGCCACTCTTTTGTACCCTGCGATATGGATTTTGCTCAAATAGAGTTAAAGAAGATGAAGCAGGATACTGTACTTTATACACTCCTCAGCAATGGATGGATATAATGAAGAAGAGTGCAAGTAATAATTATAAACATTGTTCACGTCGATCAATCCATGATTTTGGATTACGAAACCTTCTTTCAAAAAGTGAAAGAACCTGTGCCACTGTGGGAACATGAAGAAAAGTGGAAAGTGATATCATACAAGAATCGCAGTAATGATCTGACTGTTTGCACGTCATCTAGTTGACCAGTGACACAAACTTTTCAATTAAAAAAAATCGTGTTTCTAATTTGACAGTTTTGAATAAAACTTACAACAGTGAAATTACTACTTTTAAACCTGCGAAAGCAAGATACATTTTGAAGCATATATCTTCCATTGACACACTGTATCGGCCATACTTTGAGGGTCTACTTCATTATGGAAACTCAGGCAATGATAATGCTGCCTCAGAAAGTGAAGCCTGGGACTCAGAGTGAACATTTTTAGTATCATAATTCTATCTTCTGAAACCTTTGTCAATATGATTTAACAAAAATTGAAGTGCTGCCACTTATTTTTATGCAATTAAACAGAAATTAACATTTCATAGATAAAAGAGTTCCAGTGATTTCCAAAACAGCACAAAAGCACGATTTTTAACATTTTTTTATACTGAACGTATTCACAGATTTTATGTAAAACTTTGCAAGCCACAAAGTCATTATAATCTACACAAAGAAAAAAATCAAAGTAATATCTTTATTAGGTTTAAAGATATGTAAAAAAACTGATTATCTCAAGTGTTTGGTAAGTGGACTTGTGCTTTTTTGAAATTCATAGCTTCAATTATATTTTCTTAGGCACAATCTAGTGACGTTTTCCTCAATCTGTTGGAGTGAATGCAGTTTTAGATATAAAATAAAATACAAATAATACTTTAGTTTACTGTTTTCGGGCTTGTCACATTGCTAACTCACGTTCATTAGATTTATACCTAACCATGCATATCAAGTGGATACACGTCAAGAAATGTGAGTAAATAATTTCCTCCTATTGTTTTTAAAGCGGTCTTTTCTGTCTTATTGGCCCAGGATATTGGAATCGTGACGTCCTACAAGAAGGCCATGCTCTACATGTCACTTCCGTTATATTTAACATAGATATATGACATTGATTATTGTAATTACTCTTAAATTTCATTAACGAGAAAGTAATCAGAATATTTGATGTACTAGTGTTGTTAGTAAAGAAAAAGACAGTAAATAAAACAGAAAAACAATAGTAATGCACAGCTGTCTAAACAACAATAAAGTTGTTCGTGGAACAATACATAGTTAAATACACAGTGTTGCCAGTTTTTATGTGACTGTTTGACATTTTCTTTTTGTTCCTGAAGCACTGGGTTCTTTTTTTAGAATAATTGTTCAAGTAATTATTAGCCAATATAGTTGTGGTTCTAGAAACTAGCATACTGAGAAATGTCCGCAATGACACAATCTGAAATCTCCGTGATTACTAACAATTTCACATTGTTCTTCGCACATTAATTTTCTTAATATATCTCTTTGATGTGTTGCATTGATGAAGTCGCTCATATATGTCGAAATTAAACTCATATATGTCGAAATTAAACACTGAAACAATATGTACGCAAGTACAGTGATATAGTATATGGATTGCCACATCTGTCATCACCTGTCTATTATTCTTGAATATTTATTTAATTTGAATGTACTACTTGAATATTCTAATGACTGATCGTTATATAAAATATCCGTACATCTTACGTACTTTACCGCAACAATTACACACTTGACAACATAGCCTGAAATTTATATCAGATTTATAATATTGCTTTTCTTTACTTCAATATGATCACAATCAAGAATGACATCTTCGAAGCCATATTTCATAGGAGAATTTATATAACGCTGTAGATACAATCATGTCAACTCTTTTGTGGATTAAATTCTCTATCTTAAAATAAACACACGGAGGATTTCAATTTTAAAAGACTAATGAATTTCAGTTTCTTTTCATATTTTAGTACCTTTTTATAACAGAGACGTTGTAATTCCATCCTCTCATCTGCCTGTATCATGCATAACGTGTCTATAGAGGATCCGTTAAAATTTTTTCCAGAATAACATATTTAAACCAAATTTCATTTATAAAACATTTGCAAAAAGAATAATTCTGGATTTTGTTGTGTGGTGAAGAGCTGTCTGTGTTTTTGGAGCCAGTTTTTCATGCAACAATCTGTTGTCCACTTTGATTTGTGTGGAAATTATTACTTTGAATCATATGTTACAGTACAATGTCAAAATCTGCAATATATTGTAATTTAATTAAAAAGAATCATAATGAAAAAGAGAAATTTTTCTCTCAAGTGTTAAAAGACTTACTTTATTTTTCTTTTTACAAGCCTGTATTAAAGTATTTTATATTTAACGACAATTATTTTGTCTGTTGTATATTTTGTGGAATTCAGGGTTTTCACTTCTCAAATCAAGAAAAATAAAATTGCAAAAAAAAAAAATTCACTCTTTCGCAGTCTACATTTCTATGGGAATCTTCAGCACTATTTCTCAAATGTTTCTGTTTAGGATTTTCTCGGTATTTACATACAACCACCATGAACTTATAATTTCGGAAAGTGCAACTACTCCATTTAATGTATGTGTCTTGAGCGCCACTATTTTTCTTTCATTCTTGCTATGGAAGCAGTGTTATTCTTCTATTGAATTAGCTTACAATATTTTACTTGACAACGGTGGGTCAAGTTTTATTGTGTTCGTTTCTTCTACATTGGTATAGATATTTTCTTTATAATATTTCACCAAACTGAGGTCCAAATTAGTACATCTTCATCAAAACTGATTGCAGAGCAAAGTGCGAAAGCGAAGCTGTTGGAGAACCACATAAGTTCTTTCTTACAACTCAACTCGACAGTCGGACTGTATAGCGCGTATTTCGAAGTTTCAAATCCATTCTTAGACTGCGGGCCATACAAAAAGAAATAGCTGGCCGGATTTAGCCCATGGACCGTAGTTTGCCGAATCCCTGCTATAGAACAATTATATTGCTACAATAAAGTTATCAATACTACGAACTCTCTCTTCAGCTGAAACAAAATAAAAATATCGTTCAACAACTCATCGTTCAAATACTTTTGTATTATTTCTCGTTGACAGTTACGTTATGAATGTCATCGTAGAAGACACAGGTCCAAAAACAATCAATTCAAAGAAAGGCGACATTTCATCATTAAACAACCGTGAGACGTTAATATCTTCACGCATACAAGCATATATATTTTAGATATGAAATATTTTTCTCTGAATAATTTCAATTTTTATAACGATTTTTGTACTCTACTTGTAACAATTCACATTTATTTTTATTCCTAATACTAAGCAATGCTCGAAATTAATAAGAGTTTTATTTGTAGGAGCGCTGGTCAGGAAGAATTTCTCTCCCCGATCCCTCTGTGACAGAAAAAAAAATTGTTGAAAACACATAGAGTATGGCCATTCCGATCGAATTCTCAAGGCGGGTGAATCAGATCGCGTTTGATTTTTCAAGATAAGGCGCGCAATTTTTGCGTTGACAAATGGCAACTCTCCTAGTGACTGTTGAGAGAAGCTTTCTGTTGAGAAACATTGTGTCAGCTTGATTGTGGGTCGCTGTAATTAGTGTTGAAACCGCCAAGAAAGAATTTAAAAGGAAAATCTACCAAGAATTACCTCTTTTTCATATTTTCTTTATGTGCTAAGTTAAGGACTTTTAGTTCAAGAATGTCTATATAAATATTTTACATGGATATATCATTAAAGAATGCTCCCTTTGTGAACATAACCTACAATGAAATCTTTTATAATAATTTACTAGAGATGGGTAAAAAATAACACAACAGTTATTTTGGAACTGTTCCGGTCTCGGAACTGTTGCAAAAATGAACAGTAGGTCGGAACCTCCTGTTCCGAAATAACAGTGTTCCGACTCCGAGCTGCTCACTTGCCAACTGTTGCGGCCTCGCAGTACCGCGTGGCACAAGGTATGTTCCGACTCCCTCGGAACTGTTGCAAAAATGAACAGTAGGTCGGAACCTCCTGTTCCGAAACAACAGTGTTCCGACTCCGAGCTGCTCACTTGCCAACTGTTGCGGCCTCGCAGTACCGCGTTGCACAAGGTATGTTCCGACTCCCTCGGAACTGTTGCAAAAATGAACAGTAGGTCGGAACCTCCTGTTCCGAAACAACAGTGTTCCGACTCCGAGCTGCTCACTTGCCCAGCTGTTGCGGGCTCGCAGTACCGCGTTGCACAAGGTATGTTCCGACTCCGAGATAACAGTCGGAACGTCGGAGCTTGTTCCGATGAACCAACGACAGCTGCAGTTACACTGTACTTGAAACTCTCACGTGGTTGGAGGGGGGCGCATGGACATTGAAATCCTTGCGGTGGCGCGAACTTTAATATCAACATTTGTAAGACTGGCCAATCATCTGTAATGTTATAGTAAGTATTCAATAATCTGTAATATTGATTCCCGCTTTATGGTTTATTTCACCATTAGTTGACTAATTCTGTTTTATAAACATTCTACAAAGTCATAAAGTACGCATACTATTATTAATTAATTGATCAGCTGATTCTATACAAAGGTTAAAGTCGTAAATGGTAATGAGTGGTTTAGTTACAATGTCTGTATGTCGTTTGTTGAGGTTAAGTCTGACAAGCACAAGTTTTTGTGCTATCTTCTCTGTTATCAAAGAACGACAAAAATGTTGTAGCATTATTTGTTGGAAACTACCCATATAAGTACTGATTTGGAGAGCGAGGTTTAATGCGAAGTTTAAATTACACTTTGGTAAAGATGCGATTCCAACATTTTACTAACCCACTGCGGGGTTTCCAGGTTTCAGTACTGCCAATATATATCTTTTTTATTTATGAAATTGTAATATTTATTATTATTATTATTATTATTATTATTATTATTATTATTATTATTATTATTATTATTATTATTATTATTATTATTATTATTATAACTGTGCATTAAGAAAAGTAAAATTAAAAATTAATGATTTGTTTTTTTTTTATTATGTAATAGAGAGAACAGAAATTACATACCATATGTTTTAAATGTTATGTTATTTTTTTTTTACTTGGCTACCATGTCTTTATAACTTTATGTACGAAAACAAAGTGTTGTATTCTGTCCTTGTAGTCAACAGCTGTGTAATTACTAACATTAAGCTTTTGAGTTCTGTCCGCATGCACAGCAATTTTCCAAAATCGATTCGAATGTGCATTGCAGTGCCATCTATAGATAAGAATGTGTACTATGTCATGCCTGTGAGTGCTCCAGTGTGAGCTGCATGGTGTTATTTGTCTATGGTGAAGAGGGAGGGTACTGTACCGTTCGTTTGAACGACTCAACGACTCCGACTCATCACCACTGGTGACTGTTATTTCGGAACTGTTATTTGGAACATAGTATTTTTTCGGAACCGGAACAGTCGGAACTGTTCCGGGAAAAGAACAACTTCGCCCATCACTATAATTTACCAGTGTTGCCACCCCCCTGTTGAAAAAACACTACATCGGCGGGTGATTTCAATTCCTTTTTGCGTGTGATTCCGATCGCTTGTTCACGTTTATTTAACGAAGTAACAATTACATTTTCGCCTTTCCTGTTGCAGGTTAAATTGCCTTAGAGATAACAGGATAATCTTCCTGGATGGACACGTCAGCCACAAGTGTCTGGAAATTTAGTTGTGTGAGGAGAACCAAATTAATGAAATATGTTTTCGAAGTCATGCAACCCACAAGCTATAACTTGTCTATATATCCATATTTAATCCTTTCAAGAATTATTACTGTCTGGCTAGCAACTAGCAGGCTAGAAAAATTATTGATTTAAATGATGAAGATAATGAATTGCAAGTGAATGACGCAAATGTGTTCCAGTTTTGTTTTCTGTCTTACGACGATCCACGGTCTGTTAACAAAGAGGAGTAGATGCAATGTCAAGGAAAGGAAAACGTGTGGTAACATGAGATTTGCGTAGGAGCTAAAGGTAAAAAACCGTTTATTTGTGACAAGTGTATGTAGATTAATAATTAAGTGACTGAATGTTTGAGGTAGAGCTAAGCAATGAATGGTCTGGCTCTTATGCTTGGGTTTGTAGAATCTTTTCAAGCTGAATGGTCAATTGTTCAGAAACAGTTTATACACGTTGTTTCTGTTATTAATTATAGATAAATATTTGTCTTTGCTTTGGGGTAATATAACTTTGTTTCTGTGTGTGTTTCACGTGTTTAATTTCATTGATCAGAATCACCCGACATGCTATCGGAATCAACTCATAAAAATATAGAAAAGGTAAGTTAGAATTTCCTAAAGAAATATTTTCATAGTGAATATTAAATCCAAAGGAGCAATTTTTCAATTCACATCGCAGTTTTTTTTAATAAGTTTTATTATCTAATCTAGAGACAATTTCCCCCATGTATTCTGGTTCCTGTTACCTCGGCAAGGCGCGTTGTCAGGTTTCGGATAGAGGAGACGGCTTCCAGATATGTAGAGTAGCTGCGAAAATAATGAATAGGCAGTCTCGGACAGCCGATAAGGATTGTTCCTCCAGCTTGAGGGTTGGACGAACGGCTAACAACCCATCAGCGTAAACAAACAGTTTGTTACGGAACCTCAACATAAGCGTTGGAATGGAACTGATTCTTTGGCGTGACCGCAGCAAAGGAATAAAATTATGAGATTTGGTAATTGCAATGTCACGAGCGATTATAGAACAGGAGGGGTAACATTAGTAGCAAAACTACTAGCTAGAGATGGAATAGACTTTATGGGAGTACAGAAGGTTAGGTTAGATGGCAATGGCACATTAACAATGGGAGTTTACTTGCACTATATGTAAGGAAACAATAATTACCAATTGGGAACAGGATTCTTCATTGATTAAAGATTATAATCAGCAGTAAAAAGCTCGAATTTATCGGTGACAGGTTACCGTATTTAATAGTTAAGGTTAGATGGTGCGAAATCATAGTTAGAGTATAAATGCTCACATCCCTACAGAAGTCAAAGACGACCATGTAAAGGATAACTTGTAGGAGGATTTGAAACACACTTTTGATCAAATATCTAGATATCACATGAAAATTTTATTGGGGGAATTTTAATGTTAAAGTAGGACGGAAGGATATTTTAAGCCGATTTTTGGAAAAGAGAACTTACTCGTAACTAGTGATGATAATGGAGTTAGGTTAATCAACTTTGCAACGTCTAAAAATTTAATTGTGAAAAGTACAACATTCCCGCATAACGGTATGCCCAAATATTCAGGGGCATCACTTTATTTTTACTAACATTTTTAACATTAAACTGGCTATACTCGGAAACACTGTTATCCCCCTTCCATTACAGGAGTTTGGAGTTGCTAGTACAATGTGTAAACAAATCATTTTACTAGCTATAAGAGGAGAGAAAAGTAGTGTCTCCATTTATGTTACAGGGAAAAATAGTATTACGATTTTCAGTTTGGTCATTACTTTACAGTATTTTATCCAAAAACAGTAGAATAGTAACAATTTTTTCACAAACTCTAGTCTTCAGGTGGTTACATACATTATGTAATGTATATTTTATTCAGCATATTACTAACCTAATTTATTCCTTAGAATTTTGTGAGCACTTCCGTAAGAAACCCCAATTTCTACAGCTAACTTCTTGACCGACTTATTAGGACCTCGTTGCATCCTTTCTCTGGCATCATCTACAGCATCTTCTGTCACCTGTGTTGCCCATCTTACACTCTGTTGCTCTAAATTTATCTACCACATTAATGACATTTCTACGAAAATATTCCGTAATGATATAATCAGGAAATTGTGAAAAAAAAAACTGTTGTTCACATTCGGTTATATTGTAATTCCAGTTTCCATCATCGTTCTTCATACCTACAAACAGTAAAACAAAACTCTTGTTTAAATAATGCTGTTAAGTACCTTACCATATTATAGGGTACCGTACTTTCGGTAACTCTAATCTTCACTTGTGCTCAGTCCACACAGATAAATTCAGTTATGCTACACATCATACCTGTGTGAAAATAAACTTCAATAATGTAAGCTTTTTCTCCTATAGAAAATGCAACATATTTCTGAAACACACTGTACTCTGTACTGTTTATTTCACTGCTAGCAGCAGCGGCCGTAAGTATAAGTGACTGACGTTAGCAAGGACATTAGTGAAAGGGGTGAGAGTCAAGTACATTTAGAAACACAGGTACAATAAAAATTGAAGTAAAAATAAAATGATGATCCTGTACTTGCACTTCTCAAGATAGATTGACACACAACCAAATCGATCACATCTTGATAGATAACGAAGATAGACCCATACTAGTATGGTAGACATTCGATCCTTCAGACGGGCAGACTGTAATTCTAGCCGTCATTTCGTAATTGGAAAATTAAGAAAAGGACTGATTTTTTTTATTTTATTGGGTTATTTTACGACGCTGTATCAACATTTCAGGTCATTTAGCGTCTGAATGAAATGAAGGTGATAATGCTGTGAAATGAGTCCAGGGTCCAGCACCGAAAGTTACCCAGCATTTGCTCATATTGGTTTGAGGGAAAACTCCGGAAAAAACCTCAACCAGGTAACTTGCCCCGACCAGGATTCGAACCCGGCCCACCTGATTTCGCGGCAGACGCGCTGACCGTTACTGCACAGGTGTGGACGAAAAGTACTATCAGTAGCCAGTCGGATAGAGCAGCAAGTTGATATTAGGAGATCCAATATTCCAACATTAGGAGACGAGGAAACTAAGCAACATTATCGGGTCGAAATTTAAAATACATTTGTCGCTTTAGGAAGTTCGATGAAGTTGAGATAAAGTTAGATATTAATAGTGTGAGAAAATGTCAGAGTTAATATCAAAATAGGAACTGAGCAGAGTATAGGTTACTATGAAACTAAGAAACTAAACCATGGTGTGATGAAGATTGTTCCTTGGTAGTTGAAAGAAGGACATAGGAAAATAGATTTCTTACAGGATCTAGCCTAAGCGAACAGTGATAAATATATCAATGAAATACGGGAGTAAGTCGTACACTTAGGAATAACAAGAGAGAGATTACTTGAAGGAAAAACTGAATGAGGTAGAAACAAATAGTCAGAATAAAAAAAAAATATATAAATTTGTATAAGGGCGTAAAGGAATGTAAGAAAATATATTAGGCAAGGATAAACGTGATCAAGTATGTGAGGGTCCTGAGCAGATAATCTGCCCGCGACTACAAGAGACGTCAACGGTACCTGTATTTTACAACGACATTTAATTTTTACTTTACAAAATTTAGTGTGTCTAGGTGTGATAAATCCACACAGTCAATCATTCCACACAATATTCCTCAGAACAATAAAAATTCAACCCATTTCGTAGAATTCCACACAGTTTGTCAACACTGGTTGCTATTGTCGAGGAAACAGTATGAAGATTAGGGGTCGGCCTTCGTCTACAGAAGGAAAAGAATGCTTCTTATTAATATACTGTATAAATAATAATTAAATGCTAGAAACTAGTATAATAAGAACTTTATTTATCTATTTATTTCTGTATGTTTTCCAACAGTAAATTCTTATATTTCACGACGTAATATACTTATTTCAGAAGTCAACATGATTAACTCCTTTTCCAAAGATTTTTAGATATTCAAGGTTATAGTAAACACACACTATTAATTCTGTGATGTAGTTGAGAAGAATACTGCAGTCTGTGGGCTTATTTTGAATTATGGAGCAAATCACATTGACCACTGAAAATATGGTCAAATTAGTATATTGCCAATTTATAAACTCTGAAATAACCAAAAGTGGAGTTAATCATGTTGACTTCTGAACGCCTCAACTATCTCATCGTGGAAAGCTTTACACAATTTAAAACAGTCGTCGCAATCACTACTAGATTGGCAAGTGATAGTTTCGGTGCTGTTTTCTTTAAGACACACTGCCACCAGATTTTCAACCCTCGGCAGTGTATTATGGCAATCCACTTGGCAAGTGCTGTTGTCACAAGAAGAGGTGGCTTCCCATATCTCTGGACCCGGGCCGAACCATGGAGGCAGAATGGCGCTGTACGAGGTTGCAGCCAGAATCAAACATGTAAATATGACAATTCTGCATTCCATTTCAATTGTGTTTCTATATCCACGATCTGAGAACAAAACGAAAAAAATTAATAATTAACATTTGTTATAAAATTATTATTGTTGTCAGTAGGGTTGACATCACCACGGCATGGCGCTCCTCAGGTTGCGGATCGAGGAGACGGCCTCCATATTTGGAGGGTAGCTGTGAATATGTTGAATAAGCAGTCGCGGACAGTCGATGAGGGGTGGTCCTCCAGCTTGGGGGTTGGGCGAAGAGCTAACAACCCATCACCGTATAAAACAGCTTGTTACGAATCCTTCAAATAAGCCTCGGAATTGGAAATGGAAATATAAAAAATTGGAAATTTATCTTATGAAGAGGTGGAGAAGTTTGAATATCTTGGAGCAACAGTAACAAATAAATTATACTCGGGAGGAAATTAAACACAGAATAAATATGGGAAATGCGAGTTTTTATTCGGTTGAGAAGCTTTTATCATCCAGTCTGTTGTCAAAAAATGTGAAAGTTAGAGTTTATAAAACAATTATATTACCGGTTGTTCTTTATGGTTGTGAAACTTGGACTCTCACTTTGAGAGAGGAACATAGGTTAAGGGTGTTTGAGAATAAGGTTCTTAGGAAAATATTTGGCGCTAAAAGGAATGAAGTTACAAGAAAATGGAGAAGGTTACACAACGCAGAACTGCACGCATTGTATTCTTCACCGGACATAATTAGGAACATTAAATCCAGACGTTTGAGATGGGCAAGGCGTGTAGCACATATGGGCGAATCCTGAAATGTATACAGAGTGTTAGTTGGGAGGCCGGAGGGAAAAAGACCTTTGTGTAGGTCGAGACGTAGATGGGAAGATAATATTAAAATGGATTTGAGGGAGTTGGGATATGATGATAGAGAATGGCTTAATCTTGCTCAGGATAGGGACCAATGGCGGGCTTATGTGAGGGCAGCAATGAACTTCCGGGTTCCTTAAAAGCCAGTAAGTAAAGTAAGTAGGGTTGACAGCGTAAATATATATTATACATATTATACGTAAACTACACGTAATGTAGCCTACGTAGCATAAAAAACTAATTTTACACTATTTTCTACACGACGTAATATATTATTTTCATGGAAGTAAATAAAAAATCATGTTAATACAACTGGCAAGCATTCATTTTAAATAGCTTCATTTATAATCACAGAAATGAAAATAATTTTATCGATTTATGTAACGTACATATGAATTATAAGTAGAATTGGAAATTACGATAAATTAACTCCGAAGTTACGTGCGCACAGGATAACACAGTGTTTACAGAGTAGCTGGCGAGGTAGTCCTTCTCCCTTATACACACACATTGTCAATTGGAAAACAGACTGAGCAGGAAAAAAAATTCCTTGAAGGACGAACGTATATATTATGTTGGCCATAATATAATTTATTCCTGTCTCTTAGGTGTAGAAATATATTAGTTTTCTTAAGTCTCTAAACAATTTTACAGAGCAATCGTGTTTACAAAAGTATTTTGCAGCAATTTTTAAATAATATTAATAATACTAATTATTACCATACTAATATCAGAACGTACAACATTTGTAAATGTACATGAATTGCAATAAATAATAAGGAAAATAAAGGACATAACTACAGTAATTAATAAATTTTAAGAGACAAAAATGAACTTATCTTAAAATAATAATAATAATAATAATAATAATAATAATAATAATAATAATAATAATAATAATAATAATAAAATACAAGAATGCAGACCAGCTTACCTCTTGTATTTATGTGAATATCACTCGCAGAATACCTTCCCTTCGTGATAGTTATATATTTAACCCAAGATTTCTTTAGCAGAGCATCGATGACCTTATTTCGTCTCCTCACAGCAAATGACTTCTTTTGCATCTCCTCTCCACAGAATGTCACTCTATCCATTACCTTCCTAATTTTCTGTCTCCTTTTTCGTTATCGCATTCGATCCACATATCTCAATGTGGTCTATCGTCTGATATCTTACTTATAATAAAATTAACCATAACGCTAGTTATCCCACTTTATGATAGAATCTATTGGAAGAACATCATTATGAAGTGTACATTTGCTAATAATAATTTTATGATGCTATGCGTATTCCATTCATGACGTTTAGTTATATATTATACGGTAAACTAGGGTCTGTTGGACAGTCGGGCATGTTGAACACTCTGTACTTTAACGTTTTACCTCGCCACTTGTGGACACCACATTCTGCTAGAAGACAATGACGGAAGTACCCCCACTCGTGGCTACTTCCGTCATTGACTTCTAGCAGAATGTGGTGCCCAGAAGTGGTGAGGTAACACGTTAAAGTACAGAGTGTCCAACATGCCCGGCTGTCCAACAGACCCTAATTTACCCTAGATTTAGTAAGTTGACGGCCTCCCTTAAAGTGACCTATAGTCAAGAAACTATAAGCAAAATCAGGCAAAGAAATTAAAGGATCAACACATTGAACAGTGCTCGATTCGAGCATCAAATAATGAATACATATATGTAGTCTAATTTGCTCAACTGATGGCAACAAAAAAAATTTTCATACCTTTCTCAGTTGATAGAACGCATATTTAGAAATTGTTTCTAACTTCATTAATGAAAACCATACAATGGATATTCCAAACAGTAATCCATTTATTCGAGGATGGGATTGAAGTCCTGTTTTATAATTTAAACCTCTGCCACACAATATACAAGAATGGATACGCTCCTCTGTATGTAGTCCTTTGTGATATTTCAAAGCTAGTTTCTGAGAAATTGCTTTCCATATACTCTACATTGAAATGGTCTAACACCTACATATATGCGTTTATACGTTTTAAGTGAAATTTTAGTAGAAAAAAAAATTTCTACATTCTGGACACTGACATATTGAGATAGGAGATTATAGAGAACACTAGAGCACCGAAGGATAACTGAATAGATATGTGAATATTTATAAATTAGAAAATATGTATTTTACGAAAACTTTCAATGTGTCTCAATACAACATTAAACTGTAACGTTCAACCAATGCATGGCAATGTACTTACCGGTTAAACTCATGCAGTTTCTCGCAAGCAATGTGGAGTATAGCTCTGTGTGGTTCGTTGAGAGTGCCCTCAATTCCGACTCTTGGTTATTATTTCGACATGAATTGAAAAATAATTTGCATAAATGATAGATTAGAAACGGTAACGATTATCTTACGGATATTTAAAAGAAAATGAATATTTCATATTGGTTGTTCGCCTACACGCGGAACCTGACGTGTATGAAATAAACTCGTTTGTAATATATTTTAGGGGAATTCCGTGTAATTCTTTTAAACCTGCATTCAAGCTACTACAATAAATTATATTTACTTAAACAATAATATAGTGGCTTTCTTCCAACCTCTTGAAGTGAAAGCAGTTTAAGAGGTACAATACAATAACATAAAAATAATACTGTAATTTATTGTTTCCGGTCTTGCCGCACTACTGACACACGGTAATTAGATTTATACAAGACCATGCATTTGAAGTGAGTACACGTCAAGAAATATGAGTAAATAATTTCCTCCTGTTCTGTCACCACGCGGCCTTCGCTATTTTATCAGGCCAGCATACTGGAATCGTCACGTTCTACACGAAGGCCATGCTCTACATGCCATTTCTGTTATACAATAAAATAAGTATATATAAATTTCAATTATAAGACACATGTATTTGTTTTTAATTTTGATTCTTGCATAATTATATAATTATGTAAATTACATTTCTGTTATATTTAACACAGGTATTTCATATTGTTTACTGTAGTTTACTATTAAATTAAATGAACGAGAAAGTATCCAGCATATTTGATGTACTAGTGTTGTTAATAAAGGAACATGAAGTTAAGAAAACAGAAAAACAATAGGAATGCACAGCTCTCTAAAGAACTAGAAACAGTAAAGGTGTTCGTAGTACAGTACATAGTTAAATACACAGTGTTACCAGTTTTTATGTGACAGTCTGAAATTGTCTTGTTGCTCCTGAAGCACTGGCTCTTTATTTTAGAATAATTTTTCCACAAATTATTACACAATAATGTGGTTCTAGAAACTAGCATACTTGTGAAATGTCTACAAAGACACGATGCGAAATCACCACGATTACCAACAATTTCACATTGTTCTTCATGCATTAACCTTCTTATGAGACGTCTTTCATTTGTTGCATTGATGAAGTCGCACATATATATGTCGAAATTAAACACTGGAACACTTTGTATGGAAGTGCAGTAATACAGTATATGGATAGCCACTTCTGTCATCGTCTGTATATTATACGTAAATATTTACTTAATTTGAATGTACCACTAGAATACTCTAATGACTAATCGTTGTATATAATATCGGTACATTTTACGTACTTTACTGCAACTATTACAGACTTGACAACATAGCTTGAAATTTATATCAGCTCTATAATATTGCTTTTCTTTACTTCAATGTAATTACAATTAAGAATGACGTCTTTAAGGCTACATTTCATAGGATAATTTATATAACGCTGTAGTTACAATCATGCCCCCAGTTTTGTGGATTAAAGTCTCTATTTTAACATAAACACACGGAGGATTTCAATTTTAAAAACTAATTAATTTCAGTTTCTTCTCATATTCTACTAGTTTTTAATAACACAGACGTTGTAATTCCATTCTTTCATCTGCTTGTATCATGCATAATGTGCCTGTGGCTGATCCGTTTAAAATTCTTCTAGAAGAACATATTTAAAATAAATCTCACTTATAAAACTTTTGCAAAAAGAATAATTCTGGATTTTGTTGTGTGGTGAAGAGCTGTCTGTGTTTTTGCAGTCAATTTTCCATCCAACAACCTGTTGTCCACTTTCATTGGTGTGGAAATTACTACTTTGATCTTATGTTACAGTACGATGTCAAAATCTCCAATATATTACAGTTTAATTAAAAAGAATCATAAGGAAAAAGAGAAACGTTTCTCTCAAGTATTAAAAAAACGTACCTTATTTTTCTCTTTAAAAGACTTTATTAAAGTATTTTATATTTAACGACAATTACTTTTTTGTTGTATATTTTGTGCAATTTGGGGTTTTCACTTCTCAAATCTTGAAAAAACAATTGCCAAAAAAGGCACTCTTTTGCTGTCTACATATCTAAGAGGATCTTTAGCACTATTTTTCAAATGCTTCTGTTTAAGATTTTCTGGGTATTTACATACAATCACTATGAACTTATAATTTCGAAAAGTGCAACTACTCCATTTAATGTATGTGTACTGGGCGCCGCTATTTTTTTGTCATTCTTGCTATGGAAGCAGTGTTATTCTTATATTGAATTAGCATACAGTACTTTACTTGACAATGATGGGTCAAGTTTTATTATGTTCGTTTCTTATACCTTGGTATGGATATTTTCTTCATAATATTTCACCAAACTGAGGTCCAAATTATTATACCTTCATCAAAACTGATTGCATAGCAAAGTTCGAAAACGAAGCTATTGGAGAGTCACAAACGGTCTTTCTTGGAACTCAACTCGACAGTCGGACTGTATAGCGCGTATGTCGAAGTTTCAAATCCATTCTTAGACCGTGGGCCATACAAAAAGAAATAGCGTGCCGGATTTGGCCCACGGGCCGTAGTTTGTCGACCTCCTGCTGTGGATCTACTATATTGCTACAATAAAGTTATCATTACTGTGAACTGTCTCTTCAGTTGAAACAAAATAAAAATATCGTTCAACAACTCATCGTTCAAATAGTTTTGAGTTGTTTCTCGTTGTCAGTTATGATATGAATGTCATCGCAGAGGACACAGGTCCGAAAACAATTAATTCAAAGAAAGGCGACACTTCATCATTAAATAACCGTACGACATTAATGTCTTCACGCATACAAGCACACATATTTTAGATATGAAATATTTTTCCCAGAATAATTTCAATAACTATTTTTGTTCTCTACTCGTAAGAATACATGTTATATTTATTGCTAATACTTAGCGATGCTCCAAATTAATCTGAGTGCAATTTTATTTATAGGAGCGTTGGTCTAGGAGAATTTCTCTCCGCGGTCCTCTGTGACAGAAGGAAAATTGTTTGAAAGCACATAGAGCAGTGATGTCAATTGATGCCCATAGGAGCAAGCGCGCGCTTTAGAGCTCTGGAGAGCCTGAGCGCTTACAGCTGAAAGGAAAGAGACAGACGAGTGAGGTAGTATATGCCGCTTGGTCGAGCTACTGTATATACAGGGATGGCAAGCACTGATTCGATGGATAAAGGGAAGATAACTTATTAAAACTGTATCCGTGTTAATTTTTAGATTTGTCTGAGAAGTATAAGTACATTATAAGAATGTAAGTTTGTAAGTTTTAATTTTAATGCTCATTTTTTACAAGTTTGATTTTTTATTCAAAAGGAATATTTTTTTCAAATTTTTTTGTAGAAAAGTGAAATTTTCAGATGTAGGCCTATTTATTTAGTAGCTAGCCTTACATGTACTGAATCAATGTTTTCGTAAATCTAATATACCGTCAATACGTATTACTGAAGATAGTGTATTACAAATTTAAAAATATCCGTATGGAAAGTTAATGCTTGTAAGAAAATTAATTAAGAAAGCAACTACTGTTATATCATAAGCAAAAGATATGTGGCATGAGTTATAAAAATGTCAACTCTATAGCTTCAGCAGGTTTCGAGAAAATAATTTAATATTCTGATGATAGGAAGTTGCTCACCAATATCACCTTAAAAGCATAATGCGATAAGAGTTTTGTTATGTAATATTAGTTACACTTAAAACATATACAATGCCTAGATAACTTTGGTTTGTACTATAATATTGTTTTGATTAGTTCATTGATTACTTTTATAAGGCTAAAGATACCACCAAGATCAATTCAAACTTATCATGGCATGCTCAGTACCTTTTTTTTGGGATATCACTTTCTTTATGAATGATATGTTTCATTCACTTAGTACAGTATTTGTTGGTACTATGGAATTTATGTGAATATTCCTTCTAAACTCTTTATTATGTTATTAACGTTTAAAACAGAACTGCAATATTAAGAAGTTGGTGTAAATATTTTTATTTTGCAGGCAATATAGATAATTTTCAACACAAAGAAGCCATATAAAAATAACGACATAAAATTTCACGTTCCGTTTGAAATTTGTGCACCACTGTTTTCTTAATCCAAACAGGCTGCTTACTTCTCCTTCCGTAAGTAGCGCTTAATGCCCGCGCACTACGTCAAGGTCAGAAAAATGCGCTTGATTTGACATCACTGACATAGAGTATGGTGATTCCGATCGCTTTCTCAAGGCGGGTGAATCAGATCGCGATTGATTTTTCAAGATAATTTTTGCGTTGACAAGTGGCAATTCTCCTAGTGACTGTTGAGAAAAGCTTTCTGTTAAGAAACATTGTGTCAAGAAAAAATTTAAAACGAAAATCTACCAGGAATTACCTCTTTTTCTTGTTTTCTTTTTGTGCTAATTTAAGGACATTTAGTTCAAGAATGTTTATATAAATATTTTTACATGGGTATGTCATTAAAGAATGCTCCCTTTGTGAACATAACCTGTAATTAAATCTTTTATAATAATTTACCAGTGTTGCCAACCCCTTAATGAAAATTACACTGCAACGGCGGGTGATTTCAATTCCTTTTTGCGTGTTATTCCGATCGCTTGTTCACGTTTATTTAACGAAGTAACATTTATGTTTTCGCTTTTCGTATTGCAGGTTAAATTGCCTTAGGGATAACAGGGTAATCTTTCTGGATGGACACATCAGCCACAAGTGTCTGGAAATTTAGTTGTGTGAGGAGAACCAAATTCATGTAATCTGTCATCCAAGTCATACAACCCACAGGCTACAACTTCTCTATAGATCCTTCTTTAAGCCTTTCAAGGGTTATTACTGTCAGGCTACAACTAGCAGACTAGAAAAATTATTGATTATAGTGATGAAGATAACAAAATTGCAAGTAAAGGACGGAAATTTTTTCCAGTTTTGTTTTCTGTCTTATGACGATCCATGGTCTGTTAAGAAAGAGGAGTGGTTTTAATGTAAGGGAAAGCAAAACGACTGGCATCATGAGGTTTGTGTAGGAGCTAAAGGTAAAAATACAGTTTAATTGAGATAAGTATTGTAGATTATTAGTTAAGTGACAATATTTGAGGTAGAGCTAAGCACTGAGTGGTCTGGCTTGTATGCTTGAGCTTGTAGGATCTTTTCAAGATGAATGGTCATTTGTTCAGAAAGAGTTTATACACGTTATTTCTGTTATTAATTATAGATGAATATTTGTCTTTGTATTGGGATAATATAACCTTCTTTTTGTGTGTTTTGTGTGTTTCTCGCGTGTTTATTTTCAACGATCAGAATCACCCGACATGCTATCGCATTCAACTCTTTAAAACATAGAGAAGATAAATTAGAATTTTCTAAAGAAATATTTTCATACTGAATATTAGATGTAAAGACGCAATTTTTCAATTCACATCTTATTTTTTTTAAATATGTTCTCAATTCTGTAAGACCCTAGGACTGCACAAATCTTTTCTGAATGAACTGGCCCTCCTCATAATTAGAGAGTCAGTCAAACTTTTCGGAACCACGTATATGGACTCTAATTCAGACTATGGAAAAAATTAATGCACCATTATCATTTTTCTTTTTCCTTCTTAGCTTTCATTCATTCTTTACTTGATTTTTTTTTCTTCTGTAAACTGCCATTCTTTGTTTGTGTATTTGATTGCCTTTTTTCTTACTCTCTTAGCTCTCATCATCTATTTGTTCTTGAATTGTTTTGTATGCTTTGTCTTATAGCAGCCTCTAATTTGGGGAAGCTCTGATAAATAAATAAATAATTATAGTAAATATTGAGGGTAATTAGTTCCACTGCCACCGGTTATTTACCCATTTCCAGTATAAATAAATACAGACATACATTATCTAATCTAGGGACAAATTCCCCATGTATTTTGGATTCCTGTTACTTCGGCTTGGGTCGGTCTGGTTGCGGATAGAGGAGACGGCCTCCAGATAAGGAGGGTAGCTGCAAATACGAGTATATTGAATAATCAATCGCGGACAGCCGATAAGAGATGGTCTTCCAGCTTGAGTGTTGGACGAAAGGCTAACAACTGATCACCGTAAGAAAACAGATTTTTTACGAAACCCTAAATAAGATTTGAAATGGGACTAATTCTTTGGCTCGATCACAGCAAACGAATAAAAGAATGAGATTTGGTACTGGAATGTTACGTGTCATTGTAGAACAGGAGGGGTAACATTAGTAGCAAAAGAACGAGATAGATATGGAATAGATTTCGTGGCAGTACAAGAGGTGACGTTAGATGAGAATGACACATTAACAATGGCAGTTTACTTGTACTATGGGTGAGGAAACAATAATTACCAATTCTGAACAGAATTCCTTATTTATAAAATGATAAAATCAGCAGTAAAAAGGTCGAATTTATTATTGTATTTAATACTTACGGGTAGACGGTGCGAAAACAGTTATAAATGCTCACGCCCTTACAGAGAGAAAGATGACTATGTAAAGGATAGCCTATATGCAGATTTGGAATACACTTTTGATCAGTTATCTAGATAATATCACACGAAAAACTGATTGGGGAATTTCAATGCTAAAGTGGGACGGAAGGATATTTTTAGCCAATTTTTGGAAAAGACAGTTTACGCGTAACTGGTAATGATAATGGAGTTAGGTTAGTTAATTTTGCCCCATCTAAATATTTAATTGTCAAAACTACAACATACCCGCATAAGGATATACGTAAATGTACTTGCACTTCTCCAGATGGATTGATACACAATCAAATATATCACATCTTGATAGATAACGAAGACATACTAGTATAGTAGACATTCGATGCTTCAGAGGGGCAGACTGTGATTCTAACCGTTATTTAGTAATTGGAACACAAAGAGTTTGTAATGTATAACTAGAGACACCAACGGCGCTAGTTTCGCGTACAAAATTGAACCGCTGCTCGGCCGCCATTAAAGGGAGTTGATGCTACGCCGTTCATGCTTATTGAGGTGTACGAATAAATATAAGTACACTTGAAGGGAAATAATAAGAAAATGGTGAAATACTGCGCCGCAAATAATTGTTCGAACATAGCTACTATTGTAGGATGCCCAGGAAAGCATGCATATCCTAATATTTGGAAGAATGTTCAGAATGCAGTTCCTCCTTTGAATATACTTACAGAATGTCGGAATATTTCTTGGATAAAAGTTTTTCCAGAAACACATTAATCAGGTTTATAAGACTGATTTCAACAATGTATGTAAGGGTTCGCATAGTATTCTTCACCTGACATAATTAGGAACATTAAATCCAGACGTTTGAGATGGGCAGGGCATGTAGCACGTATGGGCGAATCCAGAAATGCATATAGAGTGTTAGTGGGGAGACCGGAGGGAAAAAGACCTTTAGGGAGGCCGATACGTAGATGGGAGGATAATATTAAAATGGATTTGAGGGAGGTGGGGTATGATGATAGAGACTGGATTAATCTTGCACAGGATAGGGACCGCTGGCGGGCTTATGTGAGGGCGGCAATGAACCTTCGGGTTCCTTAAAAGCCATTTGTAAGTAAGTAAGTAAGTATGTAAGGGTTAGGTGCCATCACATTACAGTGGATTATAAGCGCAGAGTGCATAAGAAAATCCGCAGACTATATCTGTCTAAAACTGTTTTGTTTCACAATAAATGAATTAATAATGTAATTTCCATTTTGTACAGTATGTACTTCTAATTTTTGGTTATATTAAATGCAAAGAAATTAGTGAAAATATAGCTGATGGTCTAGCTAGGTCTATTATTAACACTACTATTAGGTCTACTATGACCACTACTAGGCCTACTATTACCACTACTACTAGGTCTATTATTACCACTAGCACTGACTAGGTCTCACTACTACTAGGCCTACTAATACCACCAAAACTAGGCCTAATATTACCACTACTACCAGGCCTATTATTACCACTAATACTAGGCCTACTATTACCACAAAAACTAAGCCTACTACTACCACTAATACTAGGCCTACTATTACCACTACTACTAGGCCTATTATTACCAGTACTACTAAGTTTAATATTACAACTACTACTGGGCCTACTATTACCGCTACTAATTGTATTAAAAAGTCTGTACTTACCTCTAACTTGGTGGTCATCAATTACACAATGAATAGATTGTTTTATGATAAAATTTATTCTCATAATTTAAATCAGTTTCCAGAATTTTTTTGATCTCATGTTTCACCACTAAATATTTTCTAGATCATATAGGTATTTATTACAGTAAATATCCATTATTATGTCTTTAAAACAATGCTAGTAATACTGAAAATTAATGTTGACATTGCTATTATTCAATATTTCACATACTTATCCCGAGTGTATATGGTGATTTAATTTATTTTTTAGAATATCGCCATTATGATACTTTGATAAATATAGCGCTCCTCTGCCATTCACGTTTATTTCAGCACGACTCATCCTTTGTAAAAGATGTTTAAAACAGTGTCTATCACCAGGCTACATCAATGTATTGTGGTACTGTTTTAGAATTTCGCGCCGCAAACACTCCCTTTAATGGCAGATGCTAGCCGGTTCAATTTGTGACATTTTTCTTGCCTGCCACTCAAGGGTATGTGTCTCTAGTAAGTATTACAAACTCTTTGTTGGAACATTAAAAGAAGGACCATCAGTAGCCAGGAAGGTAGAGAAACAAGTTAAGATTAAGGCATTCAACATTCCGAAATTAGAAGACGAAGAAACAAAACAATATTATAAGGTCGAAATTTAAAATAGATTTGCCAGTTTAGGTAGTTTCGAGGAAGTTGAGACTGAGTTTCATATTAATAGCATGTGGAAGAATATAAAAAATAACATTAAAATTGCAGCTGAGCAGAGCATTGGTTATTATGAAACTAAGAAAAAGGAACGACGGTTTGATGAAAATTGCCGCATGGTAGTTTGAGGATGGGTGTGGTCGTTATTGTGGCCCCACGTTGGACGCCATTTGAGGGTGGGTGTTGCGTGAGATTCGCTCAGGGTAGCCGAGGTACTGTTGTGGTATAGGATGATGTCGGGAATAATACCAAGCCGGCTACTTATATAAAGGGCAGTGTAAACTCCAAAACTATAAGTTTATTGTCGTATTCACTTGGTAAACCCTAGAGTATGTATTTCCGGCTGACTTATAATTCAATCGTCGGTCGCACTGTATCGACTCTATGGCAGCTCTGAATAAGCTCTATCCGATACTATAAATTCAATACTCTGCCCAGTACACTATGATCGAAGCTCCTAAACGTTGACGAGTGGCCTCGCCGATGACAAAGTTCTATCTATCGAGTCTTCGCCGGAAGAAAGACTATTAAGTTGGGCCGCCGATACAAAAAAAAGATGTCGCGCCGTCTACACGAAGAAAAGTAGTTATCCTGTCGACACGAAACGAAGTAGTTATTCTGCCCTGTATGTAGGGCCGTCGACACGAAAAGGAGTAGTGATTGTGCCCTGTATGTAGGGCCGCCGACACGATGAGATATTGTCCTTGTCTCCGCTCCCCGTCACCCTTATTTATAAAAACCTATCCTACGCTAAAACTAACTATCCTATTGGTTAAAAACTACGTCACTTAACCGGCCTAAAATCTATTCTCTATTGGTCCAAAGTGACCTCATAAGCTGGACCAAGATCTCTTCTTATTGGGCGCGAAATATGTCATCTCTAAATTTAAACTTTGGATTTCCCATAACATCTAATTAGTTTGTACATCTCACAAGAATACCCGTTCTTTGGAAAACCAAAGCTTGGCAGTATCTTTCCCACGGGTCCAGTCCAACTTTAGAATTTTATGCTTCAACGAGTCTCTATGTACGAAACCCCGCTCAAAGTGGCTGTAAATCTGTCCGATGCTGACAAGTGACGAAACACCTGTGTGGGAAGCTAATTCTAACGAAGTCGCCAGAACATCCCCGCGAATACCTGTAATAAAAATATGGAGATATCACTTCGCTAATAAATCGGTCTCTCCCTCTCCTAATTCCTGCTTCAAATGCCCATCTACATAACCATTGGAAATTCCCGAAAGAGTTTGCAATGTTATGAGATGTCCCCGCTTTCTGCCTATAACTAGCCCCATAGTTCCCCTACGGTCAGCCGGTGATACATTATTTACAATACAATCTGATTATGTCACTACAAACAATTACAATAAATATTACATATATCTTCACAAGCCTTTCTATGTACACAACTCTCACACAATAAGCACAACAATGTACAATTTATATCCACATTTACATATGTACAGTCCCATTCATTCACATATTTACATTTGTTTATTCATTGGTCAGTTACACACTCTGCGTGCTTGGTTGTACCAGCCGCCCTGTACAGGTTCACCTAGCTGTACGCATGAGACTAACTATCCTTACTCTTTCTCATTCCTGCCTCCTTGTCTCTCCTGTTTGAAAGGCCGCAAGAGTTGCTTGTGGTACCTTCCAACAGGTTTACTTTTTCCCCTTTCTACCAATTCGAAAGTATGGTCTCCGTATTTACTTTTAATTTCGTAGGGCCCGTTGTACAGTAACTCCATGCGTGAGTAACGTCCTCTAAGGGCGGAAGATAACTTCACGTCCCTTAGCAATACCAAATCGCCGGTTGTGGGCTCCCATTTGTGGCGATGTCTTTTGACTTTACCGAGTCTATACTCAGCATTTTTCCTGATTCGGTCGAAAGCTAGTTTACACAGTAGTTCCGCCCTAGGAGGCTCACCCTCCTGTATTGCCTGCGGCAAACTCTTTATCATGGGATCGGGATCGATCCCTAACATAAGTTTGATCGGAGCTATTCCGGTCGATGGATTGATAGAGTGGTTCATGACTCTCTCAATCACCTCACATTGCCTAAACCAGTCCTTATGGTTTCGGTGACACAGAATACGGAGATACAATGATATATCCCTAAGCGCTCTTTCGTAGGGATTACCGCTGGGAAAGTATGCGGAGCAATTGTATAGCTTCACGCCCGCATCTTCCAGCCTTTTGCAAAACACTTTCGATTTATGTACCGACACATTGTCACTGAGCACCGCTGTTACCGGACCGTAAGTCGGTATGTAATCTCTAACCAGCTTGTCAGCACACAACTTACTAGAGATATTTCTTAAAGGGTAAATCTTTACAAATTTTGTGAAGACATCGTACGTAACAAATATGTACCTGTGTCCGAAGGACGATGTGAGCATTGGACCGTGTTCGTCCACTGCTACAAGTTCATTCTTTTCATCCCTAATAACGACCTGTGGTACATTGTCATACCTTACATTTAGAGGTTTCGCCCTCTGGCAGACCTCGCAACGAGATATTACCCTTCTAACCTTCTTTGACAGTTGCTTAATATAAAATGATTCTGACATAGTTAAAATGATCCTATCACTCCCAGAGTGACACATAGATAGGTGAAAGTTACTTATAAGTTCATTCTCCATACTCGCAGGTATGTATATCTTCCACTTCTGGATATCCCTACCATGCAATTTATACAGGATACCAGAGCGCAATCCATACACTTCATCTTTCACCTGTGAGATTTCTCTAGCTTTGTCCATTAAGGCCCTTATCGTGGAATCCTCCTGCTGCAAATCTGCAATTCTCCGAAATTTTCCCGTCAGAGCTCCATTCCTCGTGGAATCAATTTTCATCACGGCAATTTCGTACGCGGGGGCGGTGATAGTTTCCGGTAGCCCCGATTTGGAATTCAAACGAGAGAGACAATCACCAAAGATATTGTCTGCCCCCGGAATATGTCTAATCGTCACATCATGAGCCAAAATTTCGTGCACATATCTAGATATTCTAGAGTTCGTCAATTTGCATCTACTCAGAAACGCTAGGCTCACATGGTCAGTAAATATGATGATCTGCCTATTAAAGATATACTGACGGAATTTCTGTAGTGCGAAGTACAAAGCAGAAATCTCTAGTTCCGTGATTGACGCGTTGCTTTCGGTACGCGACAGTCCCCTAGAAGCTGTGGCAATCACATGTCGCTTATTATCTTCATCTGTCTGACATAGAATTGCTCCATATCCATATGAAGACGCATCAGTATAAATCTGAAAAGGTAGGCTGTCGTTAGGCCTTTCCAACAGAATTGAGTCGGCGAAAAGCAGTTTCGTTCGATCGAATGCTTCCTGCTCTGCCGACCCCCAACTGAAGAGTGTATCCTTCTTCAACAATGCTCTGAGTGGGGCTACATGCTTAGCATAATTGACGAGAAACCGATTCTGGTATTGTAGGATACCTAGATATCTACGAACCTGTTTCCGGTTCCGCGGCGGCGGGATCCTCGAAATGCTCTGAATTCTCTCTTGGTCCGGTCTAATTCCGTCAGACGAAATTACGTAACCCAGGAAAACTGTCTCAACTTTAAAAAATGCTGTTTTCCCCAGCTTGACTGTCATACCAGCCTCTCTCAATTTAGTGAGTACGAAATCAATATCTCTAATATGCCTATCAGCATTATTGCCATATATAAGAAAATCGTCAATGTACTGTACCAGAAAACCTTTCGTCGAATCACCAAAAATTATGTCAAGTGCCCTTAGTAGCGCAGATCCAGAACTCGCGATGCCGAATGGGCATCGGGTATACTGATAAACTTTCCCGTTATGTAGGAACGCTGTGAATTTTCTCGAGTCCTCGTCCAGCGGAATCTGCCAATACGAACTGGTCAGGTCCAAACTAGTGAATATAGAACAGTCACTGATACGGCCTAACAAAGTGTCCACTGACTCCGTCCTGAAATTATCTTTAACTGAAAACGAGTTAACGTGTCGGGCATCGATCGTTACTCTTAAACTTCCATTGGGCTTCCTAACCCAGCACAATGCATTTACATAAGGCGAGTCCGATGCTTCTATAACTCCGTCTTTTAACATATCATTTATGACTTCGTCTGCCTGATCCCGTAAAGATAGGGGGATGGGTCTACATTTATGCCGAAATTCCTCCATTCCTACCACCTTAATTTTGTGTGTATACACTCTACACAGACCCGGCGCGTCTGAAAAGACATTTAAATGGCTACCTACAACATCCATTAAGCGTTTTCTTTCACTCTCACTCAGGCCGTGTGCCTGGTTAACTTTATCTCTCACTATTTCGAAAGTATCTGTCTTCCTATTGTTATACGCGTCTACCTGCCTAAGATCGCCAGGCGAAATCTCATTACAATATCTGGCCCTACCGCTAATGTGATTACGTCCTATTTGTCTCGCCTGGACTAATTCGCCGATACACAACTCGCATTCTCCGCAGTCTACTTGACACACTCCCCTAGTTACCTCGTTACCTTCCCACGGATTAACCTCTATAATTACATTCTTACAAATTTTTAGATGCTCTACAAAAAATAACTCTTCCTGTAATTCTATCTCTCCCGCGGTTCTTTCGTCTAGCTCCGATCGAGCGTTATTTCTACTGAATGGGACATGGCCTATACTGCCGTTACCTGCCGTAACCCCTAGTCTGTTTTCCCTGAAATCTAATAGCGCGTGCCATTCATAGAAGCTTTCTACTCCAATAATGATGTCGGTAGTCAACCTTTGTATCACAAGAAAAATAGCATTTAATTTCACGTCTCCGCACTCTAACTCGAACCATACTTGATATTTTACCTTTTCCTTCTTCTTGCTTAGGGCGCCCGCACAGTACAGTGAACATATGGGTAACGTTTGCAGTTTTATTCCTGAATCCCTAACCTTTTGAAAAAATTCCAAGCTGCATACATTATTTGTGGAGCCCGAGTCCAACAACACACAACACTTTATCCCAAATATTCTAGCATCTATATACGGCAATACATAAGTCCCATTATTTTCTAACTCTGGGTTAGTAATCTCGCTCTGTCTCTTTACGCTTACCGCGTTGGCGGATTCTTTTGATAGTGGCTTACTGCACTTAGCTACAGAAATCTTCGAACCCTTAAGACTTCTGTCTAGCAGTTTCCCGAGTGTGATGCAGTCGGTTCCACTGCTATCTCGTCTCTATTTCTACTATTTATAGGCTCCCGGCCCATATTCATTCTGACCGGACTTTGCTGACGTCCGTTCATGTCTCTATTCCTACTTTGTCCCACGTTACACTGTGTAGGTGGCCTATTGCACCCTTGTGAGGCCATTTCTTGTAGGACGTCCCGTCTATCTCTCTCCTGCTCCTGTCTCCTCCAATCACCTCGATTTTGCGGTCCCCTGCTAAAATTAGGCTGCCAGAATCCCTGTCTGTAATTCCTGTTCCGAAGCCAGTGTGGTTGGGTTCTAAGCCTATTATTTCCATTTTCTTGTCTTCCCGTGTACCATCGTATGTGGTTAACCCTAAGCACGGGACCAACACCTCCTCTATCGTTTCTCATCCTGTTATGACTACTCTGGTTATTTCTAATATTATTGTACGGGCCCCCAAAGGGCGGGTCACTCCTTCTCTCCCTGTTGGGACCATTCCCTCCGTTCTGACCATTATGGTATCGACTATATGCATTGTTGGGGCTCCTGTCACCACCCCTCTGATTTTGGGCTCCTGTCCTTGGGGATGAAAAGGCCGTACTTGCCCCCTTCCCCGCTTTCTGGTCGTTGGGGCTTGAACACTTTCCTTTGCCATGTTCATAATCTGCCTGGCCACCACATTCATAGTGCGTGGCGTCCGAACCATCTAGCGCAGTCAATAAATCTATTGTTTCCCCGAAGTCTCGGGGCCCTGCTACGATCAGATTATATCTGATGTTCTCGGGATACTGCGAAATCACAGTTTGGATCAGCTCTGAATCCGGTATTGGCGGATTGAGGCTTTTCCCTTTCTTAACAAGTTCAAGGAAATAATCTATCATAGAGACGCCTCTTCCCGCGTCAAACCTACTCTGATTAATTTCCTTCCTAATTCTTTGTTGTTGTCTTTGTCCCCAGTATCTCTCCGAAAATTTTTCTCTGAATTCCTCATAAGTGACATTATCCCCTAGGGCCACTAGCGCCCAGTTGAGTGGTCGGCTCTTTAGGCTCTTTCGTACGACAGTCATTTTTAAGTCATCCGGCACCTCTCTCACTCTAAAGTACGTTTCCAGCTCACTTATGTAGTTATGTGGGTTTGAAAATTCAACCTCATCAAAAATAGGGTAACCAATCTCATTCAAAATGTGGGTGGGGTACTGAGGACGGCCTAAATATGCCTTGTCGTTTACATTCATCAACTCACTACGCACATCATCCCGTGAGGTCTGACATTCCTCACCAACACTATTGTTAACATGTCTTACATTTTTGTTACTACCTGATGCCGGGCTCTCACTTGTGCCCTCTTGTCTAGAAACTGCACGGTCCGAGCTGCTATGTCCGCTTAAATTTGCGGGACTACCCCCATTTAGTACGTCGTTTATTGAGTTTAGTTTACTTCTTAATTCTTCCAAACATTCGTTATCCGCCCTTTCTTTATTCTTTATGGCTCGCTTGAGACCGTCCACTTCCTGATCCATCTCACCTATTTTCTCTTCTACCGAATTCTGAATTTCTCGAACCTTCTCCACTATCGCTTCCTCAACAGCTGATTTTAGATCGCTATTCTCTCTCGTAGCGCTATCTCTAACCCTTACTTCTAAATCCTTCATACTTTCTGACACCCTATCCATAGCTATCTTCAATAGGTTCTCCATTCCGATCCCATTCTCGGTTAATTTCCCCTCTAGCTTCTCTATTTTGTCCTCCATCTTGTTTCCTCTTTCCGCTAATTTTGCAATATGATCTCTAATCTCTCTCGAACTTTCCCCCAATCTATTTTCCATTTGTTTTATTTGTTCTCTACTTTCCCTCAGAATCTGCTCTCTACTTTCCCTTGAGTTATTTTCTAATTTAGTTTCCATTTGTTTTATTTGTTCTCTACTTTCTCTTGAGTTGTTGTCTAATTTAGTTTCCATTTGTTTTATTTGTTCTCTACTTTCCCTTGAATTATTTTCCATGAAGTGTCTCATCTGCTCCCACAACTGTTCTAGCGTCATTTCCCCTTGGCCACTTTCTCTCTGTTGCTTTTCCACCGTTCGCTCTCCCTCTATTTCCTGTCCTCCGTTATTCTCGACCTCCTCCCTGATTTCCATAATTTCCTCGTCCTTCCTTTGCTCCATGGTTCCCTTGTTTCTATTTCCTCGTCTTTCTCGTATTTTCCTCACTACTTTACTCCTATGGCTACGTAGTATCATCTATATGCTATTCTGTCATCTATCCGACTCTAGCTTTCCCAATAATAATCTAACTAGGCCTGTATTTGCACTCTACTCACTTCCAACAAATTACGCAATACACTTATTTCACTTTTTTCCCCAAAATATCACACACAAAAAAAAATACATATATATACCCAAAATATCACACCAGAATTTGAAACATATACACTTTATAATTATTCCCCCAAAATATCATATACTGTACATATATACACACATTTATACATCCTCCATTCATACTTGCCACCGCCTCTCCGTGTTGCCTTCTCTGGTGTTGTCGTGATGGCTTGGTTCTATTCCCGCCTTCCAGCGTCGTTCCTCGGCTATGCAGGGCTGAACTGCTCCGTCCGGTCCTCCCCGTTGTTTGGTGCTGTGTTCGCACCCGGGGCCGGCCACTGGAACAGCTGTCTTCCTTCGAGCCCCACGTTGGGCACCATTTGAGGGTGGGTGTGGTCGTTATTGTGGCCCCACGTTGGACGCCATTTGAGGGTGGGTGTTGCGTGAGATTCGCTCAGGGTAGCCGAGGTACTGTTGTGGTATAGGATGATGTCGGGAATAATACCAAGCCGGCTACTTATATAAAGGGCAGTGTAAACTCCAAAACTATAAGTTTATTGTCGTATTCACTTGGTAAACCCTAGAGTATGTATTTCCGGCTGACTTATAATTCAATCGTCGGTCGCACTGTATCGACTCTATGGCAGCTCTGAATAAGCTCTATCCGATACTATAAATTCAATACTCTGCCCAGTACACTATGATCGAAGCTCCTAAACGTTGACGAGTGGCCTCGCCGATGACAAAGTTCTATCTATCGAGTCTTCGCCGGAAGAAAGACTATTAAGTTGGGCCGCCGATACAAAAAAAAGATGTCGCGCCGTCTACACGAAGAAAAGTAGTTATCCTGTCGACACGAAACGAAGTAGTTATTCTGCCCTGTATGGAGGGCCGTCGACACGAAAAGGAATAGTGATTGTGCCCTGTATGTAGGGCCGCCGACACGATGAGATGTTGTCCTTGTCTCCGCTCCCCGTCACCCTTATTTATAAAAACCTATCCTACGCTAAAACTAACTATCCTATTGGTTAAAAACTACGTCACTTAACCGGCCTAAAATCTATTCTCTATTGGTCCAAAGTGACCTCATAAGCTGGACCAAGATCTCTTCTTATTGGGCGCGAAATATGTCATCTCTAAATTTAAACTTTGGATTTCCCATAACATCTAATTAGTTTGTACATCTCACAAGAATACCCGTTCTTTGGAAAACCCAAGCTTGGCAGTATCTTTCCCACGGGTCCAGTCCAACTTTAGAATTTTATGCTTCAACGAGTCTCTATGTACGAAACCCCGCTCAAAGTGGCTGTAAATCTGTCCGATGCTGACAAGTGACGAAACACCTGTGTGGGAAGCTAATTCTAACGAAGTCGCCAGAACATCCCCGCGAATACCTGTAATAAAAATATGGAGATATCACTTCGCTAATAAATCGGTCTCTCCCTCTCCTAATTCCTGCTTCAAGTTGAAAGAAGGAAACAGGTAATATTGAAAATTTTTACAAGATCCAGTGCAGGCGAATAGAGATAATTATTTCAAAGAAAGACGGGAAGCAATTCGTACACTTAAGAATATAAAGAGAGATAACTTGAAGGAAAAACTCAATGAGGTAGAAACAAATAGTAAGAATAAAACCATTAGAAACTTATATAAGGGCATAAAAGAATTTAAGAAAGGATATCAGGTAAGGTTAAACGTGATGAAGGATGAGAATGGGGACTTGATTGGATATTCTCATTCTACCCTGAACAGATAATCTACCCAGAACTGTACGAGACGTCAATTGTACCCATATTTTACATCCACATTTAATTAAAAAAAAAATATAATGTCTAGCTTTGATAATTCCACACAAAATCCGCAAAGTCAAGAAGCATTCCACACAACATACCGCAGAGCAATAAAAATTCCACCCATTTCGTAGAATTCCACAAAGGTTGTCAACATTTGTTGGCACTAGCTTAGAATGTTTGGGAAGCAATGGGAAGGTGTGGTATCGGCCCTCATATAGAGAAGGAAAAGAATGTTTCTAAATATGATGTATAATAATTTAAAGCTAAAAAAGAACTAATATCACCATCAATTTTCTATTCATTTCTATAAGTTTTCCAACAGCAAATTCTTACATGTCACGATGTAATATACTCAGTTCATCCATTAACAATCTCATCGTGGAGAGCTCTACACATTTTCAGACAATTGATGCAATCACTACCGGAATGGCAAGTGACAGTTTCGGTGCTGTGTGTTTGAGACACTTTTCTTGCAGATTTTCTGTCTTCTGCAGTATATTCAGGCAATTTACTTGGCAAGTGTTGTTAACAAAGAGAATTTCCTTGGGGTATCACTGGACCAGGACCGTAGAACGACGGAGGCACTATGGCACCGTACGAGGTTGCAGCCAGAATCAAACATATCACTATAATAATTCTGCATTCCATTCCGATTATCTTTGTATATATACGATCTGAGAACAAAACGTAAAAATCAAACATTCAAATTTGTTATAAAATTGTTATTATTGCCAATAGGATTGGAAGCTTAAAATATGACACATATTATATATAAACTACACGTAATGTTATTATTGCCAATAGGATTGGAAGCTTAAAATATGACACATATTATATGTAAACTACACGTAATGTTATTATTGCCAATAGGATTGGAAGCTTAAAATATGACACATATTATATGTAAACTACACGTAATGTAGGCCTACGTCTCATAAAAAACTAATTTTACAGGATTTTCTACACGGCGTATTGAATTATATTCAGAGAAGTAAATTAATAATAGAAACTTTCATTTTAAGTAGCTTCATTTATAATCACAGAAATGAAAATAATTAATCTGAGTTGGTAAAAAGTAACGTACATACTCGTATGAATTATAAGTAGAATTGGAAGCTACAACACATTAACTCTGAAGTTACGCGCGCACAGTGTAACATAGTGGTTACAGACTAGTTGTCAATGCAGTCCTCTCCCATCGTACACACACCATGGCAATTGCAATACAAGCTGAGCAGGATAAAATTACTTTAGCCTGAGGGACAAACGTAAATATTATGTTGGCCAGAATGTAAGTTTTTATTCCTTCTTTGGTGCAGAAATGTTTCAGTTTTCTTAGGTTCTATAAAGAATTTTATAGAGCAGTAGTATTTACAAAAGTATTTTGCAGCAATTTTTGAATAATAATAATAATAATAATAATAATAATAATAATAATAATAATAATAATAATAATAATAATAATAATAATAATAATAATAATTTTAAATAATATTAATAATACTAATATATGGGGCTAAGAGGGATGAAGTTACAGGAGAATGAAAAAAGCTACTCAACGCAAAACTGCACGCATTGTATTCTTCATCTGACATGATTAGGAACATTAAATCCAGACGTTTGAGATGGGCATGGTATGTAGCACGTACGGGCGAATCCAGAAATGTGTATAGGGCATTAGTTGAGAGACCGGAGGGAAAAAGGCCTTTAGGGAGGCCGAGACGTAGATGGGAGGATAATATTAAAATGGATTTGAGGGAGGTGGAATATGATGATAGAGATTGGATTGATGTTGCACAGGATAGACACCGATGACGGGTTTATGTGATGACGGTAATGATCCTGCGGGTTGCTTAAAAGCCATTTGTAAATTAGTAAGTATTAATAATACTAATTATTATCATATTAATATCAGAACGTACAACATTTGTAAATGTACATAAATTACAATCAATTATAAGAAAAATAAAGGACATATGTACATTAATTAATAAATTTAAGTCACAGAAATAAAATTGTCTTAAAATAATAATATTAAAATATAAGAAACAGCATTTAGATTAACATATAGAAAACAAGGAGTCCTGTTTGATATAAATCTAATTCCAGTATGAATGAACTCTTTTTCGGGGGCAAATTGAGCACACAGTAGCTTAATAAATTATTACGTAGAAATAAAGGTAATGTTTAAATTTAAAACGGAAAAAAACTTAAATACTCGTACTCTATGCCATAAGAATGTAATATTATTAAGAAGTCAGAAAGAAGTATTTATAAGTTAACATGATAATAAAATAGAGTAAACTGAGAATGAATTGATTTTAAAAAGAGCAACACCAAATCACAAGACAGTTAGTTAAATTATATCGGTAAACTAAGCCAATATAATTAACAGAAATTAAATTACGTATTCTTAATATCTCCCATTTATAATATGAATTCATACGTATTGTAATTTTTAATATAAACTCTTCAATACTAAGTACCTTGAAATTTGTTAGTCCTTAATAAAATTAAGGGAGGAGAGTATATCAGACCTAGAGGTCCTTCTTTGTGTCAGGGTGCTATTTGTGAGGCCAGGCGGCCTCATATTTAAACAATTTCATAATGAGATGTACTCTGCAGATCTAGTAACTTCTATATTAAGATTCTAACCCATGCATTTTCGTCTAATATTCCATAAGTATTCGTGCGGAAATGGTAGTAGTGATGATGATGATGATGATGATGATGATGATAGGACGACGGCGACGACGAAGACAACTACTACAAGTACCACCGAAATTCCAGGGTCAAGGCACTTTTTGTTTAGAAATAGAGCACTGAATTAAGGCTTTGTGTTTGCCAGCAGTGGTGATGCATTTTGCCTTTTCTTGTAAGGATTTTTATTTTTGATGAACAATCTAGAAATATGTGTAGAGTGTTAGCTGAAAGACGTGAGAAAATAGACCTTTAGGGAGACCGAGACGTGGATGGGGGAATATATTAAAATTGATTTGAGAAAGGTAGAATATGTTGCTAGGAACTGGATTAATCTTAAACAGGATAGTAACCGATGGCAGGCTTATATGAGGACGACAATTAACTTCCGGGTTCCTTCAAAGACATTTGTAAGTAAGTATGTAAGTCAATAGAATAGGATATCAATGACAGATAACATTACGATATATGGATCATATGCGGAGACTAAGAGGTGTGGAAATGAGGGAAGTTAGTGATGATGATGACTCAAATATCAGCCCATCTCTTTAGATAACACCGTGAAAGTCTTTTATGCTCGACCATGCCGAAATGTAGTAATTATACACCTGGTAGCAGTCCTTTAATGCATGTCATTAAAGTACACCTATTTATTAAAGTTCATGTTTTCGATTATTCTCGGATATGCAATCGAAAGACAACTAGCAAAACGTCACGCAGGCTGGAAATCCAATACTGCCGCAGAAGGTTATGCTCTGTTACTATAATAATTAGCGTTAATTGTAAATAATATTCAAATAAATTCAATTTGTCATCTTGTTTTTCAAGGTCGAATTCAATTTCAAGGTTATATCAAATTTAACGAGATTACATCAAGGTCGTCGACATTCGTTTCGGGGAAAAAATCAATACTTTCGCGTCTGCGCACATCTCACAATTCACGAGATTACACAACGTCAGTTCCCTTCCCATTCACATAAGATAACGTGAAAGTTACGAATAATTTCAAGTTATAAATATGGTCGAGCATAAAAAGTCGTATGAAACTTGCCTATAATGGTAATTAAGACGCTCATATGAAAATTATGAAACTCGCTTACGCTCGTTTCATAAACATCCTCGCGCCTTAATTACTATCATTATAGGCTCGTTGCTTAATGTACTATTAATGGCAGAATTTAATATTATGTGCCATATACCAGATACACTATTAGATTCACAAAGTAGTTGTTCACCTGATGATAGTAAGACTTACTGTATCATATTTCAGATTTGCTGCAGTAATGTCTTGTGACGTAGAAGGAATATTTTTTGAGTGTACAAATATTGTTTCTTTTTCTGAACATAAAAGATTTATTTCTTTTCATAAAACGAAAATTTTGATTGTTATTTACACAAAGTATATAATTATGATAGTAGCCTCATTATAACAAATAATAATCAATATTTCATTTTATAAAAAGAAGTATAAAAATACGAGGTGGGGTCAAAAAGTAACCTTAACCATTGTTTTATTAATTGAATCTGTACAATAAGACTACAAACACTTCATCACTTTTAAGATAGTGTAACAGGAACACTTGCATTCAACGTCGTTGGGACTATGTGGAAAAGTGATATAGTGTTTGTAGCCTTATTGTACATATTCAATTAATAAAACAATTATTAAGGTTAGTTTTTCACTCTCCCTCGTGTGTATATATATATGGGCAAATTATTTTAGTTTGTGAGTTACGAGGTTTATATTTGCAAGTTATTGTTTTTTATATTATTCGTTTTTTATTTACTTGTTCTAAGGCTGTGGACATTTGGACCACATATTTGGTTACCAACCGCTCCTACATGTTTGTCGTTCTGGTTCACTGACATTGAGAGATGCGCTATTACTTTTCATTCGGTAGAGACATAGTCTAAACTTTACAGTTTTGATACCATCTTCCTAGCTCTGGTTATAAGATCGCCTCCAGTGTTAAGAAAGAGAGTAACGAACGAACGTCGAAGGTAGTGACAGTTATAGGATTACGGTTAAATAAGTAGCAGTGAAACGAAGAATCTTGATTGTATATTATCTTTTGTTATAAATAAGAAACAACTTAATTATCACCAGTTTTAATAGAGTGCAGACCAGCTTACCTCTTGTATTTATGTCAATATCACTCCCAGAATACCTTCTCTTCTTGATAGTAGTATATTTTACTCAAGATTTCTTTAGCAGAGTATCGATTACCTTATTTCGTATCCTCACAGCACATGTCTTTTTTTGCAGCTCCTCTCACAGAATGTCACTCTATCCATTACCTTCCCGCTTTTCCGCCTTTTCGTTATCGAATTCGATCCATATATCTCAATGTGGTCTATCGTCAAATATTTTACAATAAAATTAATCATAACGCTAGCTATCCCACTTTGTGATAGAATCTATTGGAAGAACATCATTATGAAGTGTACATATGCTAATTAATTTATGATGCTATGCGTACTCCATTTGTGACGTTTATTTATATATTATAGATTTAGTAAAGTGACCTATAGTCAACAAATTATAAACTGAACCAGGCAAAGAAATTGAAGGAACAACACATTGAATAGTGCAGGATTCGAGCATCAAATAATGAATACAGATATATATATATATATATATATATATATATATATATATATATATATATATAATTTCAGGTATGTATTTCCAACATGTAGACAATCAAAATAGTTCATTACAACATGTGTTCGGAAATGCTTTTTTTCCGAGTTATGGCCTTCACAACATTGAAATTCACCGGAACGTTTTTCTTTCCGCAGGTCGTTGCCGTCATAGGAGACATTAAGAGGGCACTCTGACAGTTCATTCCGAGGCGAAGGTTACATTCAGTGTTGTGTAGGCGTTAGACTGTGCGACATGTATTCAAATCAAGAGCTTGCAGAGATACACTTCATGTACGGTAAGGCGTACGGCAATGCTGCGCTGGCTCATCGTTTGTACCAGGAGAGGTACCCACAGCGACAATGTCCAGATCGGAAGACATTTGTACGTCTCCATTAACGTCTGTGCGAGTATGGAAAATTTAACTCTCCTGCTTTGAGAAGGGGACGACCAAGATCTACAACTCCAGAAGTACAGGAGAAGATTCTGGAGGCTGTGAACATGACTCCTTCTATCAGCACACGAAAGGTAGCGGTGTAAGTCAATGTTCCTCATACGACTGTCTGGAGACTGTTGAAAGAGTATCAATTGTATCATTATCATTTGCAACGTGTACAGGCCCTGTCACCAGCAGATTACCCTGCACGAGTTAGGTTCTGTCAGTGGTTCTTGCATCAGTGTGGTGTAAATCCGAACTTTCCTGCCTTAGTATTATTTACAGATGAAGCACAGTTCACACGAGATGGCATAACAAATTTCCACAAACAGCATGTATGAAAACCCACGTGCAACTGTTCCATCTCATCACCAGGTGCGGTTCTCCCTCAACATGTAGGCCGGTAGCCTATCATTGGTGATCGATTAGTTGGACCAACCCCATGTACTTGTAAACAGACTTACGGGACAGGCGTACACAAACTTCCTGGAAAACACCATACCTCATGTTTTAGAAGATACTCCACTGATCAATCGTCAACACATTCACTTCTTGCATGATGGCGCTCCTGCACACTTCAGTCGTACGGCTAGCCGGTACTTGGATCGAAGGTTTCCTGATCGATGGATAGGTAGAAGTGGCCCAATTGCTTGGCCTCCACGCTCACCTGATCTGAACCCTCTCGATTTCTACTTGTGGGGCCATTTTAAATCATTGGTTTATTCGTCTCCGGTGCCTGATTTGGAATCCCTTCGGAATCGAATTGTGGCATGTTCTGAGGACATACGCAATACTCCTGGAGTTTGAGATCGTGTTCGCAGGTCAATGAGACATCGATATGATGTCTGTATTCAAGCAGGAGGTGGACATTTTGAACATCTTCGTAATGACAACGACCTGCGGAAAGAAAAACGTTCCGGTGAATTTCAACGTTGTGAAGGCCATAACTCGGAAATGAAGTATTTCCGGACACATGCTGTAATGAACTATTGTGATTGTCCACATGTGGGAAATACATACCTGAAATTATGCACCGTATTTTTTTAAACATCCTGTATATATATATATATATATATATATATATATATATATATATAGTCTAATTTGCTCAGCCGATGGCAAACACACAAAAATTGTCATACCTTTCTCAGTTGATAGGACGCATACTTAGAAATAATTGTTTTTAACTTCATTAATGGAAGCCACACAATGGTTATTCCGACCAGTAATGCATTTATTCGCGGGTGGGATTGAAATGCTGGTTCATAATGTAAACATTTGCCACAAAATTTACAAGAGTGGAAACGCTCCTTTCTTTGTGATCCTTTGTGATATTCCAAAGCTAGTTTCTGAGAAATTGCTTTCCATATACTTTACATTGAAATTGCCTAATACTAAAGGCTGGTTCACAACAAACCGGGAACGAGAACCAGAATGAAAACAAGAAGCAGAGGACGTGAATATGAACATTTTTTATTCACAATAAACCTAGAATGTAGATGACTATGCATACCGATATGCATGTCAATAACGATATGTAAAGTCGATATTACGCATTCTGATGTCATTTGTGTATAATTGACCAATGGCGTTCTCTCATGAGTACAAAACAGCGAACATAAACACAGGTTAACCAACTTCGAAATTTCAACTGAAACATTTCATTAGGTACGGTCACAGTCTAGTATATACAGTCGCAAAGCTCAATACGTAGTAAATATGCAAACATTATATAGTTGCTCACCACTAGGATCGCTAATATCACCTCATTACAGGCAATGCAAAATAGAACCGTCACAGTCTATTGTTTCTAGCACCCTCAAATCTCAAGCTTCGTGACTGTATATAGTAGACTGTGGTACGGTACTATAAATATGCCCATGCATCTTTATTATCACAACCTATTTTAAGTCTACCATAACGTAAAATAATTAGAGAAGAAACATTTGTAACAGAACAAAAATGAACACAACAGTAGTTATATTGAATTGAAGTATGAATTTGTAGTGTGTAATACAACCAATACAGTAATAAAATATGATTCACTTATGTTCAAAGATGCAGCTATTGAAAACCACGTATTCTCCTTCATTTTCTCAACTTTATACGAGCCGCGCCGCTTATCGTAAACGTGAGGATTTACCTCACCACGCAATATTAGAATCTAATCAAATAAAACTCGCTCCATGATGCACAGCAGAGAACAAAATAATGCATAGGTTATGTCACGGTCTTCTTACTACAAAATATGCGACGGCAAAATAGCTCTTAGAGGCAATAGAATGAATCTAGTGGGCTGTGATCGGAAACGTGAACGCCAAAGTTGAAACTTGGCCAACGCTCCGTTCCCGATTCCGGGCTCCGGCAAGCTTTTCGTTAATTGTAAATGCTCACATTTAATTGTACACATTTTAACAATTTTACCGTTTTCGTTTTCGTTCCGATTCTCGTTTCCGGTTTATTGTGAACCTGCCTTTAGATGTGTCCGTTTATACGTTTCAAGTGAAATTATATTAAAAAAAAATCCACATTCTGAACACTGACATATTGCACTAAGAGAATGCAGAGAACACTAGAACACCGAAGGATAACTGAATAGATATGTGAATATTTATAAATTAGAAAATATGTATTTTTCGAAAATTTTTTATGGGTCTCAATATAACATTAAACTGTAACGTTCACCCAATACATGGCAATGTACTTACCAGTTAAACTTGTGTAGTTCCTCGCAAGCAATGTGCAGTATAGCTCTGTATGGTTCGTTGAGAGTAACCTCAGCTCCGGTTCTTGGTTATTATATCGACATGAATCGAAAAATAATTTGCATAAATAATAGATAAGAAACGGTAACGATTATCTTACGGATGTTTAAAAGAAAATGTGTAATTCATATTGTTTGTTCGCCTATCCACGGAAACTAACGTGTATGAAATAAACTCGTATGTAATATATTGCAGGGAAATTCCATGTAACTCTTTACACCTGAATTCAACCTAGTACAAGTATATGAGGCGTTACATAAGAGAAGGGCGCACCAGCCAAATGTACCTGTAGAAATAATCGACGTTCAGTGTATTTTACCTGTATACGAGATAAGGGCGAATCCGCCAAGAACACGTCTGTATATAATGATAATTGTTTTGTACACTGAAAAAAGAATATTTTTGTTGAAATTTGCAATTAAATGTCCAATTTAATATTCAAACTTAATAGTGACCATAGATGACATTATGAATTCGTCAATATTATGGGAATATTTAATTAAAAACAGTATATTAGAAAAAACAAATTTCGTAGAATGGACTACATACTGGTAGACATTAATAATAATAATAATAATAATAATAATAATAATAATAATAATAATAATAATAATAGTAATAATAATAATCGCACTGTGATATGACATTTGCAAAGTGTCTGAAATTATTAATAAACAAAAAATAAGTAGATGAATTTCATGTTATTACCTTTGGTATAAAAAATGGTCTCACTTGTTCTAGGAACAGAGGTGCTAATAATCCATTATATCACCTTCATAAAGATATTTCTCTGAGTCGGTCACTGCTAGTTTTCGTACTAATGTACGATTCCTCTGGCTGTAACTCACCCTCTTTTAACAATAGAGCCAAGCCTGTCTAGGAATGTCACCGATCCTCCACTTTCTCTTTCTACACCGACTACAGCTGACCTCCTTAAACAATCTTTCACTTCCCACCCCACTAACCTTAAGGTAGCACACGTCAACACTCAAAGCGTTATTTGTCATTTCAATGAATTCTATTCCATATTCGCTCCAAATGATATGCATGCAATTCTAATTTCCGAAAGCTGGTTGAAACCTACACTGTCCTCTTCTCTTGTAGATATTAATGGTTATGTACTGTGTCGAAATGACAGAACAGGCAAAGGGGGCGGCGGTGTAGCAGCTTACATTAGATCTGATCATCGACCTAAAGTTATTCTTCATTCTCCCTCAGGGTACAGTGCACGGCCTGAATATTTATTTATTGAAATTTATGCAAGTCTACAAAAGTGTCATCTGTGCGTTGTCTATATACCACCGAAGATAAATCATTTAACTGACGTAGAATATTCACTTTTAGACATTTTGCCGCTTTATGAACACGTTGTAGTAATGGGTGACTTTAACAACAATCTTCTAGTAACGTCCCCTTCCAGTGGTCGGCTCTCAAACATGTTTGCTGCCTGCAATATGACAATTCTACCGCTCCAAGCCACTCATCACACAGAGACTGCAGAAACACTACTAGACATCATAGCAACTACAAATCCCCACAAAATAATAACGCACGGACAACTACCGGCGCCTGGGATTTCTGCACATGATATTATATTTGTACAGTATTCATTGCAGTGTCCTAAGGCAACACCAAAACGCATTCAGTGTAGGGATCTGCGACATATCAACGACGCCTCTTTAATTTCTGACGCGTTATTACTGCCATGGCGTGATGTTTGGACTCTCCGTACAGTAGACGAAAAAGTACAAGCTTTTAACAACCTTATTATTACATTATATGACAAACAATAATAATGGTTAACAATAATAATAATAATGGTTTATTTTAACTGGCAGAGTTAAGGCCATTCGGCCTTCTCTTCCACTCAACCAGTATGATAAAAAATTACTACAGTGCTAGGAATATAACATAATTAATACAATACAATACAATACAATTCAAAGCAATACAATACTACATATACAAGACAATATAATACGTAATTAATATAATACAATGACAATTCTTTTCGTCTTCACAACACCAATAAAACAATTATGTAATAATAATAATAATAATAATAATAATAATAATAATAGTAATGACAGTCATATCTAAATTAAATGAAATTATTAAGCTCGATCACAAGTATAATTTCAATTTGACTGCGCCCGTAAGAAATCGTTTAGACTTTTCTTGAAAGTGGTTATTGTCTGGCAGCCCCTAATCTTCTGAGATAGAGAATTCCATTCACGGGCGACTGAGACAGTAAAAGAGGATGAATAGTGGGATGTTCTATGGGCAGGAATTGCTAGGGTTTGGCTCTCCTGTGACCTGGAGTTTAGATTGTGACTGGAGGATAAGTAGTTAAACCGGGAACGAAGATAATTTGGAGTAGAAGTGTGGAGAACTCGAAACAGAAGAGAGAGCGAATGAAGTGTTCTACGGTTACTAAGTTGCAGCCAGGATAAAGATTTGAATGAGGGTGTAATGTGGTCAAATTTGTAAGCATTACTGATGAATCTGACAAACATGCCCCAATAAAAACTAGACGCATTACGAGACCTCCAGCTCCCTGGATGACTACAGAAATCCGATCACTGATGAGAGACAGAGACGAAGCTTTTCGGAAATTCAAGAGATTAAAAAGTGACATAGATTTCTTGCGGTACAAGCGACTAAGAAATATGACCACACAGACGATTAGAAATGCTAAGCTTAGATATGCTTACAGCCTCATTGAACCTGATATTAGAGCATCCGATATGTGGAGAAATGTTAGGTCAATGGGACTGGGACAATCGAAGTCACAAATTGACAATACTATTTGTCTAGATGATCTAAACAATTACTTCACATCCACCGCTACCCACGCACCTGACGCCGCAACGAAACAACAGACTATTAATGAATTAATCTCTACACCCGCCCCAGCACGAGACAAGTTCTTCTTTTCCTACATAACACCTTCTGACGTAAAACCAGCACTAAAGCGCATCAAGTCAAAATCACAAGGGGTAGACAATATAAATATAGAACTTCTGAACAAAATTATGGACGTAATTCTTCCGACACTAACCCATATATTCAATGCATCCATAATGACTTCACATTACCCAGACATATGGAAAAAGGCTATTGTTCGTCCCCTTCCTAAAATTAAGTTACCTGTAACACCTAATGACTATAGACCAATTAGTATTCTTCCTGTTCTCTCAAAAGCTTTGGAACGAATTGTGCACAAACAACTGACAGATTACCTCAATACTCACAATATTCTTGACCCTTACCAATAAGGCTTCAGAACGGGACACAGCACATCTACTGCACTGCTTAAAGTGACTGAGGATACACGTGAAGCTTTAGACAAAGGACAGATCACAATACTAACACTTCTAGACGACTCCAAAGCCTTCGACACTGTAGACGTTGACTTACTAATTGCAAAATTAAGAGCACTGCATTTTTCTGATAATGCCTTAGCGTGGATGGACTCCTATCTTCGTGAACGCCAACAGTGCGTGTCTATTAATAATCGTTATTCCGCTTGGCGTACCACGAAGACTGACGTACCACAAGGCTCTGTCCTAGGACCTTTACTATTTTCTATTTATATTAATGATATTTCTTCTAATCTAACATTCTGCCGACACCATATTTATGCTGACGACATACAAATCTATCTGCATACTCGACCTAATTACATAAATGACGCTATTCCTAAAGTTAATGATGACTTTAATTCTATATCCATATGGCCGAAAACGCACGCACTTAATTTAAATGCAAGTAAATCGCAGGCAATCTTAATAGCACATCAGAGATCGAAGTGTGACAAACAAAATTTGCCACCGATAATTGTAAATAATACACTACTATTCCATACAGTTCGACTGTGAAGAACCTTGGTATTTATATGGATTGTCACCTGGAATGGAATGAACAAGTGAATCACACTTCCAAAAAATATTTTCCATTATTCATTCATTAAAGCGACTGAAGCACTTTCTTCCCGATAAATTAAAATTAATCCTTGTACAAACACTTGTGATGCCACACTTTGACTACTGCGATATTATATTAAGTAACCTAAATGCAAATTTGAGCAGCAGGCTACAACGTATGCATAATGCGTGCGTCCGTCATATTTGTAATATTCGTAAGTATGATCATGTTTCCCCGTCTTTCCAAAATCTGTCTTGGCTAAGGCTAAGCGATCGACGAGCCCTGCATTCTCTTGTTCTCTTATTTCAAATTCTGCGCACCACTACCCCAATCTATTCGGCTTCTCGTTTTCAAAATTTATCCGCATATCATCAGCTAAGTACAAGATCTCATCAAAAAATTTACTCATTATACCCTACCACAAGACATCTTTATATTCTTCTATACAGTTTCAGTTGCTAGAAATTGGAACTCGCTTCCGAGTGATATAAGGGGTTGTTGGACAATAACTTCATTTAGGTCAAAATTACATAAATTCTTACTTAACAGATTAATTGCTGATTAATATTTGTTACTTATAATGAAACTAACATCTGTCCATTCTTATTATTATTATCTTTAATTTCTCTAAATAGATTTACAAAACCTCTAATGGCAATTACATTAATATTCTCATTATAGAAATAGAAATATATATATTTTCCCTGTGACATAGTCCTAGTAAGCTTATATTAAATTAATTTTCATCATTTTACTAGCTATCTCAAATATTAAATTGATTATAATACATTGAATTAAATTAGCTCATAAATTAAGTTACTGCTTTACCTTATAGATTTATCTAAATTTAAATAAACATGTAGTGAAGAATATTGCTGGAGAACCTTTTAAGTGTAGTGTAAATATTTGTAATTTAAATTTATGTATTGTATTGATTAAGGCTGGTTGAGTGGAAGAGAAGGCCTTATGGCCTTAACTCTGCCAGCGAAAATAAAACAGTATTATTATTATTATTATTATTATTATTATTATTATTATTACTATTATTATTATTATTATTATTATTATTATTATTATTATTATTCACCTTTGTTCCATTTTTCGACATGCCTCTGAAGTTCCCTACAATAACCAGATATGCCTGGTTGATTATCACTGTCACTATTACTCATAATAAGCTATTACAATATCCATAAATACACGTAATACGATTGTACTCGGTTGCATGGTTACAACAACACTGAGACAATGAATGGCGCGCGTCTTCAGGCGATGTGGCGTATTCGCTCATCTCATACGGAGTAATATTAATATTATGAACCTGTCACAGGCTACGCAGTTTGTCCAACCTTGCAAACAGTGATAATTTCGATGTAGTAAGAGCAAGCCCGCCCACGTTTGCCAGGCTTATGTTGAAGATATGTGTTTTAAATATTCGGAGGAGTAAGAAACACAGAATTCGACCCTTGGCGGGCTCGCCCTACTCTTACGGAACGCCTCATATATACTTAAGCAATGATCTATTGACTTTCTTCCCAACCTCATGGGGTGAATGCAATTTAAGAGATAAAATAATTGAAAAACAAATTATACTTTAATTTATTTTTCCGGTCTTGCCACAGTACTAACACACGATAATTAGATTTATACATAAACATGCATTCGAAGTGAAAACATGTGAAGAAATATGAGTAAATAATTTCCTCCGGTTGTATCACCACGCGGCCTTCGCTATATTATCAGGCCAGCATACTGGAATCGTGACGTCCTACACGAAGGCCATGCTCTACATGCCATTTCTGTTATATTTAACACAGGTATTTGACATTGTTTACTGTAGGTACTATTAAATTACATTAAAGAGGAAGTAATCAGCATATTTGATATATTAGTGTTGTTATTGAAGAAAAACAACAGTTTAGAAAACAGAAAAATAATAGGAATGTACAGCTCTCTAAAGAAGTAGAAACAGTAAAGTTGTTCGTGCTACAGTACTTAGTTAAATACACAGTGTTGCCAGTTTTTATGTGACAGTCTGAAATTTTCTTTTTGCTCCTGAAGCACTGGCTTTTATCATTTTATAATACTTGTTCGACAATTATTGACCCAATAATGTGGTTCTAGAAACTAGCACACTTGTGAAATGTCCGCAATCACACATGTACCATCACTATTGACAACTCTTTCACATTGCTCTTCACGCATTAATGTTCTTACGAGGCGTCTTTGATTTGTTGCATTAATGAAGTCGTTCATATGTATGTCGAAATTAACATTGGATCACTTTGTATGCAAGTGCAGTTATAGGCTGTTGCTCGTGTATCGTACGGGACACATCAGTCATCTTCTGTACCTTATTATTAAACATTTACTTAATTTTCAATGTGCCACTAGAATATTCTAATGGCTGATCGTCGTATAAAATATCCTTACATCTTACGTACTTTAACGCAACACTTACACACTTGATAACATAGCCTGGAATTTATATCGGCTCTATAATACTGCTATTCCTAACTTCAATATCATCACAATCAAGAATAGAGTCTTAAAAGTCACATTGCATAGCAGAATTTATATAACGCTGTAGTTACAGTCATGTTCACTCTCTTGTGGATATAAGCCTCTATTTTAAAATAAACATTTATGAAGGATTTCAATTTTAAAAGACTACTCAGTTTCAGTATCTTCTCATATTCTAGTATATTTTATAAAAGAGACATTATAATTGCCTCCTCTCATCTGCCTGTATCATCCAAAACGTGCTTGTAGACGATCTGTTTAAACTTTTTCCAGAAGAACATATTAAACAAAATTTCACATATAAAACTTTTGCAAAAAGAATAATTATGTATTTTGTTGTGTGGTGAAAATCTATCAGTGTTTTTTCAGTTAGTTTTCCATGCAACAAGCTGTTGAACACTTTGATGGGTGTAGAAATTATTACTTTCAATCATATGTAATAGTACAATGTTAGAATTTGCATATATATGTTTATTGTTTATAGTTAATAAAATAACATTGAGAAAAATACAATCTTAGTTCTTCCCTGAAGGAGTAAAAAAACTCGTGCTCAGGGAGATATCTAAACACAAAGATAAACAGAAAGATAATTTTTTGACACAAACTGGGTCAAGAAAAAAAAATTTACAGGAATAAATTAAATTTAAAAATACAATTTCAATTTTAACAATTTAAGTCATACAAATACATATACATATTAAATCAATATATTTTCTTTAAAAATTAAATTCCTAACGCTATTTTTGAAATTCCTGATACTAAAATTTCCAAATTTGGATATTTATCAGTTATTTTATTGTATAACCTTGGACCAAAGTAGGTACCATGACTCAGAGCTGTGCTTGTGAAACACTTTGGTTCCTCTAGTCGTATAAAATCGGATCTTTTAGTTCCATATTTATGATGATACAATTTGAATTTATTACGGTTTTTATGTATGAAGATTAATAAGGCAATATAATAAATCTGTTTAATTTTCAAAACATTAAAATCAGTAAACAAAAGCTCAGATGAGTAATCAATTGGTTTATTAAGGCATATTTTAATAATTCTTTTCTGAATAAGACAATATTTCTCTCAAGTGTGAAAAGACGTACCTTATTTTTCTTTATAATACTGATATTGTTATTAAAATATTTTAAATGTAATGATAATTATTTTTTTCTGTTGTATATTTTGTGGAATTCGGGGTTTTCACTTCTCAAATCAAGAAATAAAATTTCTCCAAAATTGCATTCTTTAGCAGTCTACATTTCTAAGAGGACCTTCAGCACTGTTTCTCAAATGCTTCCATTTAGGAATATCTCGGTATTTACATACGATTACCATGAACTTATGATTTCGAAAAGTGTAACTACTCCATTTAATGTATGTATCTTGGGCGCCGCTATTTTTCTGTCATTCTTGCTAGGAAGCAGTGTTATTCTTCTATTGAATTAGGATACAGTACTTTACTTGACAATAGTGGGTCGAGTTTTATTGGGTTCGTTTCTTCTACTTTGGTATAGATATTTTCTTAATAATATTTCACCAAACTGAGGTCCAAATTAGTATACCTTCATCAAAACTGATTGCATAGCAAACTGCGAAAGCAAAGCTGTTGGAGAGCGTCATACGGTCTTTCTTGCAGTCGGACTGTATAGCGCGTATTTCGAAGTTTCGAATCCATTCTTAGACCACGGGCGATACAAAAAAGAAATAGTGGGCCGGATTTGGCCCATGGACCTTTGTTTTCCGACCCCCTGCTATTGAAAAACTATATTGTTACAATAAAGTTGTCATTACTGTGAAGTGTCTCTTCAGTTGAAACAAAATAGAAATATCGTGCAATAACTCATCATTTAAATAGTTTTGAACTTTTTTCTCGTCGTCAGTTTATGTTATGAATGATATCGTAGAAGACACAGGTCCAAAAACAAGAAGAAAGGGGACACTTCATCATTAAATAACCGTAAGACATAAATATCTTCACTCATACAAAGACACATATTATAGATATGAAATTTTCCCAGAATAATTTCAATTTTTTATTACGATTTTTGTACCCTACTCCTGAGAATACACATTTATTTTTTATTGCTAATACTTAGCGATGCTCCAAATTAATCTGAGTGTAATTTTATTTGTAGGAGCGTTGGTCTGAGAGAACTTCTCTCCACAGTCCCTTTGTGACAGAAAAAAAATATTTGAAAACACATAGTGTAGGGCCATTCTGATCGCCTTCTCAAGGCGGGTGAATCAGATCGCATTTGATTTTTCAAGATAAGGCGCTCAGTTTCTGCCTTGACAAATGGCAACTTTCTAGTGACTGTTGAGAGAAGCCTTCCGTTGAGAAACATTGTGTCAGTTTGAGTGTGGGTCGTTGTAATTAGTGTTGAAACCGCCAAGAAAAAGCTTAAAACGAATATATACCAAGAATTACCTCTTTTTCATGTTCTATTTACATGCTAATTGAAGGATTTTTAGTTCAAGAGTGTTTATTTATTTTTAGATGGATATGACATTAAAGAATGCTCTCTTTGTGAACATATCCAATAATGAAATTTTTTATAATAACCCCCGTTAAAAATTATACTACATTGGCGGTTGATTTTAGTCCCCCCCTCCTTTTTTTTTGGATGATTCCGATCGCTTGTTCACGTTTATTTAACGACGTAACTTCTATGTTTTCGCGTTTCCTGTCGCAGGTTAAATTGCGTTAGGGATAACAGTGTAATCTTTTTGGATGGACACGCATCCACAAGTGTCTGAAAGCTCGGTTGTGTGAGGAGAACCAAATTCATGTAATTTGTCTCCCAAGCCATACAGTCCACAAGCTCCAGTCTCTCTGTAGATCCTTCTTTAAGCCTTTCAGAATTATTACTGTCAGGCTACAACTATCAGGCTAGTAAAATTATTGATTAAAATGATGAAGATTACAAATTGCAAGTGAAGGACGCAAATGTTTTCCACTTTTCTTTTCTGTCTTATGACAATTCAGTGGAGAGGTGTGGATTCATTTTCAGGGATAGCAAAACAGTATTGGTAATGTGAGATATGTGTAGGAGTTAAAGTTAAAAAAAAAATAACTTATTTGTGGCAAGTGTATGTAGATTATTAGTTAAGAGACTTAATATTTGAGGTAGAACTAAGCATAGAATTGTCTTGCTTTTATGCTTGAGTTTCTAAACGTCTTTTCAATGTAAATGGTGATTGTTCAGCAACATTTTATACACGTTATTTCTGTTATTAATTATATGATGTATTTGTAAATGCATTAGGATAATATAACTTTCCTTTCTGTGTGTCCTGTACGTATTTAATTTCACGATTACATTGTAGGTTATGTTCACAAAGAGAGCATTCTTTAATATCATATCTGTGTAAATTTATGTAAAATACACAATATTTGAAATAAGAACCCTTAAATTAGCACATAAAGAAAGTATGAAAAGAGACAATTCTTGGTAGGCGTCAGTAGACTTGAGTTGTAAAAATCTTTTCAAAGTCAATGATGAATTGTTGAGACACAGTTTATATACCTAATTTCTGTTATTATTTGTAGATGAATATTTGTCTATATATTGGGATAATATAACAACCGACATGCTATGGAATTCAAATGATTTTGGACGGTGAATCCGAACTCACAAAAAATATAAATAGAATTTTCTAAAGAAATATTTTTATACTGAATGTTAGAAGCAATGCAGAAATTTTTCAACTTACATCAAATTAAAAAAACATATATATCTATGTTTTATTATCAAATCTAGAAACAATTTTCCCCACGTGTTGTGGGTCCCTGTCACCTCGGCAAGTCGCGTCCTCAGGTTGCGGATAGAGACGGCCTCCAAATATGGAGGGTAGCTGCGAGTATATTGAATAATCAGTTGCGAACAGTCAATAAGGGATGGTCTTCCAGCTTCAGGGTTGGACGAAGGGCTAACAACCCATCACGATAAGAAAACAGCTTTTTACGAAACCCAAAATAAGACTTGGAATGGGACTCATACTTTGGCGCGTCCTCACCAAACGAATAAAATAATGAGATTTGGTACTTGGAATGTCACGTGTCATAATAGAACAGGAGGGGTTACATTAGTAGCAAAAAACTAGAAAGTTATAGAATAGACTTCGTGAGAGTACAGGAGGTTAGGTTAGATGGAAATGACACATTAACAATTTGGAGTTTACTTGTACTATGGTTGAGGAAATAATAATTACCAAATGAGAGCAGAATTCTTATTTATAAAATGATAAATTCAGTAGTAAAATGTCGAATTTATCAGTGACAGGTTATCGTATTTAATACTTACGGGTGGACGGTGCGAAATTATAGCTATAAATGCTCACGCCCCTTCAGGAGAGAAAGATGACTATGCAAAGAAAAGCTTATATGAGGATCTAGAACACACCTTTGATCACTTATCTAGATATCACATTAAAATTGATTGGGGAATTTCAATGCTACTGTAGGACGGAAGAATATTTTAAGCCAATTTTTGGAAAAGGGAGCTTACGCGTAACTGGTAATGACAATGGAGTTAGGTTAGTCAATTTTGCCTCATCTAAATATTAATTGTCAAAAGTACAATATTTCCGCATAACGATATACATAAATGTACTTTAACTTCTCCAGATAGATTGACACACAATCGAATAGCTTACATCTTGATACATAACGATGACATACTAGTGTAGTAGAAATTGCATGTTTCAGAGGGGCAGACTGTGATTCTAACCGTTATTTGATAATTGGAACATTAAGAAAGGACTGTCAGTAGCCAGGCGGGTAGAGCAACAAGTTAATATTAGGGGATTCGATATTCCGAAATTAGAAGACAAGGAAACTAAGCAACATTATCAGTTCGAAATTTGAATTAGATTTGCCGCTTTAGGAAGTTCCGACGAAGTTGAGACGGAGTTTGATAACAGTAGTGTGTGTGAAAGTAATAGAGATAACATCAAAATTGCAGCTGAGCAGATTATAGATTATTACGAAACTAAGAAAAGAAACCATGTTTGATGAAGATTGTTGCACTCTATTAGAAAGAAGGAAAGAGGCGAAATTGAAATTTCTTACAGAATCCAGTCCAGGCGAATAGAGATAATTATTTCAATGAAAGACGGGAAGTAAGTAGTACAGTTAGGAATAAGAAGAGATATCATTTGAAGGAAAAACTCAATGAGGTCCAAACAAAATTAAGAATAAAAACATTAGGAATTTATATATGTGCATGAAGTACCGGTAACTTGAGAAAGGATATCAGGCAGAGGTAAATGTGATGAAGGATGAGAATGGGGACTTGATTGCAGATTCTCATCCTGTCCTGAATAGGTAATTTGCCCATGGCTACACAAGACGTCAACTGTACCTGGATTTTACATGCACAGTTAATTTGTAATTAAATACAAAAATCAGTGCCTAGCTGCGATAATTTCACTCAAAATACAGAAAGCCCGTCGTTCTACACAACATTCCACAGACCAATAAAAATTCCACACATTTCGTTGAATTGCACACAGTTTGGCAACACTGGTTGCCGATGTCTTAGACTGTTTGGGAAGTAGTAGGGAGATTACTGGTCAGTCGTCATGTAGAAAAGGAAAATAATGCTTCTAAATACACTATATAATAAATAATCAAAGGATAGAAAAACTAATAAGAACTTCACTTTATGTATTTATTTCTGTATATTTTACAATAGCCTATTCTTACATCTCGCGACGTAATGTACATAGTTCATTCATTAACTACTCCTGGTGGATAAGGGGGCCTACATATTTGCAGACAGTTGAGGCACTCATTAATGGGTTGGCAAATTACATATTCGATACTGTTTTCATTGAGACACGGTTCTGCCAGATTTTCTATCTTCTGCTCTATATTAAGGCAACGTTTTGACAAGTTTTGTTGGGACAATCCGATACGTATTGTGGAAACGAGATACTCTCAGCCATTGAAGTCTGTATGACGCTATACGTGGTTGCAGCCAGAATCAAACATGTCACTATGATAATTCTGCTTTCCATTTCGACTGTAGGGTAAACATTGGTAATTTCGTGGCAGTGGTTATTTCGTGATACTTTTTCTTTGCCCTTTTGTGCACTAATCAATGGTGTTACGAGATCCAAATTTCCGCCAAGGGATTGCATATGTTGTCCAGTTTCCAGAAATATATAGCTAAGCTTTGTGTGACTATTGTAGTTGCTTCAGTGAGCTTTTATGTTTGGAGAGAGCAAGTTTGCGTCGACTTCTCAGGCATACAAATTTTGTGGATGTTTGTAATTACATTACAGGCTTATTACTAAAGGTAAGCATATTATATTTGGTACAAAGATTTATTGTATCTTCATGAAATTTTAGGAAATGTTTTTGGAATTTTAGATACATCTGTAGTCGCCATATAGGCTTAGCTTTACAAATAGAAATCTTAGCTGTTTGAGGCGAAATTTTGTTGAGCATTAAGTGTTACAATTTTTAAAATATTATAAAATGTATTACAATAGGACTTTTAGAAATCTGAAGGCAAGATGTGATAACAAAAAGGAAAACGGAGACGCAATGGGTTCAGTTAGCTTCTGTTTGATTTGTTATCATGCTAAGTGTCAATGATAAGTGCTAGAAGAATTGCAAGAATTGCGACAGAAGATGGAACATGGCTCCACCATTTTGGACCGGAGACAGAGGCAGACAATGGAGTGGCATCATGAAAATTCACCAAAGAAATAGAAATTCAAAAGTACACCTTCGGCAGGAAACGTTATGGCTACTGTGTTTTTCGATTCAGAAGGACTCTTGCTTATGGACATCATGCCACGCGGAACCACCATTAATTCTGACGGGTATGTTGCAACTCTCAAGAAACTTGAAGTTCGACTGAGTCGTGTTCGACGACATCGGAAGAAGCAGGATGTTCTGCTATTGCACGACAACGCACAGCCATATGTCGGTCACAAGACCACAGACCAGATCAGAAAATTTGGATAGACAACCCTGAAACATTCGCCTTAAAGTCCTGAAGTGGCACCGTGCGATTACCAAAACCTGAAGCATCCCTTCGCGGAACGAGGTTATAAGATGACTCCCTTGTGCACGCTGCTAAATAGTGGCTCAGACGTGTTGGTCCAGACTTTTACCGTGCTGGTGTACAGGTCCTCGTTCCTAGGTTACGTAAGGCAGTTGAAAGGGACAGGGATTATGTGGAAAAGTGACATTTTGTTCCTTAAGGATGCATCTACATTCTGTGAAAATAGCAAAGCTGTAGGATAAAAATATAATTTTTAAACAAAAGTTATGCATTACTATTGGACTTACCCTAGTAATATAGGCTATATTAAAGTCCGTAATAAAAGTATTCACCCTTTCAGGGCAAAGAAGATCCCTTTTCAATTTCAATTTTTACTTTGATTTCATTCTTATTATGTGTTGATATGTATTTCTATGTTTTCTTGCTATGGATATTAGACGGGATTACTATGTTTGAAGTCTTGTAACAATAAATGAGAATTTCATTTGATTTTAATTAATTTTTCCACAATTCTTCTACCTCTCACGAAATTATCAATGCAATATCACGAAATTACCAAGGTTATCACGAAATAACCAACTTTTCAGCTTAAGTTGTAAAAGTGGTTTTGGGCTCATATTCAAGAACGTATCCAATCTTTTATGACTCCAGATTTGTACAGCAAGTTATCGTCTTTTAGATGAAAAAATCGGAATAAGGATATATTTACACATTTGCATTTTAAATTAGTTTTCATGAAATTATCACGAAATTACCAATGTTTACCCTATTTGTATATCCACGATCTGAGAACAAAACCAAAAAATCAAACATTAAAAGCCTTTATGAAATGATTAGTGTTGGCAGTAGTGTTGGTGGCGAAAAGTCTATGATAGATATTATACATAAATTCCACGTAATATAGGCCTACGTACAAAAAAAATATTTTACACTATTTTCTAAACGGCGTAATAAATTATTTTCATGGAAGTAAATCAATAAAGAATCATGATAATACAGCCGGAAACAATTAGATTTAAATAGCTTCATTTTTAATCAAAGAAAGGAGAATATTCTGAGTGGATAAATGTAACGTACGTATGAATTATAACTAGAATGGGAAGTTACGATACAACAACTCTGAAATTACGGGCACCGAGAATATGAAAGTATTTACAAAGTATCTGACAAGGTAGTCCACTTCCCTCATACACACACCATGTCAATTGCAATACAGGCTGAGTAGGAAAAAAAATTAAAGATTTGCCTGAAGGACAAACGTAAATATTATATTTGCCAGAATATGATATATTCTTGTCTCTCAGATGTAGAAATGTATCAGTTTTCTTAGTCCTATAAACAATTTTACAGAGAAATAGTGTTTACAAAAGTACTTTGCAGCAGTTCTTAAGTAATATTGAACAAATAATTATTATCATCGGAATATCATAACATATATTATTAATAAATTTACATGAATTGCAATACGTTATAATGAAGATAAAGGACATAAATACAATAATTAATCAATTTAAATCACATAAATAAAATTGTCTTAAAATAATAAGTTTAATGTAAAAGAAACAGCATTCAGGTTACCATTTAGAAAACAAGTAGTTCTGTTTGATATAGGTAAATGTAATACCATATGTGTTAGCTCTTCTCAGGGGGACAAATTGAGCATACAGTAGATTAATAAATTATTACGAATAAAAAAAGCTAATGCTATAATTAAAACGAAAATAACTTAAGTAGCCTACTCTATGTAATTTATTTAGTTATTTATTTATTTACTTATTTATTTATTTATTTATTATTTTGCTAATAATTGTAACATAAAATATAAAATATACAGAGAAACTTTAGCTCGCCCCTGAAAAAGTAGAACTCGTGCTCAGGGGCGGATTCCTGAATTGAAATTAATAATTATGCAATACAATTATAGTTAATAATTATACAATACAATTTGCGATTATAGTATATAAATTTTAATTTACAATTTTTCAATTTTTATAAAATCCATACATAACTTCTTAAATTTAATACTAGAACTATTCGAATTGACAAGTTAGGATATTTAAATATAAATTTGTTGTATATTCTTGGGCCTAAATTACTACCATGATTAAATACTGTAACAGTGTTGCATTTTGGTTCAAACAATCTTAAAGAATTCATACTTTTTGTTTCATAACTATGAGAATACAATTCAAAATTATTTCGATTTTTATGTATGAATTTTATTAATACAATATAATAAATTTGTCTTACGTTAAGTACATTAAATTTTTGAAACAAATTTTGAGATGGAAAATCAATAGGTTTATGAAGACATATTTTAATTATTTTCTTCTGTAATAAATAAAGTGGATTACAATTGGATTTAAGTGAGCTACCCCATCCTAGTATGGTGGGTCCCTATCACCACGGCATGGCGCGTCCTCAGGTTGCGGATAGAGGAGACGGCCTCCAGATATGGAGGGTAGCTGCGAATATATTGAATAAGCAGTCCTGGACAGCCGATAAGGGGTGGTCCTCCAGCTTGGGGGTTGGGCGAAGGGCTAACAACCCATCACCGTAAAAAACAGCTTGTTACGAATTCCTACAGTAAGCCTCGGAATAGGACTGATTCTCTGGCACGACCACTATGACCGATGGCGGGCTTATGTGAGGGCGGCAATGAACCTTCGGGTTCCTTAAAAGCCATTTGTAAGTAAGTAACCCCATCCTATAATTCCATACATAATTACCGATTGAAATAAAGTTAAATATATTTTACGTAATAAACTTATTGACAAGTAATTCGTCAATAAAACAAAATAATATACTATTTTACGTAATTTATTACAAAGGTAATTAATGTGTTGGTTCAATTTTAAATGATTATCGAAAATTATGCCTAAATACTTAACTTCAGAGGACTCTTTAATAATCGGACATTTACACTGTATAAGACAAAATCAGAATTATGTAATTTAATACTTAATATAGATGTAGGAGGTTTGTTACACTTTTCTGATAATGAGAATGGAATAATTATGGTTTTATTTTCGTTGATAGAAAGATAATTTATGTCAAACCATTTTTTTTATTAATTTAAGTCCATTATTTGAATTATTATATGCGTCATACCAGGGTTTTCCACCAAAAAGTAAAACTGTGTCATCTGCATAAGAATAGTAAACACCATTGTATTGTTGTAAGTCAATTTTAATAAGTCATTAATATATATTAAAAATAGAATAGGGCCTAGAACTGTGCCTTGGGGAACACCTATATTAATAATTAAAGGTTCACTTGGATAATTGTCAATTTTCGTTATTTGAATTCTGTCTTAAGATACGATTTTATTAAGTTTAAAGCATTACCTTTGATTCCTAATAAATCTGATTTCTCAATTAAGATATCACGTTTCACTGTATCAAATGCGTTTCTTATGTCCAGGAAAATACCAATACATTTATTACCTTGATCAAATTCTCTAACAATTTTTTTAGTAACTTGATATATTGCATTATCTGTACTGAATTTTTTTCGAAAACCAAATTGATTATCACTTAATATATTATGTTTATCAAGATAATTCATTAATCGAACTTTAATACATTTTTTCTAGTAATTTTGAAATACATGAAAGTAATGATATTGGTCTATAATTGTTCATATTTCTTTTG